>NC_067476.1:97427922-97792089 GCF_947179515.1 Apodemus sylvaticus | reverse complement strand
GTTGATTTTTCTCAAAGAATCAGTTCTTCATTGCATTGATTCTTTTTATATTATTCTCTTTGTTTCTAGTTGATTAATTTCAGCCATGAGTTTGATTATTTCATGCCATATATTCTTTTTGGGATTGTTTGCTTTTTTATCAAGAGCTTCCAGGTGTACTTTAAAATCATTTGTACTAGAGCGCTCCAACTTCTTTATGAAGGTATTTAGTGATATGGACTTTCCTCTTAGCACTGCTTTTTATTGTGTCCCATAAGTCTGGGTATGTTGTGTCTTCATTGTTATTGAATTTTGGAATGTTTTTAATTTCTTTCTTTCTTCCCTGACCTGGAGATCATTGAGTAGAGAGTTGTTCAGCTTCCATGTGTATGTAGTCTTCCTGGTGTTTCTGTTGTCATTGAAGTCCAGCTTTAATTTATGGTGGATACAAGGAGTTATTTCATTTTTATCTTTTGAGGGTTTCTTTGTGACTGAGTATGTGGTCAATTTTGAAGTGCATGAAGTGCTGAGAAGAAGGTATAATCTTTTGTGCTTGGGTAAAATATTCTGTAAATATCTGTTAGATCCATTTGATTCATAACCTCTGCTAATTTCATTTTTCTCTGTTTAGTTTCTGGCCCAATGACCTGTCAGTTGTTTAGAGTGGAGTGTTGACATCTCCTGCTATTAATGGGTGGGGTTTGATGTGTGATTTAAGCTTTGGTAATTTTTGATTTACAAATATGGGTGCCCTTGTATTTGGAGCATAATGTTCAGAATTGGGACATCATCTTGGTGGATTTTTCCTTTGATGAATATGAAGTGTCCTTTTGCATCTCTTTTGATTACTTTTGGTTGAAAGTTTAATTTAATTAGATATTAGTATGGATGAATGCCTACTCCAGCTTTTTTCTTGGGTCCATTTGCTTGGAAAACCTTTCTTTAGCTCTTTACTCTGAAGTAATATATATCTCTGTTGCTGAGGTATATTTCTTGCATCCATCAGGATGATTGATTCTGTTTACACATCCACTCTTCTATCCTGTGTCTTTTCATTGTGGAATTGATGTTGAGAGATATTAATCTCCAATGATTATGAGTTCCTGTTATTTTGATGTTGTTATTTGGTCTCTATTCTTTGTGGCTTTTAATATTCTTTCTTTGTTTTGCATATTTAGCTTTTTGATTACTATATTTCAAAAGGATTTTATTTTTTGGTTTCTTCTATTTGATGTTCTGTAAGCTTCTTGCACATTTATAGGCATATCTTTCTTTAGATTAGGGAAATTTTCTTCTATATTTTTGTTGAAGATATTTCCTGGGCTTTTGAGATGGGAAACTTCTTCTGTTCTTATTATTCTTAGGTTTGTTCTTTTCATAGTGTCCCTGACTTCCTGAATATTTTGGTTTAGAAATTTTTAGCTATAGCATTTTCTTTGACAGATGTATCAAGTTCTTCTATTGTATCTTCTACACCTGATATTGTTTCTTCCATTGCTTGCATTCTGTTGGTGTTGCTTGTGTCTATAGTTCTTGTTCTCTTTCCTAGATTTTCAGTCTCAAGGATTGGCTTAGTTTGTGTTTTCTTTATTGTTTCTACTTCCATTTTCATGTCTTAAAGGGATTTATTCATTTTTCCACCTGTTTAATTGTAGTTTCTGTATTTCTTTATATTTATTCATTTCCTCTTTAAAAACCTCTACTTATTTGATTGTATTTTCCTGTATTTCTTCAAGGGAATTATTCATTTTTTTAAAAGTCCTCTGCCATCATTTTAAGATCAAAGGTCATTTTCTGGCAACTCAGGTGTGTTAGGATATTCAGGGCTTGTTGTGGTAGGATAGTTAGGTTTTGATGGTCCCATACTGCCTAGGCTTTGCTGATTGTGTTCCTATGCTGGCTGGCCTTTAGCCATATGGTTGACTCTAGTGTTGGCAGGCCTGGTAGTTCCTGATGGGAGTACAGATAGAGCTGGTTGTCCCTAGGGGCAGCAGGTTCCTAGGGATGCAGGCAGAGCTGGTAGTCTTTGATGAATTCAGGGTATTGGTTGTCCTTGGTGTGGCCAGGGAAATAAGAGTGTAGAGGGGACAGCGCAGAGCTCATTCACTTCGGGGTTTGCCCAAAGGGATCAGGCAGAGATTTGGGGTAAGAATCTCATCTGGTGATTGCTGATGTCTTCAGGCATCTGAGGTTGTGGTTTGGACTAGAAGATGGAGCCCAGAGGGAACAGGGCAGACCTCAAGACTGCTGGGATTTGGGGCTTGGGGAACTTACCTGTTTTTTCTCTGGTAGCAACTGGTCTCCAGGTATTCAGGGGGAACTGTAGCCAGGAAATGGAGTGCAGAGGGGGCAGGGCAGAGCAGAGTTTCCCACAGCTGGGTTTGCCTTGTTTTCCCTGGCAGCAGCAAGGCTTCAAGTATTCAGGTAGAATGGTGTTCCAGGAATAGTGTTCTTAACCACTGAACCATATCTCTAGCCCCAGTCTTAAGTATGTTTGAATGAAACATTTTGAAAAGCAGAGCAATAGAACAACATGTTTTGAAATAAATATGTGTGTGCCATATAACTTCATCCCTTCATTCAAATAGATATCAAATCTTACTTTTAATAGTGACTGAATTCATATATTCACAAGACATCTTTATGTCTATTACTTTCATTGTTGTGGTAAATATAAAATGCTCACAGTCAGGCATATTAACAATGGGCAGATATGGACACACAGAGTTGAGGTTTGTAATTAGTAAGGACCTGTTTTTGTTTGTTTGTTTGTTTGTTTGTTTTTTGTTTCCTTAAGCTGGATTAGAGATGCAAGGTTTACTAAGTTGATCATTTGTTTGAGCAGACAGTTTTATATATTTTGTTCATTTATTGCTTACCTATATTAATGACTTATAAACTCATCAACTTGGTAGAAGCTAACCCAAATACCTGGTAACCTATCACTGTAGGTTTTAGCTTGCTAAAGTGCAAGGTGTATGGAAACCTTTGTGGTCAGGTGGATATCTATGGTAGATGACACTTGTTTCTGCTGGACTTATTTTGGTACCATTGTTATAATTAAGTTATGATGGTATTCACAATTAATCTTTAAAACTGTATCTAGTTACCAGAAATACTTTGCCTTTTAATACCAGAGTAGACAAGCTTTAAAGATTCTCATGTAGAGGGTGAAAAGAAACAGGGAGGAAGATGGAGACTATAAGAGGGGATAAGATCAGAGCAGTATTGAAATACTTGGTCCAGGTAGACCCTGATGACCATCTGCTTGATCAGAGAAACTGTGTGGATCCTTTTTTCCCCCAGAAGCCAAGTCTACTAGTCTTGAAGCTGAGTGTTGGGGTCACTGGTATGTAATAAGTCAAAGTCCTCACTAGGGCTACCTGAAACACCCTATTAGCACCTCTCTGTTTCTTTGTGGTCAAGGCTAAGTTAACCACTGTAGCTCTGTTACTGACCAGAGAATCCTCAGATCCCAAGAGACATATTCTGTTAAAATTCTGAGAGGCTGGAGAGGATATATATATATATATATATATATATATATATATATATATATACACACACACACACACACATACACATGTATATCCCTTGTGATTTTCCTTTTTCACCTTGACAAGGAAGTAGTTCATTTGGAAATGCTTCATTGGCTTCTTTGTCTGGGTGTGGATGAGCCCTTGAAGACAGAAACCTTCTTGATCCCTATAGCTATTTCCGTTAACCCCTTGAAGACTGCATCATGTGTGCACTCAGCTGCTGAACTGCTTTAATGAGGTGTCACTGATTTTAATGGGGCAAAAAAGATGGATGATTCACACCAGATGTCCATAAGGGCCATTCGGGGATTGCTCTGCTGGACGAATAGTACATCATGTTGCTCATTGAATTCTTAAGGGGTTAACTTGACCTTTCTTTTTTAACACAGCACTAAAAGTAATGCAATTTCCATTTTCGGTGTCCCTTTTATTTATATAGAAAGACTTCATGACAAACCTACCAGACCTCTGAGAACAAGTTTCCCATTTATGTCTTTGACATCCATAAACTCTTGTGGGTGATTTTGAAACTGGAATAGACAGAGGTGGTGAACACCATTCAAGCTTTTATAACCAACCCTTCCACATCAAACTTTCTCAGAATCAGAGCTTAGTTTTTGAGGACTGCTGGCCAGTGCTGCACACTTTGTTCCTCAGAGTTTATTTCATCCCAGCTAATCAATACTCTTGCTCCTTGAAGTATGAAAATAAAATAAAGGGAAAGAGTAGGAATCATAATTCTTCTCTCAAGTCTAATATCCTTGACATCATATTATATTATTCCTTGATATATTCTTGATTTTGGTAAAAAATGATTCACCCTACCCTGTCTCTCTTGCTAGGAACTGGACCTATGCTCTTACGCAGGTGTTAGAGAACAGAGGAATCACATCTGACTGCTAATTCTTTCTTGCTTGCTTGTTGGTCCAAAGTAGGTAGTGACATCTTGCCCTGAGGTCATTATGCATTTATCTAACTCTTTATGAAAAGGAAGGATCTGAGTGATTGATTAGTTATGCTCTTTGCAGTCAGTGAAACTTCAACTTTACTGTGTTTCCATGGCTGGTCAGACACTATAACTGAGTACAAAAGAAGGCCATGCCTACAAAGGCTTATAAAAAGCAACTAGTAAAGAAAGTGCATATTCTTATAGCTTCTAAAGAGCAACCAAATGGTAACTCATTTCTTTCTATTTTCCTCAGCTACATTTTACAACTTAACTATAATTATGGTAAGTGAGGAATTTTATTTTACCTTGAAGGTGTCATAGCAATATGTGTTTGATTGCTCAGTAAAATGTCTGCTTTTCATTATAAATTTAAATTTTATGTGTTGGAATTTATTTTAAATATTTGTTTTTATTTTGTGTATTAAAAGTGTTTTGCCTACATTCATGTCTGTGCACATGTATGCAGTTCCAGTGAAGGACAGGAGAGAGTATAGGTCCTCTGCAACTGGAGTTCCAGGTGGTTGTGAATTGCCATATGTGTTCTGGGAATTGAACCCAGTTTCTCTGCAAGAACACCCAGGGCTCTTAAATACTAATTCATCTCTACAGCTTACATGCTGAGAATTTTTATGTCTACATATTCTTTTGTGATGTTTATTCTTCTTGAGATATACAAAAATATTTGTATGTATTTTGACAAATCCTTGGTGAAAACAAAGAAGAGGAAGAAAGTAAGGGGTCAGAGGAGGGACTCACAGGGGCTTATTGGGTTCACAAAGACTGAACTGATGACTGGGAAGCCTGTCCAGGACTAACCTAAGCCTTCTGCATAAATGTTACAGTGTATAGCTTAGGCGTATTGTGGGACTCCTAACAGTGGGAATAGGTGCTGTTACTGATTCTTTTGTCTGTTTTTGGGATCTCTTTCTTCCTACTGGGTTGCCTTGCCTAGCCTTAATATGAGGAAAGGTGCCTAGTCTTACTGCAACTTGATATACCATGTTTGGTTGATATCCACTGGAGGCCTGCCCTTTTCTGAAAAGAAAAGGAGGAAGTGGATTTGGGTGGGGGTAGAGAAGAGGAGAGAAGGGAGAGGGGAGTAGGGAGGTGGGAGGTGGGAGGTGGGAGGAAAGGAAATGGGAGGAGAGGAGGGAGGAGAAACTAGGGTCAAGATGCAAAAAATGAAAAAGAAAAGAATTATATTTCTATTTAATTATAAAAATAAAATAAATCAGGTATATAGACTCAGGAAACAGGCATTTAGTGCAGGATTCCTGTTAATCTGAGGGGGTCTTGGGTAGTGTTAATGTTCCATGCAGCTGCATGTGTACTGACTCTCAAATTTTTCTCCTTCTCTCTTGATTTAGGGCCACCTGAAGTTCTACTCCTCAGAGATATTATGGGTTTTGCAGTTTTTCAGCATTAAACGACTGTTAGTTTTCTATATTCTTAGGACTATGGCAGTCAATTTTAAGAAAGGAACATTCTGCATTTTTTTCAATTCTCTGTGTTTTTATGGGCCAGGGTCTCAGGACTGTAACCTTCATTACAGTTTCTTCTGTAGTATGTTTTTATGGCCACCTCTTGCTCTGCTTTGTGGTAACATTATTTCCAATTGGTTTCTCTTAAGACCTGGTCACTGCGGTTTCTCAACAGCCGGAAGAGTATCTTTTCTTGGATAGGGAGGAAGAGCCAGTGGATTGTTTTTCTCTAGAACATCTTATGGTCTGTGAGAAAGTTGTGAAGAAAGCACAGCAAGTGCCAAACCAGGAGGGGCTACTCCATGGAGGACAGGATACTCCATGCAGGACAGGATACTCCACACAGGACAGGATACTCCAAGGTAAGATTCATGTGGAGTTCCTAATGGTGAAAGAAAACAGAAGATTCGGCTCCCTTAAAACTAAGGTCTCATCTCACCCCTTGCATCAGACTCAACCTCCTGCCACTTGACTAGTCCTCATGGAAGTGTCCCCAGGTAAGCATGTCCCCATGTCTTATCTAGGCCTGCTTCCTGACTTTGGTCTGGCTGTTTGTCATAAATCCAAGACATGCCACTAATATCTTTTTTTTTTTTCGGGGGGGGGGTCTTTTTCTCAAAGTGAAAGAAGGCAAAGACTGCCAAGTTCCTTTCACGTCAGAACTGAGACCACAGCCTTATATGAAGCACTTAGCCCCACCAAAATAATTCTAAATATTGTAAACTGAGCCACACCTGTAGAATTTTTAAAACATTAAATAAATCCCGGCGGCGTGTTCCACTTTAGCTACGCCAATGTTCTAGGTTCCCGAATGAAAGATACACACACTTAGTCTTTATACTTTGAGATATCTTAATCAGCTCAATGGCTGGGCCACTTCCTAACCTCCTCCCTGCTGATAATCGCGAGTTATTACTAAATCCTTCTTTCTAACTTGTCTGCTCTGGACCCAGCCTGGTGATGCCCAGCTGGCCGGCACTCTCCTGGCTCCTTCACAAGTGCCTCCCTGTCCTCCCTGCCTCCCTGCCTCCCTGTCCTCCCTGCCTCCCTGTCCTCCCTGCCTCCCTGTCCTCCCTGCCTCCCTGTCCTCCCTGCCTCCCTGTCCTCCCTGCCTCCCTGTCCTCCCTGCCTTCCTGTCCTCCGCTCTCCTTACGCATCACATCCTGGCTCTCCTCTTGTTCTCCCATTGGTGGATCCCTTCTCCTTCAGTCCCTGATGGGAATCCTAAAAGTCCCGCCTCTGTCTGCCCCATCCAGCCATTGGCTGCCAGCAACTTTATTTACCAATTGGAACTAACTAGAGGCAGGATTCCTCAGTGTCTTACTTGTGGACTTGCGGATTCTTGTGCAAACCATTTTGGGGAGCCAAATTAACATAAAAATACAAGCAACATTAGGTCAAACCCATTGTACTACCCCTTTTAAATATCTCTCTTAGTAGCCGAGTGCTGCTTCTCACACAAATAGAATTTTTTTACTAGAACGAAGATACTTTGATCCTCTGTAGCCAAATAGAAGACTGTCTACTAAATGTCTGAGGGCAAAAGCTAAAGAATATTTATTTCCCAGTAGAATATACATACCACTTACCTACTATTGGATGTCTCTTAATACCAAGGCATCTCTGAGAATACTTTAAGTCATGTCATGTTCTTAACTAAACATTCATAAGGTGCTTTTCATTTCTTAGGACATACTGAGAAAATTTATAAAGTAAATAAGTCACTTCATGACCTGGTCCTTCTCTCTCCAGCCTCATTTTATCCTTCTGATCATCTTGTTCAGTTACTTCATCCACTTGGCCTCCTATGGCTCTTCAAGCTTTCTCCTCCTTGACCTTCATTGTCTAGTTACCTTATGGCTAAAATGCTCCTCCTTTCTCTGGAAACTTCAGCTTACACTGCGCTAAACTCACAGATTACTGTTGATCCTGCACAGAAATATTCCTCAGCATATCTTTTAATAGGTACCACAAGTGTAATCAATTATTAAAAATTATCATGTAGTTCTTTCCTTAAGATCCATCTCACTCAGCCAACTGCATACTCAAGGGGACTGGAGACTGCCTGCTCCACTTGCCAAAATCGCTCTTGTAGCCTCAGAACTCCTGGGCATCATTTTCAAGTGCATAGATTATGGATGAATGAAAATTCCATCTCTATTTTCATCTTACCAAAAACCAAATCCGTGGCTTGTGGTTTGGTGGTGGAGAAGTGTAGAGAAGCAGTCAACCCAAGCAGAGGCTCTCAGGAAAGAAAGTATGTGCAGAAATTTCATTTTAGAGATGAGATGAAAATTCTCCCCTAGGGAAACTCAGAAATATTTGTAAAGAGACCCTGTTTCTTACTACTTTGCAGATGTGGCCATGGCTTAATTTCTTTGGTTACTGAAGAAAGGGGTAACCCAGAGGACCAGAAATTTCAGGGACACTCGGATTGCAGTGGCCATAAAAATGTGATAATCATTATCAGCTAACTAATCTTTCTCTTCAAGTTTCCCAATGATTAGAGTGAACCATGAAAAATTGTCTCAAAGCCACAGATGACAGAATGGTTCCCTGGGCAAGTTTTGTGGTGATCTTAAGACTCCTGAAGTCATTCCAGGAATTCAGGATTGGGTTCACTGGATGCATTCAAAGCAGACACACTTCACTTCCTTGTCATGTGAGGTGGTGGATAAATCAAATTAAAGATAATCTTGGACAGATATTTAAATCTATACAAACTCTAATATGACTCTATTGTACACAGTATATTCTCATTTGTTATCATCTTTACTTACCAAACAACTCTTTGGGATAGACTTTCTTGTTTCCATTAAAAGAAACTAATAGAACTGAAGTTTAAAACGCCTCTGCCAGGAAGGAAATGTGAAGTCTGTCTGTCTTCTGAGGTACTTCAAATGGTAAATCTCATTTTGGAGTTATGTCTGTCCTTATGAATAGCATCTATGACATTTTCGGAGATATTTTTGTCATCTGGTATTGCCTTTCACACATAATCGCCACCCTAATAATTTTAAATATTGATGCCACTTATGGAGAGGCATCCCCTGAGTTGAAACACACTTTAATGTTTGTTTTTCCAGTTCCTGTAACTTTCTTCCAAACCCAATTCAGAGAAAGAATCCTTTGCCCTCCAACCCAAAACTCATCAAAAATATGCGCATTTAAACAAGACAAATGGAAGTGTGTGGGCTAGGCAGCTCTGGAAGCAGCTGTTGCCCTGAGAGAGTGAAGGGTCCTTATGGCAGATTTTAGTATCTGCTCCAGCTGTAAATGTGCAATATAATCTGAACATTATACAGGGCAACATTCATTTCAACGTGTAAACTTTATTGACAAGAAGACAACTTCAAAAGAAATACCAGAGCCTTTTGTCAATTGTGTTTGGAAGGATTTTTTTTTTTTTTAAAGTAAGGACAGAACAGATCATGGTAACTTACAAGACAATTTGAATTGCTAGTGAAGATATACAGCTAGTTTTATAAAAAGCATGCACAGGAAATCAGTTGGGCTAATCACAGCAAATGTCTTACACATTGATATTCATATGTTATGTATATATGAATCAGTGCATGCATTATGTACATAGTCCATTAGAACAGCTTGTTTGGGTTATATGGGACAGCAAGTGAGGACAAAGGAGTGTGGAGCAAATATTTCTAGAACAGACACACAACTCCCTCACACACCAACAAGCATGTGGTCACATTCACACTGGGGAATATACCTGCTAAGCCGTTAGGAATTTCTCCTCCTGCTGTGCATATGGTGAGGTATGTTGTTTCTTTTCTTTTTGATTTAATAACAGCATGTACCCCAGCAGTATGTATTCTCACCCTTATAGAAATTACATTTCATCTCTTTCTTGAAAGGCTTATTAAATGAACCTATAAAAAATGTGAATCTGGATTTTGATGTTGTTGGTTTGTTCTCAATCTTCTCCTTGGGAGTACTATTTTTGTCTCGTTGGATTTTTTGTTTTGTTTTAGGATTATCCTATTTATTTATTACTTATTCCCACTTGTTCACCTCCCCTCTATGCCAGCCCACCATCAACTCTGAAATACACGATTCTTCCTTTGTAATTATTATCTTAGTCTTTCTAATTATTACACAGATATATCCTAATTACTGCTCTGGATCATGCTTTTAAAAGAGATATATACATTTTCCCTAAGTTTTCAAACTTAGTTGCCTGCCTTTTTAAAAAATATTCTTTTTATTATTTGAAAGTCTTTTTAGTGTCCATAATATGGTCATTAACGAACTGGAATATTTTTAAACTTTCACTTCTTTTTGCTCAATCCATCTAGCTAGAAGTTCATCTTATTTATTTTGTCCAAGTTATGAATTTTCCTAGTTGCTTTTTTGATTATGTCATATTTTGTTTATGGATCTGTTATTTTTCTTCTGTTTGCATTCTAGTTCTGCTATCTACATATTCTTCAAACTTCTTGAGTTGTATGTCCACCTCCATTTTATTTAATTTTTCTATTCTTTCTCTTGCAATATTTGGTTTGCATAGTTTTTATTATTGTTTAATTCCAACTACTTTTAAAATTTCCATTGCTTTCCCTTTTGAAAACAAAAACAAAGAAGTACATTAGTTATATATTTGATACATACAAATAAATAAGATTTATTTTTATTTTATGTGTATAAATTTTTGTGTTCATGCATGTATGTATGTGCTTGAGACTTATGCCTGGTGCCTGAGGAAGATAGAAGAGGATGTTGAACCGCTTATGACTGGAGTGAAAGACTGTTGTGAGCCCCATGTGAGTGCTGGGCTTTGGTCCTCAACAAGAGTGAATGTTCTTAACTACTGAGCCAGCTCTCTGGCCCACATATGCAAATTAGCTGTGCCTTAGATATTGATTTGCTGTATTGTTTTCAAAGAACATCTACTACATGATTTGTTGAATTTAATTTGTGGCCAAATACAAAAATAAATGTAAATGGTATATTTTTTTCAAAAGGTATATCCTCTACTAAATTGAAACAAATAAATTTTAATGAGTAATAGTATAAAATGGCTGAATTATTTAGGTATTATTTATTCTACCTGTTGTCTTTTGGCCTTTGACTTAAAGTGCAAATGTTAAAACAACAGGTTTACCTGAATAAATGCCAGTTTTGCTTCACAGATTGTTAGAAAATGTTGTGATGTACACACACACACACACACACACACACACACTATTCTATAGTATCAGTAAGTACCACCGAGTATATTCAAAGACACTGCTTTATCTTGAATTACTTTAGAATGAGGATTGCTACGCCAACTCTGTTTATTTTTATTTTATTCAAATGTCATTTTATCCTTAACTCATTATTGTTGAAATCTACTTTACATGTGTACTTTACAGACCATTGCTTCTCAAAGTGACCATGAAGAAAAGTCTTTTATTCTATTTATATTGTACTTTACAAAGTACAATGAATATGACTTTTCTAGAAAAAATGTATACAAAATAAAAGTCTGTGTTTTCATTATTAGAGTTTGTGGACTGGAATTGCTCTGTTAAACTTCTATAAAAATCAGAAAGTTCTCATTCCCAATTTCTATGTTTATTATCACATGTTGGTAACAAATGTTAGAGGCTGGTATCAGTATGCACGATGCTTGTAGCACATTTCAATTTTTCTTGGTTGCCTTAAAAAAACTAACATGAGAGTCTTTTTTAACAATTATATTTTTTAAGATTATATAACTCTAGGTTGCCCTCAAGCTTCCTGTTACCTCCAGTTGGCTTATAGTCACCACCACCCCCTTTTTAGCCTACTGCAAGCCCAGAACTCAAGAGTCAGCCTCAGTGGTTGAGCTTAATTCTTTCTAATATTTTGTGATTATTGTTAAGTTTTATTACTGTTATCTAAACTCAATTAATTTGCTTTTACACTCACTATGATAAACATTCTCCAAACCTGATGGATGCACATCAATTATGTTGGGGTTTCATATGCCCAAAATAGCTTTGTTAAAATGGTATTTCTGAACTCTGGATAAAACTCTGAGATAAATAAAGCAAGGTGGTTCCTAGCAACATTGTTGATATATTAAAATATGCAAAATAACATTGTCTGAAAACAGGAGTACTCTGGCCTCAGGTGGTATCCTATCTTGTAGGATACTAGGATATCATTTGGAAAAGCAAAACTCACTTTGTTGCATTGTTCTGTATATTTTAGGATGCTCATTATCTTTACTTCCTGTCTCTTAAATGCTAATATATCCCAATTATTCTAAGAAGGAAGACCACTGTCACAAATACCCAAAATACTTCCCCTGTGCTGCCATAATCCAGCTAGAAACACTTGCTCCAGAAGGGTGCGGAACTCCCAGGTCAGAGTCCATCTCAAGGACTCCATGCTGTGAGAATGGCTGGGGAAACTTGAACCTCTCTTTGGCTACAGGAAGGTATGGGCTGCAGTATGATTAAAGAGTGATTAAACCTGGCACATGGAGAACATAGACAATAGATACATCAGGCAATGCTGATGGTTTCCTGCCTGTCCCTGGCTGTGGGATACATTTTATCTTCCTAGTTTTCCTAGATTGATTTAGCTTCTTGTTGCTAAGAGAATCTTAAACTAATATAGATGTTTACTGATAAAATATTATTTCACATTGCACACAATCAGTTACCGTTAAGGAATACTAAAGAGCTAAATAAGCAGATGTTCAGTAAGGATTAAATGTATGAGAATTAAGGACAGAACACTTCCAGGGACACTTACCAGGCAAGATTAAAAGCTTGCTTATATGTTTCAAAAATAGATAAGATAGGATTCAGAGTATATGTTAGCTTTAGATATCAAGGAAGAAAGCATATCCAAGGATAACTGAAATATTAAACCTAGTCCGTGTCAATTCGAAAGGAAAAGCCAGGACATTTTTCAAGAAGAAACTGCTTCTTACATAATCTTCACTATGAGGCATTAAGTGTTCCCTGGCAGCATAAATGTTTTCTTTGGAAATAGCTAATGTATCGTAGAATTTTTCAGGATATCAGTGTCTGTCAATGTTATCTTTGGTACAAATTCAGCATGGTTGCTCTTTGGAAAGTCTGTGGGAGAGTTCTGTGACAATCACAGATTTAATTATACAGAGGGCAGCTTTGCAAGGTGATTGGGATAGCAAACTGATGAAGCTTTAGCATCTCCAGGAATGGGAAGCATCACTATTTCTGTTAGATAATCAACAGATATCAGGGATGAAAAACCTTAGATATTAAGATTTTAGAGGGGAATTGACTAAAGCCCATATCAGTTATCATAAAGCAACTTTGGGTTTGTGATAGTGTGGAAACAGTAAAATCTTTCTCAAGGTCCAGTCATCAAAACTTATTTCAAAATCAAACACATGGTGAATCTGCAGTAGTAATGCCCTCCTGTGTTGGGCTGAGTGGCTTCATTTGCAGTCCTGGTTCTCCACTAAAACTCAGTTTGCACTGAATAGGCCATCATATCAGCAACAAAAAATGCTGCCTAAGACATCTAAGCTTTGAGACTTACGTAGAACGAATCACAGTGCCTTTTACTGTACCTACAAAGGATTTGCTTTATTTAAGAAGCATAAGAAAACAAAAATTCTTATGATTTTTTTGTTATCATCTCCCAGAAAAGGGAATAAAATGATGTAGTTGATATTAAGGCAGAGATGGTAAAAATGGGGCGGGGGTTACAAATAGGCATAGGAAGGGGGATAATACAGAAAGAGAAGGGATGATGAATGATAGTGTGTTTGAATTATTCTTCAGAATACTTAAAATTACATATTGGTCAGAGGAGTTCAAGAGATTTCCTCAACCAACACAGAACACTGCAGTTGCTTTGGTTACCTGCAAGAAGTTGAAAGTAGGTCCTATTGGCAAAGACACCACATACATAAGACACATGAATCAGAGGTTTACAGCTCAATCTGACTTGAAAGTCTTCATCAGGTTTAGCATTCATAGTGCCTGAAGGTGCTATGTAAGCTGCCCAGGTAGGAAAGAATCCATAGTTCTAACCAGCTGTGTTACCAGTGAACTGCAACACTGAGCAGCAGGGCAGGATATCAGCAAAGGTGAAATAGTGGAACTTAAACCTTGGTGATGATAAACAGCTGTCTAACGGGACATAATGGCTGTTCAACAGGAGGACAATGACTCCTTCAGCCTAGTCTTGTGGCTAGTGAGATCCTAGAGCTTAGAGGAGATCACACCACTTTCCTAAAACAGTGTAATTCCCAACTGCATTCTTAGTACTTTTTCTTATACATCTGTTTGCATTTCTAACTCTTTCCTGAAGAAAACTTTTCTATAGCAAGACTAGACAATTGCAGAAAGCCACAATTGTTCGAAATGCAACAAAGAGCTGACTGTACCCATTCAGAAATGACAAATCTACAGTACAATCTCCCTCGCTGAAGGTTCAGATATCATCATAAAAAAGAGGGGCAGAAGGCGTCACAGGGACCAGTTAGGCCCTGCGCCCACGACCACTGACCTTCGCTGACCAGCCGGACAGCAAGCAGCTGCAGTTGTGCGGCGCCTTTCCTGCACGGAGGCCACTTCAGAACTCGGCCTCCCACCAGTCAGGAGAGGAGGATCCATCTTGGTTCCGTACTCCAGGAATCGGACAGACTGAGATCAGTCTGGGCGGCAGCATTACATCTCCAAGTCCTGCAAGTGGCTAGCTGGGCTTCTGGGCGGCCAGCTGGGAGAAGTCAGTGTGCTCCAGTGAATCCAGCGGGCCCCAGCGGGAGCCTTCCGGTGCCTGCTTTGGGATTAGAACAGCCTGGGCAGCAGCACACTGTCTACAAGCAGTGCAGGAGGTAAGCTGTGCACCAGAGGCCAACTGGGAAGGGGCAGCTTGCACTGGTGAGTCCAGCACTGACAAGATAAACTAACACCAGTGAGATCTAGATGGCAAAAGGCAAACGCAGGAACGTCACTAACAGAAATCAAGGCAATATGGCAACATCTGAACCCAATTCTCCTCTACCAACATGTCCTGGATACCCCATCACACCAGTAAAACAAGATTTGGATTTAAAATCACTGGTCATGATGCTGGTACAGGAACACATGAAGGTCATACGTAAAGAAATTCAGGAGACAATGGATCAAAAGGTAGAAGCCCTTGCAAGGGAAACACAAAAATCATTGAAAGAAATCCAGGAGAATACAAAAGCCAACAAGGAGGAAATGCAAAAAACACTTAAAGAAATACAGGAGAACTTTGCTCAACAGGTTGAGGTCATGAAAGACGAAACACAAAAATCACTTAAAGAAATACAGGAGAACTTTGGTCAACAGGCTGAGCTCATGAAAGAGAAAACACAAAAATCTCTTAAAGAATTACAGGAAAACACAAACATGCAAGTGAAGGAGCTAAGCAAAACCATCCAGGATCTAAAATCAGAAGTAGAAACAACTAAGAAAACTCAAAGGGAGACAACTTTGGAGATAGAAAGCCTTGGGAAGAAATCAGGGGACAGAGATACAAATATCAACAACAGAATACAAGAGATAGAAGAAAGAATCTCAGATGCTGAAGATTCCATAGAAACCATGGACTCAACAGTTAAAGAAAATGCAAAATGCAAAAAGCTTGTAACCCAAAATATCCAGGAAATCCAGGACACAATGAGAAGACCAAACCTAAGGATTATAGGCATAGAGGAGAGTGAAGATTTACAACTTAAAGGGCCAGCAAATATCTTCAATAAAATTATGGAAGAAAACTTCCCTAACCTAAAGAGAGAGATGCCCATGAATATACAAGAAGCCTACAGAACTCCAAACAGACTGGACCAGAACAGAAATACTTCCCGTCACATAATAATCAAAACACCAAATGTTCTAAACAAAGAAAGAATACTAAAGGCAGTAAGAGAAAAAGGCCAAGTAACATATAAAGGAAGACCTATCAGAATCACAGCAGACTTTTCACCTGAGACTATGAAGGCTAGAAGGTCCTGGGCAGATCTCATGCAGACTCTAAGAGAACACAAATGCCAACCAAAACTACTATATCCAGCAAAACTCTCAATCACCATAGATGGAGAAACTAAGATATTTCATGACAAAACCAAGTTTACCCAATATCTATCCACAAACCCGGCCCTAAAAAGGATAATAGGAGGACAACACCAATACAAGGAGGGAAACTTCACCCTGGAAAAAGCAAGATAGTAACCTTTCATCAAACCCAAAAGAAGTTAAGCATTCAAATTTAAAAAATAACGTCAAATATGATAGGAAGTAACAATCACTATTCCTTAATATCTCTTAACATCAATGGACTTAATGCCCCAATAAAAAGACACAGACTAACTGAATGGATACGTAAACAGGACCCTACATTTTGCTGCTTACAGGAAACACACCTCAGGGTCAAAGACAAACACTACCTTAGAGTAAAAGGCTGGAAGACAATTTTACAAGCAAATGGTCTCAGGAAACAAGCTGGAGTAGCCATTTTAATATCAGATAAAATTGACTTTCAACCCAAAGTCATCAAAAGAGACCCTGAGGGACACTTCTTGCTGGTCAAAGGAAAAATACAAAAAGAAGAACTGACAATTCTGAACATCTATGCCCCAAATGTAAGGGCACCCTCTTTTGTAAAAGAAACTTTATTAAAACTAAAAGCACACATTGCACCTAACACAATAATTGTGGGTGACTTCAACACTGCACTTTCCTCAATGGACCGATCAGGAAAACAGAAACTAAACAGGGACACAATGAAACTAATTGAAGCTTTGGACCAATTAGATTTAACAGATATATATAGAACATTCTATCCTAAAACAAAAGAATATACCTTTTTCTCAGCACCTCATGGTACCTTCTCCAAAATCGACCATATAATTGGTCACAAGACAGACCTCAACAAATATAAGAAGATCGAACTAATCCCATGCCTCCTATCTGATCACTATGGAGTAAAAGTGGTCTTCAATAGCAACAGAAACAACAGAAAGCCCACATACACGTGGAAACTGAACAATACTCTACTCAATGATACCTTGGTCAAGGAAGAAATAAAGAAAGAAATTAAAGACTTTTTAGAACACAATGAAAATGAAAACACAACATACCCAAATCTATGGGACACAATGAAAGCAGTGCTAAGAGGAAAACTCATAGCCCTGAGTGCCTCCAAAAAGAAAATGGAGAGAGCATACATTACCAGCTTAATGACACACCTGAAAGCCCTGGAACAAAAAGAAGCTATTTCGCCCAGGAGGAGTAGAAGGCAGGAAATCATCAAACTCAGGGCCGAAATCAATCAAGTAGAAACAAAGAGAACCATACAAAAAATCAACAATACCAGGAGCTGGTTCTTTGAGAAAATCAACAAGATAGATAAACCCTTAGCCAGAATGACCAAAGGGCACAGAGAAAGTATCCAAATTAACAAACTTAGAAATGAAAAGGGAGATATAACAACGGAAACTGAGGAAATCCAAAAAATCATCAGATCCTACTACAAGAGCCTATACTCAACACAACTGGAGAATCTGGAGGAAATGGACAATTTCCTTGACAGATACCAAATACCAAAATTAAATCAGGACCAACTAGACCATCTAAACAGTCCCATAATGCCTAAAGAAATAGAAGGAGTCATAGAAAGTCTTCCAACCAAAAAAAGCACAGGACCAGATGGCTTCAGTGCAGAATTCTACCAGACCTTCAAAGAAGAGTTAACACCAATACTCTTCAAACTATTCCACAAAATAGAAACAGAAGGAACACTACCCAATTCCTTCTACGAAGCCACAATTACGCTGATACCAAAGCCACACAAAGATCCAACAAAGAAAGAGAACTTCAGACCAATTTCCCTTATGAACATCGATGCAAAAATACTCAATAAGATTCTTGCCAACCGAATCCAAGAACACATCAAAACGATCATCCACCATGATCAAGTAGGCTTTATCCCAGGAATGCAGGGTTGGTTCAATATACGGAAATCCATCAATACAATCCACTACATAAACAAACTCAAAGAACAAAACCACATGGTCATTTCATTGGATGCTGAAAAAGCATTTGACAAAATTCAGCATCCCTTCATGCTTAAAGTCTTGGAGAGAACAGGAATTCAAGGCCCATACCTAAATATAGTAAAAGCAATATACAGCAAACCGGTAGCCAGCATCAAACTAAATGGAGAGAAACTTGAAGCAATCCCACTGAAATCAGGGACCAGACAAGGCTGCCCCCTTTCTCCTTATCTTTTCAATATTGTACTTGAGGTACTAGCTCGGGCAATTCGACAACATAAGGAGGTCAAAGGGATACAAATTGGAAAGGAAGAAGTCAAACTATCATTATTTGCAGACGACATGATCGTCTACCTAAGTGACCCAAAGAACTCCACTAGAGAGCTCCTACAGCTGATAAACAACTTCAGCAAAGTGGCAGGTTATAAAGTCAACTCAAGCAAATCAGTGGCCTTCCTATACTCAAAGGATAAGCAGGCTGAGAAAGAAATTAGGGAAATGACCCCCTTCACAATAGCCACAAACAGTATAAAGTATCTTGGGGTGACTCTTACCAAACATGTGAAAGATCTGTATGACAAGAACTTCAAGACTCTGAAGAAGGAAATGGAAGAAGACCTCAAAAAATGGGAAAACCTCCCATGCTCATGGATCGGCAGAATCAATATAGTTAAAATGGCCATTTTGCCTAAAGCACTATACAGATTCAATGCAATACCCATCAAAATCCCAACTCAATTCTTCACAGAGCTAGAAAGAGCAATTATCAAATTCATCTGGAACAACAAAAAACCCAGGATAGCTAAAACTATTCTCAGCAACAAAAGGAAATCTGGGGGAATCAGTATCCCTGACCTCAAGCAATACTACAGAGCAATAGTGTTAAAAACTGCATGGTATTGGTACAGTGACAGACAGGAGGATCAATGGAACAGGATTGAAGATCCAGGAATGAACCCACACACCTATGGCCACTTGATCCTCGACAAAGAGGCTGAAAACATCCAATGGAAAAAAGATAGCCTTTTCAACAAATGGTGCTGGTTCAACTGGAGGTCAGCATGCAGAAGAATGCGAATTGATCCATCCTTGTCTCCTTGTACTAAGCTCAAATCCAAATGGATCAAGGACCTCCACATAAAGCCAGACACTCTGAAGCTAATAGAAAAAAAACTGGGGAAGACCCTTGAGGACATCGGTACAGGGAGAAAGTTTCTGAACAGAACACCAATAGCGTATGCTCTAAGAGCAAGAATTGACAAATGGGACCTCATAAAATTACAAAGTTTCTGTAAGGCAAAGGCCACCATCAAGAGGACAAATCGGCAACCAACAAATTGGGAAAAGATCTTCACCAATCCTACATCAGATAGAGGGCTAATATCCAATATATATAAAGAACTCAAGAAGTTAGACTCCAGAAAAGCAAACAACCCTATTAAAAAATGGGGGTACAGAGTTAAACAAAGAATTCTCACCTGAAGAACTTCGGATGGCGGAGAAGCATCTTAAAAAATGCTCAACTTCATTAGTCATTAGGGAAATGCAAATCAAAACAACCCTAAGATTTCATCTTACACCAGTCAGAATGGCTAAGATTAAAAATACAGGAGACAGCAGGTGTTGGAGAGGGTGTGGAGAAAGAGGAACACTCCTCCACTGCTGGTGGGGTTGCAAATTGGTACAACCACTCTGGAAATCAGTCTGGCGGTTCCTCCGAAAACTGGGCACCTTACTTCCAGAAGATCCTGCTATACCACTCCTGGGCATATACCCAGAAGACTCCCCACCATGTAATAAGGATACATGTTCTACTATGTTCATAGCAGCCCTATTTGTAATTGCCAGATGCTGGAAAGAACCCAGGTATCCCTCAACAGAAGAGTGGATGCAAAAAATGTGGTATATCTATACAATGGAGTACTATTCAGCCATTAGAAACAATGAATTCATGAAATTCTTAGGCAAATGGATGGAGCTAGAGAATATCATACTAAGTGAGGTAACCCAGACTCAAAAGGTGAATCATGGTATGCACTCACTAATAAGTGGATATTAACCTAGAAAACTGGAATACCCAAAACATAATCCACACATCAAATGAGGTACAAGAAGAAAGGAGGAGTGGCCCCTGGTTCTGGAAAGACTCAGTGAAACAGTATTCAGCAAAACCAGAACGGGGAAGTGGGAAGGGGTGGGTGGGAGGACAGGGGAAGAGAAGGGGGCTTGCGGGACTTTCGGGGAGTGGGGGGGCTAGAAAAGGGGAAATCATTTGAAATGTAAATAAATTATATCGAATAATAAAAAGAAAAAAAAAAAAAAAAAAAAAAGAGGGGCAGAAAGATTGCAGGAGCAAGAAGATAAGGAACTTTCTTGCAAGACTGTATGACAGGGAAGCTATCCCAAGAAAATATCAGCTATAATACAGCTGTTCAAACAAGACCTGACAATGACTATATCAGTCGGCATGTCAATAATAGACAATGAAAAACTCACAAGTCCCAACCATAGATGAAGAGCTATAAGAAACTGGAAACAACTGAGAAAAAGGGATTTAGTCTTACCTTAGGATGACCATAAATGGTTATGCAATCCCAGGGGGTTAGCCCTAAAAACATACACATTCAAATAACACTGAACATACTCAGTAGGTTGCATTTATACATTTATTCACACACATATGTAACAATCATAATTAATTTGAGGGGGTGTGGGGGGAGTAGAACGGAAAAGAGAAAGGTAAATGATACAGTCATATTGTACTTAACTTTTTAAAGTGTACAAAGGTAAAAAAGTAAAATTCTCTTTGGTATAAAATACTTTTTCCTTTGAAATTTTCATGTATATTCTTAATAATAATTAATAATAATAATAAAATAATAATAATAATAATAATCTGTGTGTGTGTATGTGTGTGTGTGTGTGTGTGTGTGTGTGTGTGTGTGAATTTTTAAGTATGGGCCATCATGTGGGTGAGTACCTCTAGAGATTAAAGACAACTTCATGAAACTGATGCCCTCTTCCCACCTGTACATGGATTTCAGGTGGGACTGAACTCATCTGCCAGGTTTATGCAGCAAGCATTTTTACCCAACACATCATGTTTTGGTTTTTAACATATGCTTTGAAAACTGTATACAGTCTATTTTTCTCATATTCTTTCCAGTTCCCAGCTCCTCCCATATCTTTCCCCTTTCTTGGAATCCAACTTTATGTTCTTTCTCTCTCTTAAACAAATAAACACAAATAAAAGAATAAAGGCACAAAGTAACAGGAATTAGCAAATAGATATAGGCATGGAAAGTGTGGTTGATATACTCCATGTCACTCCATTGAAGAGAAGAGAGTCCCCCTCTACAGCAGCTATCTATCAGTTGTGAGAAGTTTTTTTGCAAGGGGGAGACTCTGTGTTCATTTCCCCTCCTTTGGGCTAGAATTTTGTCTATCTTGACCTTATGCAGGTTGTGCATGCTGCCAGACTCTCTGATTTCAAATGTACACCAGCCTTGTGTCTAGAAAATTCTGTTTTCTTAGAATTGTCCACTATTTGTTATTCCAATCTTTTCATCCCCAATTCTGCGTCAATACCTGAGCCTTGAGGGGAGAAGCATGATCGAGCCATTTCATTCTGGGATAATCTCTTCAAAGTTTCTCACTTTCTGTATGGTATGCAGTTGTTGGCTTCCTTGTTAGTTCTGATCTACTGAAGAAGCTTCTCTGCTGAGAGCTCAGAGAAGCCCTGATCTATGGGTAAAGCAATATGTCCTTTAGGAGTTGTGTCATTGCTATGCTAAGTTCGCAGACTAATGATAGTAAGGTTGCCCCTGGGCACATGGTCTGTTTAGGTTCTTGGCTTCATAAATAGTATCAGATAGTGTTTATCTCAAGCAGTGGGCTTTACTTCTCATAAAACATGGTTGGTTACTCCCCCAACGTTTATAGTACTATTGTGGCTATGGGCATAGATTGCAGTATGTCTTTTTGTAGCATTCAGGGTTGTGGAATGCTTAGGTAACTGTATGAACAGATGATTGCTTGTCTTCTCTGGTAGCACGAATAGCACATTCTATCACTATGAATGCTAACCAGAAGGAGTGAAGCTTCCAGCTGAATATTATCTAGATGTCTCCTTGTTCTATGTCATAAGTATCTGGAGTAATCAGCAATGTGGTATTACTCTCAAGTGTGGAGTAACTGGTAGCATTGACAATAGCTTGGAGTGTTTTGGGGGCTTCTATGGGACCCTTTTGTTCAATACTTAAAAAGATATAACCTATTTCCCAAACTGTGAATTTTATTTGGTGGAATATTGTGTCTAGTTGGGTCATTTTGTCTCCTATTATATGCAGATTCTATTTCCTTTCCTTTTATACATCGTCCATTTTAGGAGGCTTCTACAATAGTATGTTTCCATAGGGCTTTTCCAAAGACCTTTACAGTTAGGTGCCTCTGCCTTTATTTCATCCTCTACTCTGCCCCAACTTCTCCATCGCCTTTAGTTTTTTATTCTAGTTTCCTCTTCATCACTTTCTAACACTACACTCTATTTTGCATTCCTTGGGATATCCTTCTTCTCCTTTCTTCCTTATTAATCTAACCTCTATGGTTTTTCTAAACTAAACACATACCAAACGTGTGAAAGCTAACATCAGCACATAAGAGAAAACACAATGTTTCTGTATCTGGGTCCCCTCACAGGATGATTGTTTCTAGTTCCAATCCTTTTTCTGCAAATCTGACTTTTCTTAACAAATGGATAATATTCCTGGAAAGAGCCAAGATTTCAATCAACTGATAAAGAAATAAAGAAAATATTGTAGTTTGTACAGTGGAATGCTATTCTGATGAATCAACTTGTTGCCTTGCTTCTCTTTTTACTTTCATTCAGCAATTTATCTTATCAAAGAAAATCAGTAATTGCTTCATTATACATTCCCCAGACTTTAAGATGTTGAAAAACTTTGAATTTCTTGGATATAAGCTGCAATCTATAATCTAAAATTTGAACTGAGAACATTTATGTCAAATTAAATGTTTTAATGCTGATGACTAACCTTGTTAATCTTATTGCTGTTCTTACAGGTATTGGGTAATGACTTGGTAATGCTTCATTATAGTTCTATTTGCTACAAACAGTTGCAAATTATTAAGGTCAATAAATTGTTTATAGTATATGCATGTTTACTTTTTCTTTTCTTTTTTGTTTTTAAAGTTTTATTTTTTTATTCTTTTGAGATAGGGTCTCACTAGGTAGCACTTGCTGGTCTTGAACTTGTTACAAAGACCAGTATTACCTCAAACCCATAGAAGTGCCTGCCTCTGTCTCCTGAATGCTGGGATCAAAGGCATGAACCATTTACACCCAGTTTCATGTCTATGCAATTCAAAATAATAAACAAGAAAATTATGATAAGTAAATATATTTCTGAGAATTATCTTTTAAGGGTTTTGAGAATTCTTTTTGGATCACATAAAATTATGTTTGAATTGCTTTAAAAGAAAGAAATAATGGGAACTTAAAAGTTCATTAATGAATTGAATAGCAAAAAGTTAAACCCAGCAGTTAAATAATTCACTTCACCCTGTTTGTACTAATTTAACTAGTTTAACATGGTAAAGCATAAACATGGCACCAGAACTATTACTTTTGACAAGATTATTTAATTAATAATGAATGTTTTGTATAGCATTTATATATATATATCAACAGGAAATAGCTACTTGAAAATTGAAACAAAGTAGATAATACAAGCCAGTAATCTGTACTTTAAAATCCAAAGTTTCTGCCATATTTTCTCTTGTTAGACCATATTTCTTTTTTTTTAATTCAATATATTTTTATTTACATTTCAAATGATTTCCCCTTTTCTGGCCCTCCACTCCCCGAAAGTCCCATAAGCCCTCTTCCCTCCCCCCTTTTCTCCCATCCACCCCTTCCCACTTCCCTGTTCTGCTTTTGCCCTATACTGCTACACTGAGTCTTTCCAGAACCAGGGGCCACTCCTCTGTTCTTCTTGTACATCATTTGATGTGTGGATTATGTTTTCGGTATTCCAATTTTCTAGGCTAATGTCCACTTATCAGTGAGTGCATACCATAATTGATCTTTTGAGACTGGGTTACCTCACTTAGTATGATGTTCTCCAGCTCCATCCATTTGCCTAAGAATTTCATGAATTCATTGTTTCTAATGGCTGAATAGTACTCCATTGTGTAGATATACCACATTTTTTGCATCCACTCTTCTGTTGAGGGATACCTGGGTTATTCCAGCATCTGGCTATTATAAATAGGGCTGCTATGAACATAATAGAGCATGTATCCTTATTACATGGTGGGGAATCCTCTGGGTATATGCCCAGGAGTGGTATAGCAGGATCTTCTGGAAGTGAGGTGCCCAGTTTTCGGAGGAAGCGCCAGACTGATTTCCAGAGTGGTTGTATCAATTTGCAACCCCACCAGCAGTGGAGGAGTGTTCCTCTTTCTCCACATCCTTGCCAACACCTGCTGTCTCCTGAATTTGTAATTTTAGCCATTCTGACTGGTGTAAGGTGAAATCTCAGGGTTGTTTTGATTTGCATTTCCCTAATGACTAATTAAGTTGGGCATTTTTTAAGATGCTTCTTAGTCATCTGAAGTTCTTCGGGTGAAAATTCTTTCTTTAGCTCTGTACCCCATTTTTAATAGGGTTATTTAGCTTTCTGGGGTCTAACTTCTTGAGTTCTTTGTATATATATTGGATATTAGCCCTCTATCTGATGTAGGGTTGGTGAAGATCTTTTCCCAATTTGTCAGTTACTGATTTGTCCTTTTGATGGTGTCCTTTGTCTTACAGAAACTTTGTAATTTTATGAGGTCCAATTTGTCAATTCTTGATCTTAGAGCATACGCTATTGGTGTTCTGTTCAGGAACTTTCCCCCTGTACCAATGTCCTCAAGGGTCTTCCCCAGTTTCTTTTTTATTAGCTTCAGAGTGTCTGGCTTTATGTGTAGGTCCTTGATCCATTTGGATTTGAGCTTAGTACAAGGAGATAAGGATGGATCAATTCGCATTCTTCTGTATGCTGACCTCCAATTGAACCAGCACCATTTGTTGAAAAGGCTATCTTTTTTCCACTGGATGTTTTTGGCTCCTTTGTCGAAGATCAAGTGGCCATGGGTGTGTGGGTTCATTTCCGACCATATTTCTATGCTATCTCATTGTTTACCTTAACCATCTGCTTTGTTTAAATACATGCTACTTTAACATTATTAATGCTGTATTAAATCACTGTTTGCTTTTGAAATAATATCCAGTATTTTACATTGGTCTGTATTTCTCTAGCAAAATAATGAGATAAATATATGCTTATATGTCATTTATTAGAATCAGTGATCACAGGCATAGGGGAAGGTTCTCAAAATGACTCTAAAAGCCTTACTGATCCTCTTCTGAAAAGACCTTTACACCAACTCTCCATCGTCCAAGTCAGTTTCTTCTGGGTATGCATTTTATCACCCTTGTTTCCCATACTCACAGTCTGAATTATAGTTATGGATTTATGCATGTACATGCATATGTTTGGATAGTCTTGCTTATTGACTGTGATCTTCACTACACTTTCAGCTTCCCAAGGATACAGGTCTCTTTCTCTTACTCAGTTTTGTATACCTAGTATGTCTGACACTAGACTGTATGGCAGGGAGTTTTTATAGCATTCCTAGCTAGTGCATCTTCAGCACAAGGCCAAGTGGATGGCACACTGATCAACACTACAGGTTCTCAGTACATATTTCATGAATTACCGTATTAACTTCTCTCCACCCCTGAGATCGTGTTTTCTGAATGCTGCATCCTAACAGTAGTGCTTTTCTCCAACAGTAGTTGTGTGTCTAGTTTGGGAAAACAGCACTTTGTTAGGCTTTTGCAAAGCAGGGCTTTTGAGATTAAGAAATTCAGATTAGTTTTAGGTTATTTCATTTGTGTTCTGTAGAGGTGGAAGACATTTTCTGAAAGGAAAAATAATCCCCAAACCACCAAACCAGAATTGTCTTTATTTTAGATGAGGGCCTCTGGCATTTTACTCATTGAAGCTAGCTAGCTAGCTACATTAAACTTGCTCTGTTCATTGAGAGGAAAACAAGTTCACGGGATCTTTCCATTCACTGTCCAATACTACTGAAAGAGAGAAGATAGTGGAAATAAATCCAGAATCTTTATTGGCCTTGAGTTTTGATACAGTTACTCAGTATTGCTTTGAACTTAGAGGAAAACAGTGAGCAGGGAAGTAGATGTATGTGAAACAGATCTGTTTAATGGTCTCTGAAGAAGAAAACTGCTATTTCATGCCGAGAAGATTAACAAGTGAATATTCACCCACCATATGCCCTTTATTTTGATAATTCCAGGTTAGAGACTAGAAACCTCCCCATCATAAAGTCAATCACTTGAAACAAAACAAAACGAAATGTTCACGATGGCAGCAACCATTGTTTCTTTGCATCTTACTAAAATATGATTAGAGATAGTTTGTCGAAGAGCAGTTGGGGCTAAAAATAGACTTTGAGTTTTTTCTTTTCCCTGTGGCGTCCCTACCTTCCATCTCTTCTTAACATTTCCTATATTCCTCCCCTCTCTACCGCATCATTAGCGATCGTTTCTTACTCCCGTCTTCAAAAGAAAATTAGTGAATGGAAGGGAATAAGAATGAGGGAGGAATGAACAAGGAAGGAAGAAACTCAAGTTTTCTTTAAATAGCAACAAACTGATAATAGTTCCTGTCAGCAAGGGCGGGCTGTGCCTGCAGTCCCAGCTTCCCTCAGACCCTGAATTCGCTCACTCTTAGGAACAATTTTGTGTGTGGGAATGAAAGGTACATGCTCAACACACAACAATTCCGATTGTGTGGGTTTCCCCTCTCCATGTGTGTTGCTGATGTTGGCACCTCACTACAACGATAAGAGCTTGCACATATTTACACAGGAACCTGGGTAGGATTTCCATGGTAAAGGCTTCTTGTCTCTGTTACTCCTACAGCCTCCTCAAAGAGGGGAGAACACAGCAATTTGGCCTTATGTTTCCTATTTTCCAGATCAATCTGTTTTTCTTAATTTTAATTTATAATCAGCACAGCTGAAGCTTCCTAATCATGTCAGACATGCCAGTCCTCCCAGAAGCAAATCTGATTTAGCATCAAGGCGCCTGGCTTGTGTTCACAGAGGGGGACTTCCTTCCCCCTGATCTCCTGAAGATTTTGGCTATACACGTTCATATAGCTGAGATTCAAACCAGTTCCCTAATACTCAGTAGACAGAGGTCTCTTTCCGTAGACACATGAGATGCATCAGGACAGTGGAGAGCGTGCTCAGAGAAATGACCTTGGTGTTTCTTGTTTGTATTTTGGTGGAGAACAAGAGGAAGAAGTACACACAAAAGGAAATCTATCTTGGGAAAAGTCTGGAATGAAATAGAAACTGCTGCTTTGAGGGTAGAAATGCATTTACCCTGGACGCTGAGGGGAAGAACTGGAAGCTTACCCTTCTATCTAGTTTTGCATCAAAGAACAGTTTAACCTAATAGACAGATAGGGCCGGCGCTGTCTTCAGGGATGCGCAGTTTTCCAGGAAGGCACTTTTCTGGTATTTGGGACCTATAAAATGAAGCCGGCGAGCTTTCCTCGCTGGCTGCAAGCTGGGGCTTGTGTCAGGCTTCACCGGGCACACAAGGCTCTGATTTTGTATCATTAAAGACTCATTATCTCTTTTAACTTCTGTTGAGAGCATTCATCCATAGATCTAGCTGGTACTGAAACAATAGACGTTCCTAGCACAGTGATAATGCTCCCTCTCCCCAAGCTTAAAGAGTCTTTAAAGGATGGATTGGCTTTCACAATGCAGAATCCAAAAGCCACTCTGCAGGAACATATGAAAGGTTATTTCTCTGCATAACTTCAATTTTAAAGAGTGGAAGAAAATCATTTGCACAGAGTTTATCAGAGCTGGGACTCTGACTGCACCTGAGTGTTCAATCCCTATTGGGGAAATATTACATTTTCCGAAAGAGAACAGCAATGCCTTACTTATGCTCAGTCTCAAAGAGAAAAATACTTTAATAAGAATGAAACAGGCTGGGTGTATTGATCTTACCAATTTGTTCAGTATTAATATATATTTGGCAGGGAGTTAAACTCTCCATTGAATTCAGCAGTGGGTTATATGAACAGTAATTTCTACATTTACTGGCTTTGTTTACACTTTCATTAGACCTCTACTGCATTATCTGATGCCTTCATACCGTTTTCAATCTTATAGCCACTTTAATCTCCTCCTGCACTCAGCATATCTGAGTGTTTGTTGGCATAAGGGAATTTTGAAGGTTATATTGCAGTACATGAATCAACAGAAAATGACATGCGCTGGAGACACCAACAGCCAGTTTTAATTCATTGCAGAAAGTTATAGATACCAAAATGCATAATGTAATCTGATCTCTTTATTCAGTCTTGAATTTATGAGCAATTCACCAGGAGTCAAATGACAACTTTGTTTTAAAAATAGTAGTCTATGTCGAATGGCATTTTAATATATCTCTGACATATTTACATTTAAAGAGGAGTGAAAAGTGGAATCTTTGAACATCAATTTCTCTTTTCATAGAAAGGCAAAGGCTAAGAAAGATGATACTTTTGTTCATTGTAACATTATCTGTCATTATAACATAGGTCAGCTTGGTGATAACATTTGAATAAATCCAGGTAGTCAGTACAACTGGTAAACAGATTAGAAGCCCCTAAGATTACAGAGTATTTCATTTTCAGAAGGAGGCACAAAGTGTCATTGAATGCAGCATTGTAAAAACATTTTTGCCAAACAAGCCCTGTCTTTGCCTGAAATGATCAAGTGTTTGTGGTTCAGAATATTCAACAAGACGATTTGGACAGTGGTTCTCACAAAATGTCTCTACCAGTAACATGAGTAGATGGTTAATATCTATCAATAGCTGGTTGGTTAGAAGACATGATCTTTCATTCTAGGGAATAAATTGTTCTTCGTAGTGTTAATCCCATCAGCATCACTGGACTTACTCAGAGGACATAGGTTAATACCTCCTCACTCACTCATATCTGAGAAATCTAACTTTCCCACATCACACTGTAGACATTAGGTTGAAGGACAAATGTAGAAATTGTCATTCTTTTCAATTTGTATACAAAAATCTGAAATTACAAAATAAAAATTATTCCTTAAATGTGTATCTCTGGAAAACTCATAGTTTTTTTTTTTGACAAAAGTTATGTAACTCTTTTATATCTAGGGGAAGAGAATGGTTTATATAAAGTATTGATAGCATTGTAACTTATTAAATGTAGAAAGTGTTTTATGAAATTTTTATTTTTTATGAATTTTTATTGTACAAACTAACCTAAAGTCCTGATAGAAAATATAGTTTTATGTGGTCATGTGCAATTTATGACTGTAGAAATATCTTTTTTGGCTAAGTATGTAAAATAAATCTGAACTTTTATCACAAATTAAATGGAATTTTATCACATGAAGTGGAAGTATCCCATGTTGTTGACAAAGAGATGATTTTGGAATTAAAACTGAGTACTGTATTGCTACAATGTTACAGTATTCATCCTAACAAGGATCAAGTAGCTAACTCTTGGTCAGTAGATATGACTTTGCATTCTAACAACATTCCAAACAAAAACGTAGCCACTTGCAAATACCATTATTAATTTTGTTCAATTGTGTGTAAAATATAAAACTCAATGCATTTCCACTAGCTCTTAAGAGAAAAAACATAAAGGTTTGATTTCAGAATCATAAATAAAATACCCTAAAGTTTTTGGTTCAAAGCATTGTATTAAAGTCATCCCATGACATTTTAAGTGGCCCAATAGGGAAGAAGCTTGTCCTAATCCAGATCCAACAAGGTAAGAAAGGGGGTTCATCTTTCTTCTCCTTTAATCTTTTATTGATTAAATCTATCATTTGACAATTTCATTCATGTATATAGTTCATTCTGCTACACTCACACCATTTTTTCCTCTTGTTTCCCCTTCCAACTTTCATTAGTACCTCCTGCCTGCAGGTCCTCTGCCCACCATCATGCTTTTTAGCATTGTTTTGTAGCTCATTGACTTTTATCAGGACTATCATGTGGCCCTGGGTTTGGACTGTCCACTGGATCCTGGTTCACACCTAGTTCTGTTGAGATCCAATCCTGGTAAATACTGTTTCCATGAGATCATGTTTTTAGTAACTATGTCATTCCTTGAAGATAGTATCTCTACATCCTTTATCTTCCTGATTTTACATTCTTTCTGTTTTCTCTTTAGCAATGTATCTTGAGACTTGTAGTGGTTATAAAAATGTTCTATTTAAGGCTGAACACCCAGTGTCCTTAATTTTAAGCACCTTGAATATCCATGAATCTCTACTTTGACTGCTGTTCATTACAAAGAGAAGCTTCTCTGATTACAGGCAATAGTAGTGTTTACGTATAGATGTAAATGTTTAGATTCCAGTTTGGCATTCAGTCAATTTAGTTAAAGAATAGTAACGAGCTATACTTTAAGGCTCATGATTTCCTCATTTTGTGGGTTTGTGACAAGACATGTATTCTTTCCCAAGAGATGTTGGAATCTGCTGTAATAGCTGTATCACTCTTGTAGCAGTGACTGCTTCTTACTAGACAGGGTGATACTGTAGTTTATAAAGGCCATAGATTTTAGCAGAAAGTTAATTTTTCTAGATTCCAACAAATCTGTATGTTGTAAAATCCTTCATCACATATCCTTCAAATATTCCTCTCCTCAAATTCCAACCAATCATTCAGTTTCTGTTCAATTTCTTTGGCTGTTACTCCAGGTTGACTAGTTAATTCCTGGTTAACTAGTCAATTCCTGCTTGACTAGATATCCAAGCTATCAGAGGTTTGACAGTGTCCATTTGCATTTATGACATCATTCTTCTTTACTCAGTGTAACAATTCTAAAGCTCATATATTCTGCATGCTTTTCAGACACCCATAGAAAATGACATTTCAACAGATGTATTGGCATCTGATGAGCTAGTTACAGGTGGCCAGTTCACCTAGTCCACCGGGGTTTCAATTGCCTTCCCAGAGTCCATGATATTTAGTTGTAACAGGAGGAATATTTTGTAACTAGCAGACAAGTGATTGAAGTGATCTATCTAAATATACGCCTGTGACACCAAATGGCAAGCATGAGTAGAGGTTCATGTTTTCCCACACTGTGAACAATGAAACATTTTAATCTTGGTAGAAAACAAGGAAAACACCCACAAGGATTGTCCCAGTTACTTTCTCATTTCTATAGCAAAATAGAAGGTTGATTTTGGCTCATGGAACAAGCAATACAATTCACCATGGAAGGAAGGCCATGGCATGAAGAGTCAGTGTGTGCACTGAGCTCATCAGGTAGCAGAGAGAGGTGAGTGTGACTGACTTCCTTCTTTTAACATTTTTCTTCTCCTGGACCCTATCTGTCCTCAGTAAACCTTTCTGGAAACACCCTAAGAGACATGCCCAGAAGTGATTTTCCTAGTTCACTCTAAATCTGATAAAGTTGACAAGGAAGGTTAACTATCATAAGGATCAAAGCTCTTGAAAGATCCATCATTTTCTTGTCCTCATCATCTGTGTCTTCTTCTACAATTTATCGTTTGCTTTGCCTCTAAGGAATGCTGTGGCACTCCTTGGCTTTGGCATCTACTCCATCATTTGTTTTCCTCTTGAGACTATGGGTTTCCTCATCACAATGAAGTCAAGCACAGTGACACTTTTGATTTGGGCAAATGATGCAATAGCTCATTGATGACACTCACAAAAGTAAAAATGTCACAAACATTACTGATCTTAAAGCAAACTGTGCTTATTAAACACACTGTGAGATTTGTTTCTGTGACTGGTGCCCAAATGAGTACAAGAATTATTTCACTAGCTGTGTGTTAATGCGGATTTTATGACCTTATTGCATCTTGAAGTTTGTTGTTGAAATATTTTCCCAGTACCATTCCAGAATACAAACAAGGCAGCAAAGCATTTAGAAAAAAGTCACAGTATAAATATTACTAATTCTGAGTACATATTCTTGAGGGCTAGAGGGAATGGTTTCAATACAACACCTAGGCTAGAAATGACACAAGAATTCATATTTCAATGACAGTAGTCCATTTGAGGGAATGCAAAAGCATGATGAAAGTGAACTTATTCAATCTAATTATCTGTATCAATTCTATCTTCTTTAGCATTTATTATCTTTTGTAAGTTATATGTTTGGCCATTTGTATGTATTAACTCTGAAGTGTCAGGAAGTCTCTAGCGTTCTAGCATTTTAGAATAAGATGTTTATTACATAACATGGCCTCTGCCAGCTATCCACATTGCATAATTGAATTATACGTCAGGAAGACTGTAAAGAAATCATGAGATAGAACTACTAGTGGAAATTTCAAATATTTTCTCTTCTATTTCCTATTTAAACATGGAGGGTTGTTAAGAGAATAATGCGCAGATTTTAAGGTCCCAGTCCCTGGTTACTACCTTCCTTTACACAGCATGACCTCCTCAAGAAATTTTATTAGATATTTGCTTGATTTACATTTCAAATGTTATCCCCTTTCTTCCTTATCCTTCTGAAACCCCCTATTATATTCCCCCTATCCCTGCTTGCCAACCCCCCTCCCACTCTCTTTTTTTTTTATTCAATAGATATTTTTATTTACATTTCAAATGATTTCCCCTTTCCTGGCTCCCCCCTCCCCCGAAAGTCCCATAAGCCCTCTTCCCTCCCCCTGTTCCCCAGTGCAGCAGTATAGGGCAATACCAGAACAGGGAAGTGGGAAGGCATGGATGGGGGAACAGGGGGAGGGAAGAGGGCTTGTGGGACCTCCTCAAGAATTAAGGAAAGCTTTTTCCGTTATCATACAAGACAAATGTAGACAAGAAAAATCATGAGTTCATCTGCTGTTTATTTAGGTGCTCTGAAACTCTCAAGTTTCCTTGAAAGTATGGTTCTAATACAAACAGAATATGAACTTGTCATAATGTACAAGCAATCTTCTGTGTATGAGATTTTTTTTTTTTCCGTTGCTGTTTTGAGACAGGGTAAGTAACCCAAACTGAACTCTGAGGTGTTAGGAAGCTGAGGATGACCTTGAAATCTGATTCTCCTACCCTATGCCCCCTCATCACCACATCTAACTTATGGGGTACAGCAGACTGAACCCAGGCTTCACAGATGTCAGATAAGCATTCTTACATTGAGCTACAACTTCAGCCCACAAATGAGATGCTCTATATACTGAAGTTAGTATTTAGATGGTAATGCCTCAAGATTATTAATGTCATTGGAAATTCAAGGCAGTTACTTCGGGAATAAATTGTTTGGCATCTTTACTTCTTTAAAAGGAAGTAATATCACCTATTCTTCCCTGCAAGGTCTATTTGTTTCCTAAGAAGCTATTTGTTTCCTAAGTGGCTGTTCATAGAATAAGTTGGTTAGTAAGCTGTAGTGATGTCTGATGGATGAGGCTGGGCTTAAACATGTGGATGTTTCCCTATGTTCATTAAAATAAGTGAGAATGCAAAGCCAAATGCCACAAGTTTTCTAGGTAGAGCCTAGATTTAAAATTGTGTGTGTGTGTGTGTCTCTCTCTCTGTGTATGTGTGTATGTGTGTGTGTGTATACATAAAATGTGTATCTATCATCTATCTATCTATCTATCTATCTATCTATCTATCTATCTATCCATCTATTAAATTTTTTGCTGTTGTGTGTATATGTGTGTGAATGTATGTATGTAGGTGATGAAAGCAGAAATGTGATCTTTAGAGGAGAGGAATAATTATTCTTACAGAAAATGGGTAATGGATAAATGAAGCACATGGAATAAAATAGAAGTGAAAGAAGAAGGGAGCCAGGTATGGGAGAGGGGATTGAGTGAGAACAGACCATGACATGCAAGTATGAAGATGCCATGATAAGTCCCCTTGCTTTACATACTAGCTTGAGACATTAAATGAGTTAAAATTGCTATTAAATTATTACTCTGAAAATTTTAAAATAAATTCATGACATATTTTTTGATTTAAAAATTACACAGTGCCTGTTATTTACTTCCTTATCTACTCTATGAATGAAATGTATTCAATCTGGAAGGCTCCATGGTTATTACATTTTTTTTTACCTGCTAGTGATTTGTGAGTCATGTTCTTTCCCAAGTACTTCCTTGCTTGTAGTTATTTTCATCCATTTAAATGAAATGTTTTACTGCCTTCTGATTCTTTTCTTCTGTTTGTTGCATCGTTTGAGTGCATTTTAAAAGTCTAAATATAAGATCTTTTGAAGAGTTCCTTCTTTTTTCCTTTTAGCCTTTTTGCATCTTTACTCCTATCTTTTTAGACTCTGAAATATGAAATAGATTTAAAAAAAAAACCCTTCCACACCTTGATTCCTAAGCTTTGCAATGCCTTGTTTTGGAATTGCTTCTTATTTCCCTGTTCTTTTTGTGCTTCATTTTCTTTTCATGACCATCCCAAGATCATCTTTGAGAAGTGAGCATTTTGTTTACTCTATGGTTTTTCACTTTTAGTCAAAGTCTAAATTTTTCACTCACATTTGGAATCCTTTCCAACTTGTACTGTAGTCTTTATTTGTTTTCCAGGTAGCATTAATATAGTTGATTTCTGCCTACATGCTATCTTATATCCCAAATGAGGTGTGTCTCTTTCCTACCTTATCAATTTTTGTGTTCTCACTCTCTTTTTAGGTCATGATGCCATCACCTGTAAAGTCTTTGCTGGTAGAACATTGTCAGTGTCCTTAGTCTCTGCTTCCTTCTCCTTATATATCATACCACTGTCTTCATTTCCACAGCATTGGCTCATACATTTAACTCTTGTATCCTGCCATCATGTCTAAGGACATGGTCTCTTTAAAGTAATACCATGGAAGAGGAGGTCTTAAGATCAAGAATGCTTCTGGGAAGGCATATTGCTTTCTCTTTTCTCAATTGATCATTTGGCTAGGTTGCTGACTTGTTCATTTGCTTCACATTTATCAGAGTAGGATGCATGCAGTAGCAAAGAAAGAGACAAGAGAACAAATACAGAAAGATTAGCAGACTGCGTTTGTGTTTGCCATCAACAAAGGATTCCAATTCCTTATGTGTCAGTGGGCATTGCAGAGGCCAGAAGGTTAGGACAAAGGATTCAAAATCAAGTCGAATGCTGTGTTTACTGAGGAAAGCACTAGAAACTCTGGAAACTATTTAGGTAAGACTTCTTGCCTTTACACACAGAGGTGTTAATTCAGGCAGAAATGCAGAGGTAAGCAGTGAGTGGGGCTGTAGAATTAAGCCTGGAATGTGTGATGAAGGATCTGTATCAGGTGGATTTGCATCCCAGAGTATACTTCAAACACCCTCCCATCTTCCAAATAAGATCAAAGGTGAGAAGAAAAAATAAGAAATATTAGCTGCCCATTCCATCTTCAATTCCTCTCAGCCTCATACCTGGCCTGAAATGGATAATTGAGAATATTTAAATGTGGCAGGAAGAATATGTTTTGACCATGAAATACTTGAAAACAATTGAAAAGAAGCATTATAATAACAAAAATGCTTGAAAGATTTAAAATACATCTAATAAACATTTTTAAAATTTCACATTAATATAACCTTATTTTATGTGTAGTAATGCTTATCTGTGCATGTGTATCTGTGTCTGCTCAGTGCTAGCACTTTGAAAGAGGGAATTGTAACTTATGGTACCAGAGTTAGAGATAGCTGTGAACCACCATGTGGGATCTGAGAATTAAACCCAGGTCCTCTGGAGGAACAGCCATGGCCCCTCTAGAAATATTTTCATATATGTTCACAGGACGGGGAAGTTTGACATAGTACAAAGAGGTAATGATTTGAGAAAAAAATATACGGTATTTCCACACCACCAATCAGAGATATCTGAGCAAGTTACTTAGCTATCATCACATTGCCTAGTTTCTCTGTTCACTGCCTCACTGAGAACTCTGTCTGTGGTTCCATATATTGTACATATGCTTAAATATTTTTGTTGATTGTGTGAAGCTATGCATGCCTGAATAGATCAGCATTCAATTGAATATACAAGGGTAAAGTGGGAGGCAAAAAAAGTGGAGGATATGGGGAAGAAAAACATAAAGCCCAATAATCTCTATCTTGAAAGAAGCAAGTATTTGAGAGCAAATGTCTATTTAATGCTAAATTCGTAAGTAGTTGAGTAGATGTATTGTATCTATTGCCTTCTTGTCAAGTCTCTTTCTCTTTTAACTTGAGATTTCCTCCCTCTAGATCTTTTAGAGACACAAGGCTACTGTGAGCATTAAGATGCCAGTTGTATTCCTTAGTCACTGTCTATTGACTTGTTTGTTCTGTGTGCTAACTAATTACCATTTAGCTACCATGAAGACAGTATGTAAACCCGAGTTATAAGAGATCACTATCTTTTTAGCTCATTATTTTCCCTCCATGTTTTAAAAAAGGGATTCTCAAATCATTGGGCATAGTTCCCTTTTCATGTTTTGAGTTTACAGACATGACTTTTACAGGTTTAGACTCACATCCATGTGACTCTTTCAGAAGGTCAAGTCTGTGCTACTTTTAAAAAGAAATTGCACTTTCCATTGCTTGCCTTTAGAGCTGCAAACCAACACTGCCATCCACTGTTCCTTTGAATAATCTTCTCCACATAGCTCTCACCAAGATGCTTTGAAGAAAATCGGATGACAAAAATCAGGTCTTTTGAAGGGATAGGGAACTCATTGATTTTAAGCAAGTGATACACTAAATTGTAAGAGAACCAGACATCATGACTCACCTTACTTTGCCAAATGCCTTGGTGTGTAAAATACATTCACACTGTGACCAAGGTGACAAGCAGTGTCTAAAGTCAGCATTAAGCTTGAATGGGAAACATTTCTCAAGGGCCCTGTGTCTGAACAGTTGGCTCACACTGATGGTGCTGTTTGGCAGGTTGTAGAACCTTTAAGAGGTAGGGCTTAGCTAAAGGAAGCAGGTTGCTGGCAGAAGGATCTTGTGGGTTATAGCTTGGTCTGGGTTCTAGCCCCATCTCTCTCTGTTTCTTGATCCACTGGGATAAACAAGTTGTGTAGGATATCCCATCATAGACCCAGTGGACTCAGCTGCCATGTATTTTTGGCCATAAGTGACCTTATCTTTCAAACCATTAGTCAAAACAGGCTTATGATCACTTAAAGTTGCTTCTGTCACATACTGGATCTCAGTGATGAGAAAAGTAGCTAACACAATTTCTTTCTGAGCCTTATAGGAAAGGAGAGTCATCTATTTTTCTTCTTGATCATAAGTAGGGTTGCTTCATAGGCTCTCTAGACTCAGGGCTGGTTCTTGGCCTCATCCCAATACTTCAGGGTCAAAGTCGATCATCCCCAAAGTGGCAGAATGTTTATGTCCTTCGTGTCAGAAAAGTCCTATCATATTTGCAGGAAGAGCACACATATCTAGACTCGTCATTCTGACTTATTTCTTTATATTCTTCCTTGTGCTTATCCCATGTTTATTACATATCAAACATTAGCTTTATTCTATTCTCACTTATATCTCAAACTAAGACAATTCTAATGAAAATCATGAAAACTTTAAAATAGTTCTTTGCAAATTTGTCTTATTAATCTTTTACATAAAGCATCAAAATTCAAGGTCAGAAGTGTCATTCCTGAAATGTCTCCTGGTGAGCTGATTCAATCCCCTGTCTATGCAGGTGAAGACATTGAAACCCAGAAATAGCAAAGTACCCTGGCACCAAGTCACCAGGAGACAAGGCAGGTAGAAAAGTCTAGTCTTTGAATGTTGCCAAAAACAACTTCCAGCAAGTGCTTCTCCCAGAAGTGCCAGCCACCTCTTTGCCCTGGAGTGACAGAGCTTCCTGAATGGCATTTTTTAATAACAACCTCCCTGAGAATGTCTTTGTTCTTTCCTACATCTCCTCTCCACTCTTAACTCCCTCTTTTGACATCAGGATATTGAGTCTGGGAAAGAGCAGCCAATGCTCACAAATCTCTTCTATTCACCCAAGGAAGGCATGCAAGTTGATGACTTATAGAGGACAGACATCAGGAGTGCCAGTCTCCATGTCCTGGTCTAGTAAAAGGACAATTGAATTTGTTTATATGTTTGTTTTGTCTTTTACTTATCTAGATTTATAGTTCTTCCACCAGAAGGAACTGTGGTTCCTTCATCCATCCAAGCATTGTTTATATTTGAACTGTTCTTGAAATTTGTGCAGGCCATATTGTTTTTATTATCTTTTGAGGTGGTCCCAAAGTAAGCTGAGTAGATGTGTCAGAGACAAGTGGCCAAGTCATTGCTCGCTCAGTGCTAGTCCTGTAGGCATCACGCTTGCTTTTGAGATTTAGAATTATCTACCACTGTATGATTCCTTAAGTCAGATTCCAGTTGGTTGATGTATTTGCAATGTTTACTTTATGAATTGGCAACGTGTGGGTGTGCGGTTGAGCTATACAAGATTTTACTACAGAAGGTAATAACACTGGAGTGTTTAAAGGAATGTCAGTTTATATACTAATACAATTTTTCTGTGTAGATTATTGCCTAAAATAAAAGCGATTTGGATAATTTACTAGAGATTGATGGGTATAAAATATACTTTGAAAGACAGGACACAGTGAGAGGAAAGGGCAATTTATTATCCTGGCTTTAAGGAAAAAAAAAGGTGAAAAGGAAATAATTATTAATCCAAGTTATATTACGTAGCAGGCATTATAATAAGAGTTGCAAACTTGTTATCTCATGTTTGATCTCTGTAAAGTTCTGAAATTAATTATGATTGCACCCATTTTTAGATGAGCAAACAAAGGCTAGGAGAATAAACTGCACAGAGATCATTTAGTAGAGAAAAAGCCAAGTTGGAGAATGAACTTGGTGCATCTGTGCAGAAAGCTTTTAGGAAGAAAGCAAACATAAGGATAAATAGCAATACAGAGCTGATTTACTTCTCTGGGATAGAGAATTCATGCAGGATGTTGAGGAAAGAGACTAGAAAGATATGAGATCTGAAAGCTAGGTTAAATTTTTTAATTTCAGGGCTAGAGATTTTGCTCAGAAGTTAAGAGTACTTACTTGCAAAAGACCCAGGTTCTGTATTGGGCACCTAATGGGGTGGCTCATAAGACCCGTAACTTTACTTCTAAAGGATCTGTTGCCCTTTTCTGAAATTTTTAGGCACCTGAATGTATTGCACATAAATTCAAACAGTACCCCCTACACACATACACATAAATTAAGTGAATTAACAGTTTTAAATACTTGTTGATTTAATTCTCTATACATGAGAAATAATGAGTGATTTTTGATATAGGAAGGGTATTGAGGAGTGTTTTAAAGATATGTTGCAATCATATCTTCACAAAGATATGATCTCACAAAGAGAGATGGAAGTAATACCCTCCAGGAAGAAATACCCTTCAACATTCCTGGAACAATGCTAAAGACAAGATGAGAAGAAGTTATTTGCATAGGCTATATTAGTTTGCTTGGGTCAGATAACAGAGTTCCAAATACCAAGTGTCTCCTACATAATGGAAGTCTACCACATTCTGAAAGCTAGAAAGTCCCGCGTCAAGTGGACTCTATCAAAGACCATCTTTTTGTCTCTAACTCCAAATGTAAAAAGGAGATGAAAAATTTTAGTACCTTTTTTTAGCAGACCATCAATCCCACTTAAGGGCCCCATCTCCAAATAATATTATCTTGGGTGTTACGATTTAACATATATTTTGGAGGGAAACAGACACTTATCCAATAGTATCTTAAAATACAACACACTAAAAATACTTAACTAATTAATTCATTAATCCACCAAAATTTTCTATTAACATTTATTACCATGTTACTTGGCACCTTATACTTCAGTAAGGAACCAATTTTATTAAATAAACCTGTCTTCAAATTCAGATTCATATGAGCTTACAAGAAATAATGCAGACAAATACTGTTTACTCTTTTCTCAGTTTTTCATAATGGTAGTATTGTGAAAAATTATACTACATTATTACAGCAGAGTATTGAAATTGCTATATTTTAATGATCCTAGTGACATTTCCTCAGGTTTATTTGTGCTCCATGGGTTCAAATAATCTTATTTATTTTTCTGGCCTGTTTAATTAGTTCAGTCAGATAATAAGTTTTTTCTTACCATAAATCTTTCCCAGTTGCATAATTTGTCAGAAATACAGTCTAAGAGACTTACTAAATGTGCCATCTAACATTTCTGCCTTCATTCAGGTACCAAACCAATATTTCCAAACACTCCATTTCCATACAGGGGAGGAATCATCTGACAAATTTTCAAAACCATTTTATATTTTAAAAAGCACATACTTTGAAATATTCTATAAAATAGCATGATCACTGTCATATTAAAGTCCTCACTAAGAATGATTAGGAAAGTAATTTGATTAAAAAATCATGTTCAGCAGTGTCTGAGAGTGGCAAAGCAGTGAATGAGGGGTCCTAAGAAGGCAAGGATGGAAAGACACAGAGAAGTAGAATGATTTTTTAAAATGTCTAAAATTTCAGTTATATTCTCAAAGTTGGGATATACAGGAAGGCAAATGTGTGGCTTTCCCTAGGTCAAGGGTAGTGGCCTCCAGACTGAATGTCACCAAAGACATATGAGGTGGAGTAAGGCCTCATATTCACATGCTTGATTTTTCCTTTTAGCTAGGTACTAACTAAAATTTGGGCTATGGGCTGCTTAGCTGAAGGCAGAACCACAGAGTATTCTTGGTTAATCTTATGGTCAAGAGACAAATGTTCACGTCCTACAAAAAGTACTCTTGCAGCATGGCAGTTTTCCATTTGAAATCCTTGGAGAGCTACGACATCTAAGTAGATGTGAACCAAAGTTCAACCACATTCAATTTATTCTCCACATGCCTGCACTCCAGGTGCAGAGACAACCAGCATCACTGAAGAGGAGCACAGCCTCTCTAAAATCCTCACACAGAATACCTGGCATAGATTCTAATATCACTTTGCCTGATTGAAAGACAAAGTCATGAGAAGCAGTACACCGTAAGACTGTAAGTGTCATAATAAAGAACTATCCATTGATTGGATATCTATTTTAAATTTACAAAAGATATTAATAATAGGTTTATGGACATGGATAAAAGATGAAGAATTATAGATGAAAAGATGGATAATTTGTAAATATGGACTCTATATAATAAAAGGAAAATTTATATATAAAATAACAGTTTACAAAATTAATTCAGTATCTATACATTCAGCTACCTATTCAAAGCATTAGAAAGCAAGATTTGTGAACCAGGGACCATTTTAAAATAAAATATCCATAATGAAGCATAGAGAGTGAAATGATTATATGTATGGAAAAGAAAGCAGGAAACTTGTAGTTATGCTACGTATAAAGCTTCAAGATGCATTCAAGTATTTCCTTTTAATGAAAAAAGAGAAAAGAATGAGGTAGAGGCAACATTTGAAGAGTTAATGGCCTTGAATGTCCCCAATGCATGAATAACAATGCTCAATAAAGTCAAGAAGTCTGGTGAAAAGCTGTGGCTATACCTCTGTGCTAGATCAATTGCCTAATGTAAACAAGATTCTGGCAACTGCCAGTATGCTAAATAAACAAACCAAGTTAAGCAAAGAAATGCTGACACATAAACCTTCTGTTTGACCTCTTAAAGCAATGATAAATATCTATTGCTTTATGTCTATTGAAAAATGACATCACGTGGAAGTAAGCTTTCAGTCATTCATGGAGATGAAATATGAAATAGATGGAAAATTGTGTGCAATGAAAGAGGAAAGAGTTAAACTACCTGCTGATAAAGTCGACTTTTAAGTGTGTCCATGAGGATGCTTCGAGAGACCATTGACCTGTGAGTCAGGTGAGTGAGGAAGCCTCAAGCTGAATGCAGATGTGTACCTGACCATCAACTGGGGCGCTGGGTGGAATGAAAATGCAGCTTATCTAATTTTTCCTTTCTTCCCAAGGAAGCACATATTTCTTCTACTGCTCTCATTGCTGACATTAAACGGCATGCCTTTTCTCTTTGACTTGATCTTGTACCTTCAACCCAGAAAACAACAGTAGGTGCTGTCTCTCATCTTTCATCTTGTTTGCAACAGGTCTCGGCTGTTCCCTGTTGCATACTCCAGGTTAGCTAACCAGTAACCAGTGAGCCTCTGGACATCCTCCTGTCCTTACTAGTAAGGATCATTAGAAAATCACTAGAGGATCACTGGAAAAATGACAGGATTTTATCACCACTCTAAACTCAGGTTCCTCTGATCTAAGCATCTTTTCCTCCTGAACAGTCTCTATAATCTGAGGTATTATAAGATTTCATGACTAGTAGCTGTGTACATTGGCAAAATCAGATTGAAAGTTTATTTGGCTATTTCCTATGAAACAGAAACACACAGAATTTTGTTATCTGGTAAACATGAGCATAATAACTCAGAGTTAATCTCTTATTTGTGTGCTTAGGAACAACACATGTGTTCACCAGAGACATTATTTTTTTGAGACAAGTCTCACTATGGAGTCCTAATGGTTTCATACTCATAGTTCTCCTCCTCAGCTTCCTAAGTGCTGGGATTACAGACATTTATCACCATGCCTGGCTCAAGACATTCTCAATAATAGTCCAACCAGCCCAAGTATCTAGAGAATGTATAAATATGTCTTAGTAGATTCATAGATTGAAATCACATGATACCATAAATGGGAAAATCTATAGCTACACACAAGCGCATGGACTAAAATCACAAATATTTGAATGAAAGAAGCCATTTATGAAAGAAAACATACTGTAAGTACAGTTCAACTTTTGTAAACTCTAAAAATGGCTTAAAATGATAGTATATAAAAAGGCAGTAGAGTCATTATTCTTGGCAGACATGAGGTATAGTGACTTACAGGTTGCATAAGCTTTTGGAGTACTGATAATGTCTTGTCACTCTGTCCTGCAGCTGGCCACAGGTATACCCATTTAGTGATAATCCTTTGGGCTGTGAACCAAAGGCACCCACGTGCTTCTGTATGCAATTAAGAGTCTTCTTATAAATTATTGACAATATACGGAACACACAAGAAATGAGCTATGTTATTTCCCTCTATGTTTCAGTTTGCTTGCTATTGTGGTAAAACATTCTTACCAAAGGCAACTGGGGGCTTATTTTACTTATACTCTCATGTCAGAGTCTTCCATTGAAGAAAGTCAATGAAAATTCAAACAGGGCAGAATTTTGGAGGCAGGAACTGGAAAAAAATCATACCTTCTTATTACAGCTTGGTCAGCTACTTTCTCATACAATACAACTTCCACCCCAGAGCTGGTACAGCTCCCAGTGAGCTGACCCTCCCATATAAATTATTAATCAAGAAAATTCCCTATAGACTTTCCGAAGGCAATTAGATGAGGCATTTTTTTTTCAGTTGGGTTTCCTTTTTTCAAACAACTCTAGGCTATGTCCAGTTGACAATAATCTAACAAAATGACCTTATATATTGCCTTTCTGCTATAAGTACTCTTCTGAAGTATGTCTTGAAGAATTATAGAGTGCAAAAAGGCTGACATGCTGACTATTTTATGTTTATGGGAGTTACCATGCCATAGAGTCTATACACATCCTAACCTAAAAACAACCAAGTCTTCACTACAGACGAAAGTTTGTTGACTGCTAATTTTTTGGAAGAAAATAAAACAAAGAATGACAGAATTTCATAACAATAATAAACCACCATCTAAAACTTCTGCTATTGTCCAAAAGGTACAAATTTGCCAAAACAAAAAACAAACCAAAAAAAAAAAAAACCCCTAGTGTCTAAAAATTTTTAAGCCATTTTTATTTGTGAGGCAGTTAAGCAAGTCAGATAAAATGTACTGAAAGTACCACCTTTGTAGTATTGCTAAGAAGGATGGATGTTGCAAAAGTGAAACCATGAGCTCGAGGTTCTGTTCTTCAAGAATCAACTCATTTATCCAGAGATGCAAGAGTTAAATCTATAAAGCAAAACAATGAATTGTATCCTAACTGCTAAATTCTGTCATGTATTCTAAAGGCAGAGTTAAAAACAAAAGATGCAGAGTGGAGAGATAGGAAGGCGCATTGGAGGAGGTGGGGCAGGAACAGGCTTTGTGGAAATGATTGACTAGCAAAGTTTCTTGGAGATCTAATTAACACAGGTTGTGTTGGACAGCTGAAGATTACCTGTTCTGTAATAGTATGAATTGATATCATAAATGGTTTCGATGCCATTATGATGTATCATGTGTAAATAATTCATGCATAGACTAATGGAGCCATACAATGGAACTGCAGGGGTGTTACAAATTAGAATTTATGTGCATTGACATAGTGGTGGGTAGAAGCTGGTGCACTGTTTGCCCCCTTCCCTAGTCACAGTTCCACATTGCTGCCAGTATCAATAATGTGTGTGAATGTGTGTGTGTGTGTGTCTGTGTGTGTGTGTGCACGTGTGCATGCACGAGAGTGTGTTGGAGTAAGATATGTCTACAAATGCCAATCTTGAAATATTAGGTAAACAAGATTCATAAAAGCATTTAATTTACAAAACTCATCCTCAAAATAATTTATCCAATAGTCATATAATGTATGCTCAAAGGAAAATTTGAGAAAGGTAAAAATTGAGGTGATGTAGAGTTTAAGTATGACTGACATTGTGATCATTACTTTGTAACTTCTCTTCAAGTGGAATTTTAGTTGAAGATGTAATTTTGTTGTTTGAAATATTAGGTATTGTTAAAGAGTTTCTTGAATAAAGTCACTGCTTCTCTCAAGTGGCTGTTGGATTTTTAGTCTTCTAAAATTATCAAATCTGGTGTGATAATTTTAATTGCCAACTTGATGAGATTTAGAATAGCTGTGGAAACAAATCTCTGGGTAAGTCTCCGAGAACTAGTTGTGAGCACACCATTCCATGGGCTGAGATTCTTCTTTGTATTGAAAGGAGAAAGAAATCCCAGGCAAGGCATTCTTTGTTCTCTTCCTAACTATGGATGCAATGTGACCAGCCACCACCTCCTCTTGTCCTCATAGCTTCTCTCCCAGTATAGACAGCTCCCTTTGACCTTAAATGCAAAAATAGTCCCCTAACTTACTGGCTATTTTGTCACAGCAAAGAGACAAGTAGCTAAGGCAACTAGTGTGTTACACAAGCTTTGTCTTAATACAAGCTAGACTCTTGTGGAAAGAGGGACCCTTGATGAGAAAATGCATCCATCAGGTTCCTCATAGGGACATATGTGGAAAATTCAGCTCACTTGGCACTAGGGATGATGTTAACCCTGGCCAGGTAGTAAAGGATTGTATAAAAAAACAGTGAGTGAGCCACAGACAGCAAGCCAGTAAGCAGCAATCCTCCATGACTTCTTCAGTTCCCTCTTCCAAGTTCCTGTCTCCAGTTCTATCCTGAATTCCCTTAGTGATGGACTGTAGGCTGTAAGATGAAAGAAACCCTTTCTGCCAGAGTTTCTTTTAGCCGTGATATTTATCACAGAAACAGAGAAATAAATTAGGGAAAACGGTATATTACGTTTTTTTTGCCTTGTTTTTTCCCCTAATAGGGAGAGAATTTGCACAATGTAACCAATACTGTACCAAGGCAGTGTTAAAAAATTAGGAATTTCCATTTTCCACTTTTATTAACACAAGATTAAGCATATATGCTTTCAATATAGATGCTGCTGTCTCTATGCAAACAAAGCCAGTCCAATACAGAGTGATTCTAGAATATTTTGTGATGACTTTTTTTAGGTTTGATCATGTCCCACAAGAGGAACTTCGTTTATATTTTGGGATTGCCATGTTCACCCACCAACCTGAACTCTTAAATGTTCAATAATGATGTTCCTCCTATGGGGCTGACAGCTCCTTTAGCTCCTTGGGTCCTTTCTTTAGCTCCTCCATTGGGTACCTTGTACTCAGTCCAATGTTTGTCTGGGAGCACCCAACTTTGTATTTGTCAGGTACTGGCAGAGCCTCTCAGGCTCTGTATCATGCTCCTGTCAGCAAGCTCTTGTTGGCATCCACATTAGTGTCTGGGTTTGGAAACTACCAGTACTCCCAGAGCTTCCAGGGCCTAAACTACCAACCAAAGAGTACACATAGATGGATCCATGGCTCTAGCTGCATAGGTAGCAGAGGATGGCCCTGTTGGACATCAAAGGGAAGAGAGGCCCTTGGTTCTGAGAAGGCTCGACATATCAGTATAGGGGAATACAAAGACAGGGAAGCAGGAGTGGGTTGGTTGGTGGGCAGGGGGAACAGGGGCATGGGTGTTTTTGGAGGGGAAACCAAAAAGGGGATAACATTTGAAATGTAAATAGAGAAAATATCTAATAAAAATGTTCAATAATTTCTGAGTGATAGTCATGGTGATTAATAAGTATTCTGCAGTCCTGTACCAAAGAGTAAACCTTCTTGCCATGTTTCCTCCTTATTTAACTTTGCTAAACTTTTATCTTTCAAAGCAATGTTATTTTTTTTTAAATTTTTGGAATGATTGTCTCTAATTAATGCATCATGTTTGCCTATTCTTTTAAAATTAAAACAGAGCTCTGACCCCCATAAGTGTGGGCTTCTCATCCTGATCTGTAAAATGAATGGAAGGCTGTAAAATTTCTATTTCTATTTGACTTTTGAGGATAAGTCACAAAGAAAACTCTCTCTCTCTCTCTCTCTCTCTCTCTCTCTCTCTCTCTCTCTCTCTCTCTCTCTCTCTCCATATATGTATGATATATATATGACATAAGATAATATATCATATATATTACCATGGTATATATCTAGTACCATATATATACATGGTACTAGAGAAAGAGCTGCAAGTGCTCTAACTGCAGGCAGCACAAGGGGACCATCCCATTGGGCATGGCTTGAGCATATGTAAGACCACATAGCCCACCTCCTCAGTAACACACTTCCTACAACAATGCCACACCTTCTTATAGTGCCTGCCCCTCCCTATGGCCAAAATGTGGCAATTAATTCTTCTGAGAGTAAGAAAAGAGAGGGGAGAAGGGAAAGAGAGAGGGAGAGCTTTCTTTGTGACATTCTCAGAAGTCAAATAGAAATTTTATAACCTTCCATTCATTTTGCTTCACTCTTGGAAGGAAAGAATGTTAACAAAATTGTGATTATATTTTTAAAAGCCTTCACAGATCATAAAAATGTTGGGAATTTTATTACAATCTCTTCTTTTGTTTTTGACCTGTATATTTTTACTTACTGGGGACAGAAAACCTGGATTGGAGATATGAGTCTTTTTTAAAGGCTAAACTCACAACCAAAAATAGATGAAGACAGAAATCCTACCTTAAATTAAGAGCTGCAGGTGACCGATTACCCACTCAGTATGCAGCATTACATCTATGTGACTGGAAGGGATGTCAGTTGCCAGTTCCATTTTCTTCTTTGTGTTCAAACAACATGCATTTGCTTTGGACAACCACTTCTGTACATTCCGTTGTGCTTGGTGGGGATGTCCATCATATCCTCACTAGCAACGCTTGAACCATAGAGCTGAGGAGACCAATCAGAGACTGGTTTTATGTTCCTGGTGACTGCTTTTGTGATAGGCACATAGCCTGATTATAGTAACAGATGCAAATCATGGGGAGGGGGGAAGGATTTCTGCTAGAGAAGAAGAGAAAAATGAGGATCACTAAGAAAGTCCACAGTTCTATGTGATAAAGACCAACCTATTATTTTTATAAAATTCTAGTTTGAATTGTATTTATTTTGTAAATGAAAGGGTCCAAACAATTTAGTAATGATGTGTCAGCAAAGAAAACCATGATTTTAAAGCACAATAATCTCCAGGTAGTAGGGGAAATTTAGAAATAAGTACAACAACAACAAAAAAAAAAAAAGGAAAAAAGACTACACAATAAGTTTAGGAAAAATAGGTCATATTAAAAAACAAGTATGAAAACTCTCTTTTATTTGTTTCTGTTTTATATTACTCAGGGTTATTTCCATTGAGCTTTCTGCCTGTGTAATACATTTCATACTTTCTGAATTCTCAAGTCACTTTTATGAATGAATAGTAACTAATTTTAGTTAGTAGAAAGTACCTCTTTAATTACAAACCAATATATTAATTCAAATTAAGTTTTTGAAAAGACTTCTACCATACAAAATAAACCTTGTTCTGCTTTTAAGTGTATTATCAATTACATTCCCATATCTCATTCAAAGAAAGAGAGCGCTTTCTTTGTGACATCCTCAGAAGTCAAATAGAAATTTTATAACCTTCCATTCATTTTGGAAGGAATGATCTTATTTGACTAGTATAGTCAACAAGGAAGTATCTTATTTGACTAGTATGTTTGCTAAAGTGGCAATGTTACCCTCCTTTGCTTCTACTGAGTGTTCAGATCAAATCTTCTGCTACTAGCCTTTTGTGGATCATTTGGAGATTACCACAGAGTTTCACATATTTCCTGAGGCTTTACACTGGGTTTTAGCAGCATTCTTGATACCTCCTTTGGTTGGTTGCTTATGAATTAATGTCTGACTTCAGGAAGTCTACTCTCACATATTCTACTTTCTGGGTTAATGGTTCCCCAGAGATGTTTCTTTCAGGGAGTCTCAGACAGCCAGTCTTCTCTATACCAAAGGGACCACATGTGCTCTTGTTCCATGCAACTGGGAAACACAGAATTTTCCTCAAATGGATAATGTCTACAACTCAGTCTTGCTTCTTGGGCTCTCCTTTAGTGGATGCTATTGGTAGTAATTGTCATTGATCTTGACTTGGATGTTGTGAAATTCAGATAGTGAAGCTATCATAAATAGGTTTCCAGTAATATGATTCATAGAAGCATTTGCTTATAAACTTACTTACAAAATGTGTTCTTATTAGAAATGGGAGGAATAAAGAATTTTAGAAAGTCACAGTTTGTAAAGATCTAAGTCTTTATGAATTAATATATTTCTGCCTGAAATATGGGTTGTAAGTCTATCTGGTAAAACATATATAATAAGATATTTTGTTATTATTAAATAGGAAGTCTTTTCTGGAGAAATTGCAGTGTAATAGAAGATATGAGACCATGCAATTAAATATAACAAAATATATTTTGTAATTTTTTTTTACATTTACTTAAATAGCTTTTTAAAGATAGATTTCTTCTTTAAAGAGTTGTCTAAAACCTATCATGGACACTTGATTTTAGACTCTCAGTTTATTAATATTTTTAGAAAGACACAGGATGGCTTTCTTAATCTATGAAAGCAGAAGCCTCTAGCCTCTCAACTGAATGAGACGGTTGTATTTGAAGGTTTCTGCAAGCTGGTTGCTACAAAATCCTTTATTGATTTAGAAGATGCTCGAATCAATAGTGTAAACCCTTCATACCTAATTTAAGCACTCCCCTTGTAATTGCTTTCTGCTTCTTTTTTATTTCTTGCAGAATTTACCTCTAATGCATCCAATTTTACCCGTGGTTATAATTTTGGTTTCTGCATGCAAGTTATTCAACAGTATAACTTTGGCCCAACCAGCAGCTGTTATCCTGTAAGAAATACAACATTGTTTGATTCATGGGTGCATTATACACCATGATTAAATGCTGGGGAGCTATCTCAGTGGTTAAGAACAATGCTTACTTGATTACTTTTACTTGGGTTTGGTTTCCATTACCTGCATGGTAGCTGCCTCACAACCATCTATAACTTCACTCCTAGGAAATTCAGTTTCTTCTTATGGTCTCCTCAGGCACCATGAATACACGGCTCACACAGCCATGCATATAGACAAAATATCCACAGACTTAAAACAAAAACATACATGTGATAATCATGGTTGCTAAACCATTTTAAAGAAGGAAGAGAATAGAAGAAGAGTCGAACTTCTTAAGTTCTTTGTATGCATTAGACATTAGCCCTCTGTCAGATGTAGGATTGGTAAAAATCGTTTCCCAGTTTGTTGGTTCTTGTTTTGTCCTATTGGCAGGGTCCTTTGTCTTATAGAAGCTTTGCAACTTTATGTGATCCATTTGTCTAATTTTGATCTTAGAGCATAAGCTATTGGTGTTCTTTTCAGAAAAATTTCCCCTGTGCCCATGTGCAGAGGCTTTTCCTCACTTTCTTTTCTATTAGTTTCAGTGTATCTGGTTTTATGTGGAGGTCCTTGATCTACTTGGACTTGAGCTTTGTACAAGAAGAATGGATTGATTTGTATTTTTATACATGCTAATTGCCAGTTGAACCAGCACCATTTGTTGAAAATGCTGTCTTTTTCCCACTGAATGGCTTTAGCTCCTATGTCTAAGATCAAGTGACTATAGGTGTGTGGATTCATTATGGGTCTTAATTCTATTTCATTGATCTACCTGCCTGTTGCTGTACCAATACCATGCAGTTTTTATCATGTTTGCTCTGTAGTACAATTTGAGGTCAGGGATGATGATTCTTCCAGAAGTTCTTTTATTGTTGAGAATAGTTTTTGCTACCCTGGGTTTGAAGTTAGCAGTGATTGGACACAGCATCTGGGGGGTTCAAAGGTCATACATTTTGAGCATAGGCTCCATTCGAGTTTATTTAGGAGACTGTAGGCTTAGTTTTTTCAAAACCTATTTTAACAAGAGTTCTTAATGCTTTAACCTCCCTTCTAATCCACCATCCACCAGAGGTAGTCAAAAATAAAGGATAACAGGGCAAAGGAGAATCTGGACCTGTTTAGTAATAGTTCTTTGGGGTCAGTTTCAATCTTTGTTGATAGGATATCAGCAATTCAGTCCACATGAATCAGCAATGATAGCTTGATCCATTTGCAAACACTATTCAGGAATCAGCAATGGCAGTTTGAGCCACAAGAAACCATGAGGTTCTGCTGGAGTCTGCAAGGAAGGTCCTCTGGGAGCTCCCAGACACTAACCCATAAACAAGGAAGCAAATACGAGCTGGTCTTTGGCCCCTAACACACATATAGCAGAGGTCTAATCCTTGAGAGAGTTGAGGACTCAGGGAGTAGGGAGGTCTGGTGGGGGCATACTTTTGGAGACCGAGGTGAAGGAGGAATGGGATGAGGAACTGAGGGGGGACTGTGAGGAGGAGCAATACTGGAGTGTAAAAAAAAAAAGAAGCCATTGGAATATCACAAGAATTGTTTTGGTGAGTTCCTCTTCATGAAATCAGGGAAGAAGGTAAGGCAAACCAAAGACATGGCAGCATCAGTGAAGACAAGAGGCAGCAAAGCTCAAGGAAAACTAGCAGAGAGTGGCAAGGTGAACCAATGTCACAGCGTTGTCCACTGTCTGTTGGGTTATACATCATATACCCTTTCCAAACATTACATGTCCTCTTGTGCATCCGCTCTAGAAAACATCATATGCCTCTTTTCCACACAGCTTCTAGAAAAACACTACATGTCTGTTCTCAGCAAAACATTGTCCCATGTACCATGTCTCTGTTTCAGCAAACATCCTCTCATAAGATGGTTTTCAGAACAACATCATATGACACAAACAAATATCCAAAAAATCAGAAACTTCCACTTCAGGAGACAATGATCTTTTATTCAGTCACATGCAATAATCACCCAAATAAGTATTGAGAAAGATAACTGGAGGGTTCCCCAGGGGAGAAAAATAGAACGCACAGTTATGGAGAGACAGAAGGGAGACTAAAGTGGGAGTATTAAATGGGGGAGGGATGCATGAGATGGAATATGGGGAGAGACAACTCACACTACTACAAATTCTAAGATCTATGTCTGTGACCTGACTTCAAGGTATGCTAGTGAAATAGTGGCACAAATGTCATGGGAGTAACTAATCACTCACTGATTGGATTTAAGGTCCACTCCACAAGATGGAGCCTATGCCTGACACTGCTTATATGGCCAAATCTTAGACTGGCTAGACTATGGTCCCTGGGGAAATACAAATATTGCTCTGCCAGAAAGTGACTCGTAACAACCGTCTATTAAACTCATTGAGAGAAACTTCTGGCAATAGATGAAAACTAACATGGGATGTCTTCAAGAAAGTCCTCTTCAGTTCTCAGGAAGTATGCTAAAGAGGAGGCAGGGTGATTGCAAGAGTCAGAAGGGATGAATGATTCCAAGAAAACTCTTTGTTCTACACACAGCAGTACTAATGTACCTAAGAACTCACAGAGACTATGGCAACATACATAGAAGCCTGCCCAGGTTCAAGCCATATGAAGTCCTAGCACTGAGATGGCAAAGTGGATACCCATTCTCCATTCTCCATGTAACCAAGAAAGTATCTGTAATTAAACTAATTTGCAATAAACAAGTTAGTTTTTTCCAATGGATTCTCATTAGATATATTAAGCACACTTAAGTGTAGGCACCATGCTCAATAGTATATGGTATATACAAAAAGAACTCAGTATTTGTATATATTTTTATCTCATGTTTCTTTGTTTGAAGAATTTTTTGTCTTATAAAGATCTTTGAACACTGTAGTTTCTGATTTTGGGTTTTTGTTTGTGTTTGTCTTCTTGTGCCCCCTTTTCCTTTCCTTCCTTTATTTTTTCTTTTGCTTTCTAAAAAAAAAAAAAAAAAAAAAAAAAAAAAAGAGAAATAAAAGCCATGGAGTGAGGTACATGGGAAAGATATGAAAGAAGTTAGGTGAAACTATTATCAGAATCTATTGTTTAAAATATTTTAATAAAATAAAATAAAGAATAACATGGTGACGTGGAACAGGCAGCCACTGTGACTTTGAAACCTAAAGCTCCCAGAGATTGATTTCAACCGGAAGAAATGCTTTACAAAACCTCCTGTTGAATGGTCCCTAAGCATGATGAAATCTCAGGATCTTCTGGTTCTCACTGCTCAAAGCAGGTAAAAAGGAGTGTGAAAGATCCAGGCTTTGCTTTTATTCTCAAAATCACTGAAATCTTATCTCCCAAGAATAAAGAGATTTAGATCACAGAGTTTAGAGGGATGAGGCTGTGTGTGTGTGTGTGTGTGTGTGTGTGTGTGTGTGTGTGAAGTGTTAGCTGTTAGTTGGCAAGGTACAGAATTTTAGTGAGAGAAAAACCAAAATTGTTTTAAATTATATGTCACAGACCTCAACTTCCCTGCAGAACCAGAACTGTTTTCTAGCTGGGCAAGTGTCTTCTTCCTTGATTCCTGGTTATGCTTTCAATCCAGCAAGTGAAAATTAAACAGATCCTCTTCAGCCACCCTCCTCTCTTCAGGTCTTGTGGACTCTGTGGTTTGTTCTCAGTACACTAACACAAAGCAAACTTGTTTTTTCTGCTGGAAAATTCTAAATCAGGCTTCCTTCTCATTATGTTGTACCTCGGCACTCACGGGCATTTTGAAGGAGCATAGATTGCACAAAGGCAGCCTGAATGCAGCCGTGTCTTTTCCAATCTAGGTCCAAGAGACAAAACTCAACATGAGATTTTTTAGACATTCCAAGGCCCATCTGCCATGTAACCCACTTATCTTTGTGGCTTCGAGTTCTTTATTGATCCAAAATGGTAAGGGGTGGGGGAAGGTAACAAAGGGGAAAATGCAGGGGGAGAGAGAAGCCATAACTCCATCCTTTTGTTGTTCATCCAGCAGCATCTGCAAGCGATTGTCACAATTACTAGTCAAACAGGATTTGACTTTTTGCCAACATGAATTTTCCAAAAACCCAATGTAAACAAACTCTGCAAGTACTTCCTCATTTGCCAAGCCAGTAATTATTTACTTTGTTTGGGCCTAGCATTAATGTCAGTTCAGCTTTACAGCCTGTAATGTGTTTGTTAATGAAACTGTGAGGTCTAAAGCTACATATTAACCTTGCCACCCTTCAATTTTGAGCTCAATAAAGTTGCACCATGGTTTTGTAAACTAGTGTTGGGGGACAGGCAAATGATTAATTATATTTTCCCCTTTCTTTTATGCAAGTAAATTGTTAATCTTTAAACCTGCCTTGCATTTTAAAGTTAACAGCTTGAAATCCAGCCTCTGAAAGATACAATATACATAGACAAGTTGTTCTGACTGGATGCTGTTTGGAAGTTACGAGCAGTGGGACTTGCACTGACTGATGTCTGATAACATTTAAGGCTCTATGTTCTTCTGGATAGATTGGCAAACACCTTAGAGAATCTAGAAATCTCTTTTGGATGGTAAATCTATAGACTGCCTGTTTGGAATCTAGAATACACTTTGTAGAAACAATATCAACATTGTGTGACTTGGAGACATCTGAGTAGTTTAACTGGAAGTTTGTGCTCAGGATGACAAAGCCAAGAATGTGGGAAAAGGATACTGACAAATGTAAGAATATAATGTTTCCTCCTGGGCATCATGCTATTTGCTGCCATTTCTGGTTCATGAAGTATGTATTGTACACTGACTATGGCAAGGTCAAAGCCTACAACACAGACACTTAGAAAAAGTGAGAAGGACAAGGAATAATCAAGTTCAAACAGACAAGTTTCAGAATTAGTCTGAGGCAGAGGGTGTGAGACATGTAATCATAGGTAAAGCCATGTTCATTTGGGCAACCAAAGAAGGCATAGTTGAGAGGTAGACACATGAGCCATGACCTAAACAGTATGCAGAGATGGCATTAGAATTCCTGACTCATGCTTTCAAAGAAGATAACATAGCTCCTTGCTATCAACAAAGGTGAAGAAAGCCTGTGCTGGTATACCTAGAGACCCATGAGGGCAAATGGGTACAGTGAACAAGGATGAATGAAATGACTAAGGGGGAGAGTATGAAGTTTTGTCTTCCCTAGAAAATATGTGAGTATAAATGGAAAGAGATTATGGACTTTAGAGGCACATCTTCTCAGAACAGGGATTCCTCTGAGCATTCATGAGCCATCTTGAAGTCTTGATTTGCTTAGGCTGGGAAAGACTAAATACTTGGTAAAAGATGAAAATTCCCTGGACAAGTATCACTTCTGATACATGCCTTCATGACCATTTCCTATTCTCCTCATAGGAAGAATCTAGAGACTTAAGCATCCTAGAAGCTCTCTAGAATCTTGGTTGACATGAATGTATTCTGAGCTATGGAGCTGTGATTAGCCAACCTTGCTTGAAAACTGACCCTAGACTGCAGGGGCCACTGTACTTGATGCAGACTGTAATGGTAGAGAGGTAGGTGACTAATTTTTCCTTCACTTTCAGGGAAGGTGTGAGTAAGACCCCCGCAAAGGGATCATTTTGTTTAACATCAGAGAGTGATGGTTGTGTTTGATTATGTAGCTCTGAGCTCAGAATAGTTATTTTATGCAAAAATCAATATGAATTATGGAGAGATCTAGCCTTTTAGTTACACAGTGTAAGGATTTTATAGTTAGCTACATTAAGGAAGGAAACCACAGAAGGCAATTTCAAGAAATCTTTCAGGAATTCTTTTTCTGGGGAAACACTTTACACTTAACCATAGGAGTTGTTGAAAAAAAAAAAGCACACATTGGACATTCTCAAAATAAATGATGAGAAGGGAAATGTAAAGAATCTTATGAAAAATGTCAATTGCTCATGAAAAAAATTGTGTTTTAACTGTCTTGTGTGCCTGGAGTCCTTACACAGGCATCTTGTGGATCTTATTTAACATATTTATTTTGAGATAATCTTAGCTTATGAGATAAAATTTTCAACTTGTCATACCAAAAATATTTTTTAAGACAACAATTCTCCAGCCCTGATGTACATGAATCATGAGCACCTACTCAACAAGTAAATAATTGGATTAGTCTCCCAGCTTAAAGATGAAGGGAATAAACACGTGCCTCACATAGGCATTTGATACCCTCAATCTTATGTGTGTATGTTTTATGCCTGGAATGCAGGCAATATTTGTTTACAGTGATTTGTGTTATCTGTGGGGACATTTCATTTGAGCTGGTGTCCTGAATTCAAGCCAGAACATCTGTGTAAGAGCCTGTTCTCACTTTGGCCCAATTGTTATTTTATCATTTTGCCTTTTAGAGGCCTTACTGGCAAGGAGGAGGTTGGTGCTGATGTAAGCACATAGTCTATAGAGGGAGGTTGTTAACAGAAGACAATGACATGACTGACCAGTGGGAGTAAAGCACCAACTGTGACCTTTATGGGGCCAGAAAGGATACACTCTTCCATCCACCTTTGGAGAGACCCACAACCTAAGATACCCAGACTTGCTGGGTGTGGCAATAATCACAGGCTAGCTTCCTCATAGCCTTTGGTTCTGAAGCAAACTCTGAAAACTCTTAGTGATAGCCAAGTTTTTTAGAATGAGTCAACTTTTGTGATAATAATCACTGGACCATATACAAAGCTGTTCCAGATGATTTATGTCTGGGAGTTTGGACAGATGCTGCATAGAAAAAGTGAAGTGGGCTTCCATGTTCATGAGTCTGTAAGCCACATATTTTCATGCATAAAAATGAACCATGTGACCCAGAGGCATGTGTGATGCTCAAGGCATCATCCATGTTTCTGGTTCTATCCTCTAAATCTTCTCCAACCATTATTTGTAGAAAGCTCTCTTCTGAGTCTGTGATGACAATCAAGGTTGAAACTAAATTCAGCAGATTGTGAAGTCGAATGATAAATGAATTTGAGTTCTTGTGAAAATTGACTTCATTTTGACGACTGTGAATCTTTTAAAAAATATTTTAACTTGAAATGCTTTTCATCTTTGCAAAGTTTAGACATACAAAAACAAGAGAAAGTGAAAAAATATTTAAGAAAGGATAACCACAGCTAATGTTAAAATTTATTTACTAAACATGTGTGTTTGGTTTTAAAATGTCAGGTAGAAACTAATATGTATATTATAATAGAAACAGAAATCATAAAAATTAAAATTGACAAACTAGGAAGGCTGTTCCATTGGTAAAGTGCTTGTTGAGAAAATATGAGATATCACTCAAAATATCTGAGCATGCTGAGCCTGGAGATATGTCTCAGCAGCTAAGAGCCCTTGCTGCTCTTCCAGAGGACTCAGGTTTGAGTGGTTCGTTACCATCTCCAATTTCAGTTCTAGTGACTCCACTGACCTCTTCTAGCCTCTGTGGGCTGCAGGAGTTCAAGTGGTGCACAGACATACATGCAGAAGACAAATCATACGCAAAAATAAAATAATTTTTAAAAATGTTGGTGGTATTCTTTGCCTGCTCTTGGAACCCCTTTCCTCCTACTGGGTTTCCTTGTTCATCTTTGATATAAGGCTATGTGTCTAGATCTATTGTATCTTGTTATGCATGTTACATGGATGTCTGTGGGAGGCCTGCTCTTTTTAAAAGGGAAATAGAGAAGTGGGTCTGAGGGAGAGCAGAAGTGACCAGGGCATTGGTGAGAGTAGAGGGAAGGGAAACTGCACTCAGGATATATTGAAAACAAAACAAACAAATAAACAAGCAAGCAAACAAACAAACAAAGAAGCAAAGAAGCCAGCAAATCAGATCCAGACTGCACGATTCATAGTTTTGCCATCACATTTGCTTTTACCAGTAATATGAGAGTGGGCTCTCTTATATTCTTCTCTACAGGTAACTTTACTGAAATACAGCAAGGCCTTGAAGGAAAAGGATCCAAAAGGAAGACTTCAGGGTTAAGTGAAAAGGAGATAACAGCTTGGGATCACTAACATAAAGCATATTTTTGAAATGCAAGCAGTTTCAGTTTCTAAAAGATTCACTCTGGGCAATAGAAGAAGTTACTGAACAGACAGAATTTAAGTAGGAGATGCCATTTATTGAACTCTTAATTTGGATTAATGTCTGTGTGTCAGATGCTTTTTGTATAGACTTGCAGTTGATACTCACAATCATGGGGAGACATGCATAGCAAAGTGCTGAGATAGAGGAATGCAAACTCCACGGGACTAAGGACTCTTTTTTTTTTATCTTACTCCCATCTTTGTGTCTCTTGTATCTAGAATGATACCTGACACTTGAGTAGAATTTTCCGAGAATGAAAGATCACACTGTAAGTGGCTGGGGAATTAAAAATGAGAAAGACAGGATCTCTACTTGTCTTAGCCTGTTCTTTGTTGGGGTAACAAGAAACCAAAGCCTAGCAAATTGAATTAGGGAAGAGCAAGTTTATCTAGTTCTTTGCGTTAAAGGCAATAAGTATTCAACAATGTATCTTAGGCTTAGTTGAGCATCCCCTGATTATTGCTTGCTGAAAGTGATGTGAGGAGCGTGAGTATGCTGGCACATGGGGTTCACATTATTCCACATGGAGCCCGAGGGAAACTGGTGTCACACAGACTCTTGAGGGGTGATACTCATCAAGGAGAGGAGCATTCTTGTCTGCACCTGTTAAAGGTGCATTCCCATCAATACATGGAGAACAGAGCTACCAACTAGACCACTGGGGAACAAATATACAAAGCATAGCTCTGTCCTCAAGGCCGGAGAAGAGCTCATCTTATTCTGGGTGTCTAGGTTTGGAGAAAGCTGTTTCACTTTGTTTGAGAATAAGCCAGCCTTCTGAGAACCAAGGAGGCATATAAGCTGTGGGGAAGACTGAAGGTTTTATGTGTTCTAAAATGTTTGGAAAAGAGAAACAAAAGCAAAAACTAAAATAAACAAACAAAATAAAAAACAAAAAACAAACAACAAAAACAAAAACCACCAAGCAAGCAAGCAAGGAAGAAAACATTAATTGTAATTATTAATAAATGTCTTACTCCAGAAAATTGAGATTATTCAAATATTTTTATATTTGAATTGAATTCTGAATGTATTCATTTGTTCTTTTTCTGTGTTGATTATATGATCACATGGAGGCAGTCTCTCCTGCCACTGACTTATGTTTTGAAGGTTGTACTTCTTTTCTAAAGCAAATTTCAAACCACATAGTATTTGTCACCCTCTTTCTTTGCCATGATGAGGATGTGAATAAATAACCTGACTGATACCTTCAAGAATATCAACAACCTATAAAACATGTGGACAAACCCCAGTTCCTAGTGAGGCTGTACTCCAAAGTCACTTTCCCATGTCTAACTGTGAAGACCAGGGTTGTCTGTTGTAGCATTTGAAATTATTAGTAATCACTGAACTAAATACATTGGTAGTCTTACTGGCAGGTAAACAACTGTGCGGTAATGGTCACAGATTTGATGTGCCATTTAAATACAGTCTGCTCTCACCTCATCAATGTGGGTGCTGTGCTGACAACCTTAGGGGGTGCCAGGGACTGTGAAGAAGCACACTTAAACTACTCAGGAAGAAAAATCCCTAGTTTCTCTTTCTAAGTATGTAAATACAAGTACAGATAAAGTCCCTCTGTGGACAAAATGATGTTGCACAAAATCTACTACATGGTTTTCTTTTAAAACCTCATTTCTTTATGTGTTTATTTATTGATTGAGTGGAAGAATGAGGGGTCATATGAGTGGCATGCTCGTATATGGAAGCAGAGGACAACCTTTGGCTTTCTCCTTCCAATACATGGTTCCCAAGGGATAAAATTCAGGCCATCAGGTTTCATGACATATGTCTTTTCTGGATCAATCATCCTCCACAAATCTACTAGTTATAATCATTCCTTTGTGTGGGTACATGTGGGTCCTACAGGCTGACATTACATGCGTTAATCATTCTCTACCTTATTTTTGAGATAGGGTCTCCCACTTAACTGACAGCTCACAAACTGTCTCTATAGTTTGTGGATTTTGTGATGTTTTCCTGACAGGATTCTTTGGATATACTGATACATACTTTCACCAGTAGAATGCAAAGCTACTATCACCTGTGCCCCGGATAATATGGGGGAATATACATTCTAAAAATAATATTCAGTATTGTTTTATTTGCATCTATTTCTCTAGGGTCTCTCTTTGGCCTGTAAAGGTAAGGCAAAATTTCTCCTCTGTGTGTGTTTTGGAGACATGCGGCTCAGAATCTTATAAATATGAGAAATTTATGAGACTGTTATATTCTGTAATATTTTCATTTGCTTATTCATAATGTACTTTATAATGACTTTGGTCACATATATGCTACAGTGTATTGATGACTCTAGCTTTTTCATGAGGTTTCTACTTTTTCAACATATAAGTATATATGAATTATATATATACTAGTATATATCTGTGGCTTCACTGTTTAGTTTTAAGTCCTGAAAGATTTCAGTATAGTTTCAGTTTAACTTTAAGCTTGACCAGTTGCCAATATACCTCCTTTTAAAAATAATTTTTTCTTCACATTTTATTATGATTCATTCCACATCTAAATATTAACTTTCTTAAGGGTTATGTCTACTATTTATTTCATCAAGGCTACAGAGTTTGCTTTATTGAAGACTTACAGTTTCATATGGACAAGATTTCTCATTTACAATTACAGGAAGTTCTGAGATTATTGACATTCATTGCATCAATTCTCTCACATTTGTCTTGACAGACATATAAATGCAGTGAAATACTATTTACCAATAAAAAGAAACAAGTTACTGCTAAATGCAGATTATCCTCCAGGCTATGGTTCTCAACTGTCAGAATGCTGAGACCCTTTAATATTGTTATTCATGCTGTGGTGATACCCAACCATAAAACTATTTTGTTGCTATATCATAACTGTAATTTTACAACTGTTATGAAACATAATGTTAATACCTGTATTCTTCAATGGTCTTAGGCAACCCCTGTGAAGGGTTGTGAGTTCCCAAAAAGGTCATGACACACAGATTAAGAACCATTGCTCTTCGAGGTAACACAATCACAAAAGAATACACATGGAATGCAATCATTGATAAGTGGATATTAATTAGCCCTGAAGCTCTGAATACTGAAGATACAATTAGCATATCAAATGATTCCCATGAAGAAGGAAGAAGAGGGCCCTAATCCTGGAAAGGCTTGATTCAGCATTGTAGGGGAGTACCAGGACAGAGAAAAGGGAGGGGGAAAGATAGGAGAATGGATGGAGAGAAGAGAACTTATGGGACATATGGGGATGGGGGAACTGGGAAAGGGGAAAGCTTTTGGATTGTAAACAAAGAATATAGAAAAAAATATATAAATAAAGGTTAAATGTTAAAAAAAAAAAGAATCATTGCTCTTGAGACTTCTGAAAAAAAAAAGCCAGGCATAAACATATAATAGGATGATGCCTGATTACAAACATATGGAAGTACAAATGCATGGAGACAGAAATGAAATGAAAGTTAGTTCTTATATGTGTGCAGAGGAGGGGCAGAAATGAGAATTATTTGTGAGGATGAGGTATTTCCATGGAGTATGTGTGAAAATCTTCTAAAGAGGCATTGTGGTGATGGCTGTACTACCTTGAAAGCTGCTAAACTGTCAATTCATCCCACTTGAAGTAAATGATTTTTGTGATACATGAGCTACACTATTAAAATGTTAAAAATATTAAAAAGTTGCTATTAAAATGGAAATTAAGTGCCTTTCAGGTCTGCACTTCTGCTGTGGTAGATCAGAGTGTCCTCCACTCTCAGTACCTCACAGTCTGCAGGTCTCCCAGGAGACCTGCTGCAGCCAGGGCAACTGGTATGACACTCACCCATATAACTGCAGCAGCTGGGACCCCCAAGGAGGCCAGCGGGCAAGGAACTCCTGCCCTATGATGGAACCCTATCTCCCTTCTGGTCTGCACCTCTTCCGGGACTTATTGGTATATCTGCCCCTCTAAATACTCCACAACTTGCAGGTCTCCCAGGGGATCTACTGCAGCCAGGGCCACGGGTCTCCCAGGATATCTGCTGTGACCAGGGACACAGAAGGCAGATTCCAGATTTGAGACACCTAGGCCAGTTAACACCAGAGACAACCAGATGGTGAGAGGCAAGCCCAAGAGCATAAGCAACAGAAGGCAATATACTTTGCTACCATCAGAACACAGCTCTCCCACCACAGAAAACCCTGGATAACCCAAAACACATGAAAACATGATATTGACCTAAAATCCCACCTCAGGAAAATAAGACCTCTAAGGAGGATATAAACAACTCACTTAAGGAAATACAGGAAAATACAGTTAAACAGATAGAAGCTCGTAAAGAGAACGCAATAAATCTCTTAAAGAAATGCAAGAAAATATGATTAAACACGTGAAGGAATTGAGCAAAGTGGTCCAAGACCTAAAAACAGAAGAAGAAATAATAAAGAAATCACAAATAGAGGCAACCCTGGAGATAGAAAACCTAGTAAAAAGATAATGAGCTACAGATGCAAGCATTACCAACAGACTACAAGAGAAAGAAGAGAGAATTTCAGGCATACAAGATACCAGAGAAGAAATTGTCAGAACAGTCAAAGAAAGGCAGACCTATCACAAGTACACCAGACTTCTCAACAGAGACTCTAAAAGCCAGAAGATCCTGCACAGATGTCATGCAGACCCTCTGAGAACACAAATGGTAGCCCAGGGTAAAATACCCAGTGAAACTCTCAATCATCATAGATCGAGAAACCAAAATATTCCATGACAAAAGCAAGTTTAAACAATATATCTCTACTAATCCAGCACTACAGAGGATTCTAGAAGGAAAATTCTAACACAAGGAGGGAATTTATACCAAAGAAAAAATAAGAAATTAATCATCTCAAAACAAACCTAGAAGGGGAGAATCACATATATAATACCACCTTCAATAACAACAGGGATTAATAATCATTTATCTTTAATAGTTCTCAGCATCACTTTCAACCAAAAGGTATCAAACAAGATGGGGAAAGACATTTCATATGCATCAAAGGAAACATCCACCAAGAGGAAGTTTCAATTCTGACCATCTATGATCCAAATGCAAGGGAACCCACATTTATAACTTTACTAAAAACTTTACTAAAGTTCAAAGCACACATTGTACCTCACACAATAATAGTGAGATACTTCAACACCCTACTCTCACCAATGGACAGGTCATTGAAACAGAAACTAAACAGAGATAGTGAAACTAATAGAAGCTATGAACCAAATGAATTTAACAGATATATAAAGAACATTCACCCTAAAACAAAAGAATATACCTTTTTCTCAGCATCTCATGGCACTGTCTCCAAAACTAGCCATATGATCAGTCGCAAAACAAGCCCCAACAGATACAAGAAGATTGACATAATCCCATGCATTCTATCAGATCACTATGGTCTAAGACTAGACTTCAATAACAACAATAACAATAGAAACCCCACATACTCATGGAAACTGAACAACTCTTTACTCATTGTTAACTTGGTCATGGAAGAAAATAAAAAGGAAATGAAAGACTTTCTAGAATTCAATATGAACAAAGACATAGCATGCCTAAACTTATAGGACACAATGAAAGCAATGCTAAGAGGAAAACTCAGCTATGGGTGCCTCCAAAAATAAACTGTAGATAGCATACACTAGCAGCTTAACAACACACCTGAAAGCTCTAGAACAAAATGAAGCAAATACACCCGAGAGGAGTAGATAGCACAAATCAACAAAGTAGAAACAAAAAGAACTGTACAAACAATCAACAAAAACAGAAGATGGTTCTTTGAGAAAAATCAAGAGAGATAAACTCTTAGCCAGACTAACCAGGGGGCATAGAGACAGTATCCAAATTAACAAAACCAGAAATGAAAAAGGAGACATAATAATAGTAACTGACAACATTCAAAAAATCATCAGATCTTACTACAAAAGTGTTTACTCCACAAAACTAGAAGATCTAGATAAAATGGATGACTCTCTAGACAGATACTTTGTACCAAAGTTAAATAAAAAACAGGTAAACTAGACAGTTCCATATTCCCTAAAGAGATATAAGAAGTCATTACAAATTTCCAAACCAAAGAAAAGCCCAGGGCCACATGGTTTTAGTTCAGAATTTTACAAGACCTTCAAGGAAGAGCTAATACCAGCACTCCTCCAACTATTCTATACACAATAGAAACAGAGAAAACACTACCTAGTTCATTCTATGAAGCCACAGTTACTGTATACCTAAAGGACACAAAGACCCAACAAAGAAGGAGAACGTCAGACCAATTTTGCTTATGAATATCAATGCAAAAATAATCAATAAAATCCTAGCAAACTGAATCCAAGGGCATATCAAAACCATCATTCACCACTATCCAGTAGTCTTCATCTGAGGGATGCAGGAATGGTTTATTATATGAAAATCCATTAAAGTAATCCACTTTATAACAAACTCAAAGAAACAAATCCATTGATCATCTTATTAGATGTTTAAAAGGCATTTGACAAAATATGACACCCCTTTATGTTAAAAGTATTGGAGGTATCAGGAATTCAAGGCCCATACCTAAACATAATAAAAGCAATATACAGCAAACCAACAGCCAATATAAAATTAAGTGAAGAGATACTTGAAGCATTCCCACTAAAATCAGGGACTAGACATGACTGCCCACTCTCTCCCTATCTATAGAATATAGTACTTAAAATTTTAGCTAGAGCAGTAAGACAACTAAAGGAGATTAAGGTGATACAAATTGGAAAAGACGAAGCCAAGGTATCATTATTTGCAGATAATATGATAGTTTACAAAATTGACCCCAAAATTCTACAAGAGAACTTCTACAGCCAATAAACTTCAGCAATGTGGCTGGATATAAAAATTAACTCAAACAAATCAGTAGCTTTCCTTTATACAAATGATAAATGGGCTGAGAGAGAAAATAAGGAAACAACACCATTCACAATATTCACAAATAGTATAAAATATCTTGGTGTAACTCTAACCAAGCAAGTGAAAGATTTGTCTGACAAGAACTTCAAGTTGCTCAAGAAAGCAATCAAAGACCTCAGATAATGGAAAGATCTCCCATGCTCATGGATTGGTAGGATTAGCATAGTAAAATTGACCATCCTACCAAAAGCAATCTATAGATTCAACACAATCTCCATCAAAATTCCAACACAATTTTTTTTTACAAACATGGAAAGAGCAATTCTCCACTTCATATGGAAATATAAAACCCAAGATAGTAGAAACAATTTTTCACAATAAAAGAACTTTTGGAAGAGTCACCAACCCTGAAAAACTTCCCTAACTCCACATCCAATAGAGGGCTAATAACCCAAAAATATAAAGAACTCAAGAAGCTAACCTTCAAAATATCAAACAACTCGACCAAAAAATGGGGTATACAGCTAAACAGAGAATTCTCAACAGAGGGAATTTGAATGACTGAGAAACACTTAAATGTTTTTTTCTTTTTTATTTTCTATCAATCTAATGGCTTTTCTATTACTGACTTAGACTATTACATTTTTACTTTTTTACTTTTACATAGTTGCTATTGTTGATCTATTTCTTCATAAATTAGTGTAATTGATAATTGATGATAAAACAGGAATGTGCCTGATTTTTTTATGCATTCTGTTTCAAATTGCCCTGCTAATGAAATCATTATTAGTTTCCACCTGGAATGTGCCAAGAGGTGAGAGTTATGTTAGCAATTTGCCTGACCTCTGACCCAAAGACTTCAAGAAGACAGGTTGTAGATGTGCTGCAGGTTAAACAAAGTTACTGTGTGTTTCACTATCCAAAGCTGTTAAGTAGAAGTCACTGGACCTGGGGACTTATGAACATTTAGTTTATGAATTCCATTAAAAATTTAGAAATATTTATTATGAATATTAGACCTTGAATATTTGACAGACCAACCTGAATATAGAATTCTAGAGTGGGACTTTTATAACACCATGTTTAGAAAATTAGCAGTTGAATAGGCACAATGATTAGTTAGCCTTTCACAGAATTGGAGCACATATAAAGAGATAAAAAGTCAAACCCTGACCATCAGGTAAATTAGCAAACCATGCTGGCCTGGACTACGCAGTATAGGAACTATCTACTGTATTGCAGATTATTGACACGAGACAGATATTTTTGGTAACATTTGACAAGCTTTTAGTCAGGAAATGAAGATTTTGTTTCTACTCAGTTGATGACATATTTTCCATTTAGGGACACTGTTTGCACAGCTGAATAATTACTAGATCTTGGTACATGGGAGAAGACTTTTCCTCTAACAGAGGGAGATTTTGGTAATTTAACACATGAGGAAGGAAGGGAATAGAGTTAACTTGGATACGTGAAAGAGTGTAAGAATCAAAGTCAACACACACAAATTGCTAAAGCATTGCAGAGCACATCTTACGGTGGAAAAATTATGCCCAACAAGGTCAAAATGACAATCTTAGCTCAGCATTCTGTTATATGTAATACATAGTTAGTAAAAGATTCTATGAATTAAGTAGGAAGTCTATCTTATTACCATATTTTGAGCCTAGTAAATCATGTTACCTTGTAGCATAGGTACTTCTACATATTTCAAAGTTCCAAGCAATAAAAAGAACTTTAATATTTGTACAGATATGGCATTTATTAAAACGATATTGCAGCATGCTCATCTTGCTTGTTTACAAATGTTGTAGGTTGGACTAGTTAGATGACTCAGTGAGTAAGATGCTTGCATCACATGTGTGGGGACCATGCTTCAGCACCCTGGAAAATGCCGGGAAGGCATGGCAGTTCACTCCTAATCCCAGTGTTTGGAAGGTGGACACAATGCTCTCTGAGGAGTCTGCATAGCTAGAGTAGCTGAATAAATTGCTCTGGGCTCAAGTAGAAGATCTTGCTTGTCTCAATATATAAGGTAGAGAACAATTGAGGGAGACACTCAGATATCAACCTCTGGTAGACAGACACACACACACAAACATGCATGAATACATGCATAAATGTGCACACACACACACATGGCATGTAGTGAAACATTCACTAACTTTGAAGCAGTGGGTATGATAACAAAATTAGGCATCTTAGAAATCTACAGCATCAACCCAAATACCTTTTATTGTATGATAGTTACATAACGTTTCCCTGCTTAATTACTAGTATGTAGTTAGCATTGCAGTCCTTAATATTTTCCACTTCCTTTTTGACACAAGAAATATTAAATATATGAAACAGACCATGGGATTTGTAGGACACTCAGTGTACAGAGGCACAAAGTCTCTAAAGCAATAGAGCTAAGACCAATTGGTATGCCTTGCATTGACATGATCACCAAGCCCATATGTAACCTTGTCAGTCATTCTTAGGAGCTTGAAAATCCACAGGTAATCTAGACTTGAGGATGGTGGGGGTTGCAGGTTGTCTCAGTAGGTAAAGGTGCTTACCATGTAATCATAGAAACCTGAGTTTGATCTGAAACTCAGGTAATAATGGACAGAGAGCACTGCCTGCATGAAGGTGTCCTATAACCTATAATATATGCTGTGGCACTCATATCACCACACATATTATAAGTGTACAAATACACATCAAAGGGATAATAACTTTTTAAAAGGGGTTTTAATCGATGCATCAACTCTTCTCTGCTCTCCTGGACCCCTTGTTCACACTCCTCTAGAAGACTACCCTTTATCTTCATGTTTACCAAGAGCTTTCTCGGTAACAGCCACTAAGAACTTTCATGAGATGCAAATAGTCTCATGTTGTGGGTCTAACCTGAGAGATCTTGCTCAAATCTATTGGCCCCAAGTATTTATTTTTAGTCTAGTCATAAGGAATGCATCATGAGTTAGGGGAAGTTGGACAAAGTTGCTGGTTGGTAGAAATACATATTCACTATGGGTAGGGATATTTCATAATGTTTTGGAAAACTGGGAACTGTTTAGCTATACTGTCCATCACAATCACATTCAAAGTCCTGAATGCAGGAAGGAAACCTGGTCATAGGAATTCAGATATGTTTTAAAGATCATAAAAACACCTTCTTTCATGTTTTGTTTTGGTGCTGGAGGAGCTGCTGATTTTGTGTTAAAGGATATTTGGTTTGTACACCTTTCTCAAGATATATGAAAAATATCAATCAATACTCATGCAGTCATGCAAGAGACTCACTGAGAATTGTTGCACAGCAATGACTTATAGCTTTATAAAAGGGTGGATCAAATGTTAATTTTCTTCTTAAAAATCTATTCTCATGTTTGTCAATACTTTTTGCTTCTCACATTCAGTTAAGTTTTAGAGCCAAGTTACATTACCAGCATAGAAACCACTTAGAACATACTCTGGTGTCTTTTTCTGGAAAACAAAAATATGAAAAATTGGTGCTGGTTCCTCTTAAATTATGATGTTAATGCCAACAAAACTTAGGGTGAGTTAGCCAAAACAAGTTTAGATAATACATGTTCTATCTATGAGGCAGACATTGCTTCAGATTCTCTTCTTCTTGTGCTAATTTTTGTAAATCTATGTCAATAAATATGTCAAAATTATGAAATTATTAAATGTAGTGACAATAATGGAAATAGAGTTTATTTATCTACTTTTCATTCTGTGATTTTTATTCCAAAATGTTGTGTTGTTCAGTCTAATGCAGGTCTACCTACTTTGGTAGGTAAACATTTGATGAGTCTGCTCAGAGCTCAACTGATCTTTATTTTGTCTTCATCAAACTCTCATCTCCTTGATGTTTCCTTTACTCTTCCATTTTTAGGCTTCATTTGTTGTGCTTTTTCTAATTTCTTGAAATGGGCATGTAAATAATTACTATTCATGCCCAATATCAAAAGTATAAACTTAGTTAAGATTATAAATTTCATCTAAAAATTCCATAAGCAGCGGAGCATGAATTTTAACATGCAATGTTTTCATTATCACTACGTTGAAAATGGTATGTGTTTCATTTTATATTTCATGTAACACAAAACATACAGTGATTACATACCTATTGACTTATCTTTCTAGGTTATTCATGTCCTGATAAGAGGAACAAACTGCACTATTTTATTTTGTGGTGATTGGCTACAAAACTCTAGTGGTCCTGTTAAGTTAGTGTTTTTTGAACTAGCAGTTCAGATTTTTTATATTGATATTGGAAGGGTTTTCCTGTTTCTCTTATCAGTTACCCAAAGAAAATGGCTCTATTTTTCTTTTTTAATTCCTCTTTTGTTTTGTTTTAGTCATTTTAAAACTTTACTAATAAATTTAGAAACTGTAGAATTGTTCATCTTTCTAGTAGAGTAGAAATTTGGCACCATGAGATATATATTCCATCATTTTTGAAGTGATACATATTGTTTTCCCCCAATCTTTGTAGATATTCAATATTCTGACACTAACACTATAACAGCTTGGATACATATATGTTTGTAATGTGTATATTTATAATTTTAATGTAATTGTATATATTCCTTCATTTTCACAAATCTCTTTAAGCATCCTGAAATTTGTTCATGTTGTCTATATAGTCTGGGAATTTTTTTTCTAATTTTAAATAGTCACTGTCTTTTTACAATCTAAATTCCTCTTCATTTTTATATTTCCGAATGTAAAGAATTTAGCTGAGACATATTAGAAGTTACTTAGAATTTGAAAATAATCTGAAATTTGTTATACTATGAATTGTATAACAATTGTAGAAGTGAAAGAAAATAATCCAGGCTATGTATATCATGACTCTATTTGAATTAAGATGAAATAATTTTTATCTTTTCAACTTCTCATTGAGTAACCTTCAGATAATCTTCATAGTTTAAACTTTTCTTTTTTTTGAAACATATTAGCGGTATTGTGAGAGGCTTGCCAGTGTTATTATATGAACAACCTTTAAGACAATAATTCTGGAAATTTTAAAACAGAATTGTTCATAGAACTAATTACATGTACAGTAGCAATAAATGTGAGTGGGTGCTTATGTTCATTCTTTAGAAAGAAACAAAGATATTCATTGCTGTACAGATATTCAAATGTCTATAAGCATATGAGTTATCAGGTGGTTACTAGGAATAGAGGAATTAGAAATAAGCATGATATGAGTTCTAATAATGAGATAAGTACTCAACCCAAGCTACTTATAAGGAAGTCTCAAATCAGCCAGCAGTACTTGAGCCTTGCATTCATGTGCAACAAGGTAGTGGAGACAACACAATCTAAATTTTTAATCAAATAAAATAGCCTATATTGTATGGAGATCAAGTGTTAAACAAAATAAAAACCTGGTCATCATACCTCATGCTTTTTAAATTTTGGAATTTCCCAGCATTTGGAAAATAAGAGCAGTGGATAAGGAGTGCACTGCCATCATTGGCTCCATAGTGAGTTTGAACTCATCTTGGGTTAAATGAAATCATGTTCCAAAAGACAAAACAAGCAGTCAACAAGTAAATGGAATACAATTGGACCCTCTTTCCCTATTATATATAGATCAAAACACCAAATGATTACACAGCCCAGTATAAATGAGAAAACAATGTAAACTTGGAAAGTGTTATAAGAGAACAGATTATGTATTTTGCTTCGTTTGATACTGGGAAGTCCAGCAGTGTGAGCAAGCATGGCTCATGGGAAGCAGTAGAAACTGCTTGTCAGGTTGTAAACTGCAGTATCATTTGGTAATTGCAGTATTTGATTATATGCATACCCTACAAACCCCATAGCACAACAGTTGCCTTTTAAGTGACATTTTTAGTAGATGTCCATTAGAAGCACTGAAATATTACTAAGAGGAGAGTAACTTGATTAATAATAGGGCATGTGCACAATGGCATATTATGTTGTGAGGAAAGAAACTGGAAGCACACACAACATGAGTTTGCTTTTAGAATATAACAGCAGCCCTGTTATATGCAAGAAACCCTGTATTAAAAAGTGTGGCATCTATCTTTTTTTGGAAGAATGTCTTGATTCTTCAGGGTAAGGAAGAGTAGTTTTGTGGAGATTGTAATGTTCTATGGTAACTTGGAAATTGTGACAGATTGCCTTAAAATTATTTATTTGTGATGCTGAGTACTGAACTCTGGGCATCATACATATTAAGACCCCAATGCTACATTTCCCAGATCTTGACTAATATCTCCCCACCATTTGAAACTTGATTTGGAGGTTTTATCTTCTTCACATTTTTTTCTCTCATATCCTCAGTAAAATATAGACTTACTATGGGCAGCCATTCTGACTACTCTTATGCGCCTCAAATTCAACAATAAACACAGAAGCTATTTTTATTTTTAACATTTTATTCATTATTATTTAGCATATGGATGTATGTGTAAACACACTTGTGGAGGTTAGATGACAACTTTCAGAAGTGCCTTTTTCTTTTCGTCATGGGGGTGGCTGGAATTGAACTCAGGTATTCAGGATGAAGGCAAGCAACTTTATCCAAGTCCTTTCACTGGATCTTAGAGTTATTTTTAACTTGTGCAACTATTTGGGAGATTATCTTTAAGCTTTACTTAAACAGACTTGAGATACAAAGCAAAAGAAAAAGAATTTGGTGAACTGACATACCCATATATACTTTCCTACCTGCTTGTGATGGAAGATAGAGTACAGGAATGACATCTGAAAGTGGTGTCTCCCTAAGAAGTTTGCAATATGTGCAGTTACTCATTCTGACTGGTCAGAGCTGTGACATAGAAGGACAGGCTCCATGTGCCTGAGTATAGACTTATGAACACTTCTACTCCCAGAGCAGAGCTCAGCAATCCATCAGTGGTAATCTCTCAGTATATGCTTTCTGTGATGATGTGAAAGAGAATGGCCCCATAGGCTTATATATTCAAATGCTTCATCATTGGGGGGTGAACTTTGAAAGGATTAGAAGGATTAGAAGGTATGACTTCGTTGCAGCAAGAATATGTGCTATAGGGAATGGGCTTTGAGGTTTCATAAGCCCACAGTTGGCCAAGGCTCTTCTCTCTGCCTGTGGTCTGGGATATAAAAGTCTCAGCTACTGCTCTAGGGCCTGGCTGTGTGACACCATGCTCCCATCATGATAATGGGCTAAGCCGCTGAAACAAGTTTCCAATTAATTGCTTTAATTTATAAGAGTTCCTTGGTCATGGTGTCCCATCACAGCAATAGAACACCAACTAAGACAACTTTTGAAAGAATGACCAAATAAATGATGCAGGAAATTCATCCACAGCACTGCTTCCTGGGGCTGTTACCTCACCCAGAGAACCACCTTGGCTCCCCCAGATCCATTCCCCATTGTTAAACCACTGTAAATATATAGGAATACTAGCTTTCACTTCTGTGGACTTTGGAGTGACTCATTCATCTTTTATGTGTAAGCTTATGTACAGGTGTCTATGACTGATCACCTGTATCAATGTCACTGAATACTTGTGCAAGTCAGAGGACAGGCTCAGATGTTGGTCTTGAGCACTTTGTTTGAGATGTGGTCTCTTGTACTGCCATGTATGCTGGTCCCTAGCTGGCTTTGGAGCTTCTACAAAGTCTTCTGCCTCAACCTTCTATTTTGAATGGAAGCACTAGGCATATATGTCACAGTATTAGTTTTATGCCGGTTCTGGGTATTCAAACTCAGATCTTCAGATTTGTGAAAGAAGCGGAGCCATCTCCCAAGCTAGCTCCTGAAACTACTTAAATCATTGTCTATAGATTTTGGCAAAAACATCAGGAAACCAATTCACACCCAGAAAGGACTGCATCCATCCTCTGAGGTGGGGCTCTCTGTGGTGGTTTATGGTATATTTTGCTGTATTATTTTAGCCACTATTACAGAATAAACACACAGTAGTCATGGTAAACCGTCAGGAGTGCTGAACACAACATCATATAGACAAGTGGGAGTGCCTTTTCTGTTTCCACATACTTCTGGTCGATTCCTGCAAGACATATTACATTCCACCCACCTTCCACAGCTTGTCAATTACACGTTCCCATTCAGAGTGAAACGACTCTTCATGGAGAGCAAATACATAATTAAGATTTACTTTGGTTCAGTGAAAATATGCCTTCTTTCTCAAGGAGTCCCCAAGGCTAGGCTCAAAGTAGACAAGTTTAGATATGGTGGATTTATCAGTAAATTTAGCCCAATTTAAGAGGCATGCCTTCAAATTTATTAAAGATGGTGCTTATGGGAGAGTCTGTAATGGCTTCAGCCTCAGGATTTTGGCAATCCATGCAACTTGCTCTAGCCTTGAACGTGAATTTATGTGAGAGAAAAGGAAAGGACTGAGATTTTTCTTCTGGGTTTAACATCCTCCCTTTGACCGCAGAATAGTCCAGAAACTCACACAAGCAATTCCATATGGAGAGGAGAGATGTCTAGCCAAAACAAGTTGTTCTGCTTATTAGTGTTGGGCTGAATAAGTCACTCGGAATATCTGGCATGCCTACCCCACTTACAAAAGAGAGATGCAAGGCTAATGTTTGCCCTTTCATTCTTCCCATAGAGTTTCAGATAAGAAAACAAGTGGTGACTTGGGAAGCATCAGAGGCCACTGCTCTACAGCCCCCTTTCCTGAACATCTGAAAAGGCTCCCATTATCAGCAATAGAGATTTCTTTGCTCTTGACTGGCTGCAGGGCTACAGCCACATCCAACAATTCTCACTGTCATCTATTTTCACATTCAATCTTTCTTGGACAACTATCAACTTGCTTTGGTGTGAATCTTGGCATAAAATGTCTCTTCTCTCCAAAGAATGGGAAATAATGTGAATGGCAAAATAAATTGGTTTCCATGCTAAGATCTATCATGGAGGGTAAATAAATATTTTCAGGAGGGGAAATTAGGCTACATTTTAAAGATCTCCTTAAGATTAAGTTAATTTTGCAAGATGTAAGGAGTGTGAAATTGCATTAAGATTGAATTGTTTTACATTTTGAGTTGTTTCCTCACCAATGAAGCAGGTAGGGTAATCTTTTGTCTCTAGCTCAAGTACTAATTGACTCAAAATATAGTTATTTTGACTGCCCACCATGTCATTATCCCAACACATCTTTGACAATCATTGCAATAAACAAAGTCCATTAGGCTCAATTTTCAGACCAATTTTTTTCTTATTTTGTAGTTTGAACTGTCCTTCCTTCTTTCCTTCTTTCCTCACTTCTTACCTGCCTTCCTTCCTTTTTTCTTTCTTTCTCCTCCCCTTTCATTACAAAGCAAACACATTTACTTTCAAATAGGTTTAATTGAAACTTTGAAAATGTTTCTGAACAATCTTAGAGATATGCCATACAAGACTCCATCATAAACAAAGTCTATGAAAAAATGAATTTATTCTCCCTTGAAAGAACAATCATAACTGCTAAAAATGTCTCTTTCCCCCCTTTTCTCTTAAAAATATTGACTATCGTTTAAAAACAATCCTCTAGTAAGTACATTGCTGCAGTTTTTAAGGTGAGGTCAGCATTATGGCCACATGAAAGACCCCTGTGGAAGTGGATGTGTTAAAATATAATCCAGAAATATTAAATGACATTCGTCCAACCTGCTGAAACCCAGGATGCTGGGTGACACTTTCAGATGGCAAGAAAGAGAACTTGTGGCAACCACCCACAACACAGTTTATTTCACTCGGTTGCAAAACACTTGCATGGTATGCAATTTGCCAATAATTACCCAGATATTTTGACGGGGCCTGGCTTGCGTATTTGTAAATATTTGTGGTTGCTAAGTTACCAGCTATAGTTATTTGTGCTTATGTACCATGTCATTTTGTGGCAAAGAAAGCTGTTGTAGACTTCACAGCAAGAGGCTCCTACCTTCTAATGGGTGCCTTCTTAGCATTTTCCAGCAGCAGTCTTTGAAAATGCATTTATGTTGAAAATTCCAAACTTCTAGATGTATAGTATATTTCTGGATTATTATACTACTTTTTCTAATATATAAGCCATTTGTAGATATCAGATATCTACTGTTCTTTTATTTATTTGGTCTTTAATTCAGGACACAATCTTGCAAGAGCCTGTCACAGATTCAGAGGGCATTTGAGATTGTGTCTCAACTTCTTGGAGTCTAGTCTAAGGGGAGAGATAATATCTATCAAAATAACTCAAATTCATATATAACTGAATTGCCCACCACTAGTGGGGACTGAAATATACTATCCACTCACATTGGAAGTTGAGATGGCAGCATTCCCCTCCCAAGCACTCTGGGAGAACACAAGAAGTGCTTTGTGTGTGTTTGTGTGTGTGTGTGTGTGTGTGTATGTGTGTATGCGTGTATGTGTGTGTGTATGTGTGTATGCGTGTGTGTGTGTGTGTGTGTAAGAGATGATAGTGAGGAAAAACATATACATTGAAAAATGGAGGTAATAAAATATAACAATTAGGTTTCTGCTGCTGTAATTAAACACTACAACCAACAGCAACTTGAGGATGAAAGACCTAAACTTCCAGATAGCCCATCACTGACAGAAGTCAGAGCAGAAACTAAAGGCAAGAACCTGGAGGCAGGAACCAAAGAGAGATCACAGAGGAACTCTTCTCACTAGCTTTCAGTCCATGACTTGTTGATCCCTTATATAACCCAGAACTTCCTGCCTCATATGGCAGTGCCCACAAAGACTAACTCTCCCATATCAACCATTAATTAATCAAACAACTCCATGAATTTCCCTACAAGCCAATCTGCTAAAGACATTTTATTAAGTGAGATTCCTCATACTGAGATGATTTGTGCTTGTGTCAAGTCGACAAAAACCTAGTCAACACTTGTGGAAAACACATTTTGATGGGTTTTGAAGTGATGGCTGTGAGCTTTTCTGCAAAGAATGTACTTGATTTGCTAAGAATTGTTATTGAAATCAGGATTATTAAGGTAATATTATCTACATGGCTAGGACTCTGTGATCTGTACATGTCCACTCCCCTTATACCCTCCCACAACCAAAACATCTGTGGACTCTTGACATCATCAGTGTTTGTCTCACTTGCCTATGCAGAAGCCAGGTACCATATTTAGATCCAGTCCCATGATTCCTGTCTTCCACATATCACTAACAGCTCTGAGTTAGTGTGGGATACCATCGCAGGTTCACCAATATCTTCCCAGGTGTTGACTGAGTTTATGGAACCCATCACCCACATGTATACAGGATTTTTCTTGAAAAAAGTATGATTACATAATTACGTGCAGAAAATTAGAAAAAGATGGAACTTAGACTCCCTTCTGTCTGAAACTCACACAGAGAAAAACACACACATACACACTCATACACACACACCCACACACACTCACCCCCCCACACACAAACACACACATACACACACTTGAAGCTGGGAAGGCTATTCCATCTTTTATTCCTTTCCATGCCACCTTCTGACTCTAAGTATCAGGCGTTGTATTACACAAATAAGATACATTTATCACATGCCAGATAAAGATAAAAGAAGATGAGAATTCAAAAATAGTATTGCATCCTGGAATTGGTAACTAAGGCTTTAAATCATATCACAGCAGTTGCTTTATAATTTCTTTTTAAAGTTCTAATGTCCATAAATGAACATTACAATAATTCACAACCAAGGTCCGTCATTCTTCTCTGGCTGTGGGTGAACAGTAAAGGCAGATGGCAGCAAAACCAGTTTGTTCTGGCTTCCCCAAAAGTTCACTCATGTGGGAGTTCAGACACACTAGAAAATCTCTCTTTCACGGATGTCTTATGTGCTGCTCGGTACAGCTCATCTGTTGTCCCATCCCACTCTTTCCCTGGAAGAGGCTAACAGGAGTGTAATAGAGGTTATTGTTGGGATCTCCCTGGGAAACAGATTTAGAGAAGCTAGGGGCAAGGAAGAGAAAGATGAGCTAAAGAGGTCTGTATTTTGTACTACATGTACCTTTCAATCATGTTTTGGTTCATGCCTTTGCTGTACTTAGGAGGAGAGAGATGATCTGTAGCTGTAGTCACGGGCACAGAGTGTCTGGGGCTTGAGTCATGACAAGCCATTTCATTCTTCTGTGCCAGTCCTCCTTAGGACGAGCCCTAGGGCAGAAAAACAACATGACGAACAGAGGAAGAAGTGGCCTCCCAGCAGCAGCCCAGCATCTCTCTCATTGCTGGTGGTCTGTCAGCATACTTCCAGCTGCACTTAGTGCCTCCCACTAGGCATGCCTGGGAAACTTCATGTCCTTTTATTCAAATTGCATTGTGTTATTTTCCTTGAGAGATTCTCAACTGGGTTTCTATGAGGGCACTGACAGAAACATGTGGTTCTGTTTTGAAGAATACAATAGATGTTGAAAACATGTTAAAGAAACACAGTCCATGCCTCATTTCAGAAGGAACTCTTGGTATACTTGGCACCTGTGAACAGTGCTTACCTTGACTAGCAGGCATTTCACTAAGTCAGACAGAGTGTTGATGGATGGTGCGTCCCAGACTCCCTATGACTGTCAGAGAGGGTATGTCGTTGAGTGAGTCATCGGACTTTTGTTAACTGGAGCAATAGGGAAGGCTGTATATCTTCATATAGTCCTGAAGCCATTGTAGTATTTCCATTCAAATTTGTGGAGTGAAATGAATTTGATCTGATTTTACTGCCATGCATATTGACACGGGGCTTTTCAGCAAATGGCCTTATCTCTGATGATGTAAATCCAGGCAGCTTGATTACATACTAGACAAAGGAATGCAGCTTTAAAAGGAAGAATGTATAGATGATTTTGATTCTGGATTGTGCTTATAAGAGAAGAGTTAGATATGATAATGAGTGTCAGACACTTGCCATCGCAAGTAGAGTGCATGTGATAAAATGATCTTGTGAATGTCACTGGTTCTGATTATGCATTTTATTTTTTTAATCTTTTTATTTTCTTATTTTTTAATATTTTTATTTCCTATATTCTTTGTTTACATTCCAAATGATTTCCCCTTTCCCAGATCCCCCCCCTCCCCATATGTCCCATAAACCTTCTTCTCTCCACCCATTCTCCAATCACCTCCCTCCTTTTTCTCTGTCCTTATATTCCCCTCCAACGCTAGATCAATGCTTTCCAGGATCAGGACCCTCTCCATACTTCTTCATGGGAGTCATTTGTTATGCGATTTGTGCCTTGGGGATTCAGAGCTTCTGGGCTAATTAATATCCATTTATCAGAGATTTCATTCCATGTGTATTCTTTTGTGATTGGGTTACCTCACTTAGGAAAATATTTTCCAGATCAAACCATTTGCCTAAAAATTTTGTGAATTCATTGTTTCTAATTGCTGAGTAGTATTCCATTGTGTAAATATACCACATTTTCTGTATCCATTCCTCTTTTGAGGGACATCTGGTTTATTTCCAGCTTCTGGCTATTATAAATAAGGCTGCTATGAACATAATGGAGCATGTGTCTTTATTGCATGCTGGGGAATCCTTTGGGTATATGCCCAGGAGAGGTATAGCAGGGTCCTCTGGAAGTCTCATGCCCAGTTTTCTGAGGAACTGATAGACTGATTTCCAAAGTGGTTGTACCATCTTACAGCCCCATCAACAGTGGAGGAGTGTTCCTCTTTCTCCACATCCTCGCCAACACCTGCTGTCTCCTGAGTTTTTGACTTTAGCCATTCTGACTGGTGTGAGGTGAAATCTCAGGGTTGTTTTGATCTGCATTTCCTTTTCTGTCCTAAGCTTCATTGCTTTTATCTGATAACTACTGGGAAAAAACCATTTTTTTCAAATTATCATGGATTTGATCATGAATGATTTTCCATAATAAAGCTGGGAGAAAAGGGAAAAAGTAAAAAACATCATCTAAACCCACACATATATATGCACACATGCACACACTTTGATATATATTGATATAACCTAAAACTCATACCATAAGCATTTTCATCTATGTTTATTTGACATTCAGGAAGGATTATGTATAACAAGTGCCCTGGACTCCATGTTTATGTTCACCCAATGTTCTTGTGTTAAAGCCTAATACTTACTGTGATAATGTTTGAAGACTGAGCTTGTGGATTTAATTGAAACTAGATAAGACCATGAAGGTGAAACCTCATCATGCTGTCTATATCTTTACTTACTAAAGGTTGAAGAAAATAGGCATGGTTAGTTTTTGTCTATATCTATCAAAAAGGAGGAAAAATGATAGAGAGGATGAATATGAGCAAACCATCACATGTATATGTGGAAGCATCATAAGGAAACCCATTTCTATGTACAATTAGATGCTAGTAAAAATTAGACTCATCAGGAGACACTGTGCAGTGATAAGCAGGAAGGGAGAGATCTCTTACTCTATTCACGTAACTATTAACAATCTACCTACATCTCATTTGTGTTTAATGGTTTTGATGGTTTTGAGGCAGACTCTAGTCCAGGTTGCCCTTCAACTTTTTGTATGGTCAAGGATAATCTTGAACTTCTGATTATCCTGCCTCCTTCTCCCAAATACCACAATTATAAGCATGTACTATTACAACCAATTAATGTAGTTCTGGGGAATAAACTTGGGGCCTTGTGAGTGGCAATCATTCTACTGCTGAGCTACATCTCTAGCCTTGGATAATTTATAAAGAAAATAAATGTACCTGGAGACAGTAGATCAAAGCACTGACACATTACAGGGAGTGGAAATGCAAAAGGGGAAAGCATTGCGTCCTCACACGACCAATGTTAATACACCACTTTTGAAAGCTCTTATCACAAAGTTATGAATCCATTTTATAGGTGGAACCCCTCAATTAATATGGTAGATCAAGATCAATACTGAAGATCAAGTTTCCAGTACACTATTTTGGGGGGCATATTCATAAAGTATCAAGAACACTGCTCACCCCCAAATGCTATGACAGCCTTAAGCCATATGATCTTATATTTATGGCCTCTGAAAACTAATGAAATTTTGTTGTTTAGTCCACTCAGCCAATGTCATTTATATCATTCTGACCTAAGTGTGCAGGCCATAAGTACCACGGCCAAGCTTTGTACCATGGGCATTTGCTATGTAATACTGAGCACTGTTCCTTCATTGGAAAGAAGAGTTGAAAGCATCATGGTTGTTTTATTCATAGCAAGTGCTTAGAACAATTTCACATACATAGTATATGTTCAATAAATGTTTGCTACTATTATCAAATATTTATTATATATCCAGCATGATGCTTTATGTACTTTATTTAATGTCCCAACATTTCAATTCTGGACGCACTACGTGTCCCATTAAAGATTTAAACAAAACAGGAGTATATTTTACAGAAGTTATATAATGTGCCAAAAATACTCTTATGAAATGGTAAGACCAGAGTTGAAGATTAGAGAATTTCAATGTCTATCTCAGATTTTGAACCATCATATTATTAGTGTGAAGTAAGGCTAGAACACATTTTTTAAAATCATTTCCCTGGTAATTTTAAAAGTTTCTAGGGTTGAAAGCCACTATTTTAGATATTTTTTGCCTGTAACCTTTCAAGTCTACCACCCAAAGTCCCAAGAAAGAATGTCTGAGAAGTGTTGTGAAAACTCTTTCAAATTGGCATCTAGGTGAAGCTGATAACTAGATAATAGAGTGACCTTTTTATTTCTCTTTTTACTAGAAGACGAGTTGCTTAAGATCATGCATACTTTCTTTCCCCATAGGAGTCTCTATGGCATTTATTTCAGTTAACTATAGGCTGAGTAAAAATAAATTTGAATTCATTGTTGAACATTGGGAGCATCAGGCTGAGCCAGGCTTCAAGATTTTTTTTTATAGCCAAGAACATACTCCAAGTGTCATATACAGGGATAATATATATATATATATATATATATATATAAATTATAAATGGAAAGGTATTATACTTTTTATTGTACTTTTGGGCAGAAAAGTACAGATATGTAGTCTATATTCTGTTGTAATTTGTTTGGTTAGACCAGATAATTCTAGAGTAAGTGAGGTCTCCTATACAAGTAGAGTGGCTTCATTATTGGGGTGCAGGAATTGGGATACAAAGATGCATTCAGAGGATTCACTGTGAGGATGAGAAACCATGGTTCATGGGTTCGCGTTGAATGTATTCCACAATGAAAAACTGTCAAGGAGGTGTAGCCTCTAAGAAGTGACTGAATCATATGGATTCCCCTTTCATGAACAGGATTAGCCAGCCACTCTTATGAAGGGATTAAAGGGAAAACTGCACCCTTTTGCTTGGTTTTCTGCCATGTGAGATCATTATGTTCTAGCCTGAAAAATACAGTTTCTAACATACCATCTTGGAAGCATAGAGCAGCCTTCCCAGTATAAGCCAGTTGGAGGATCTTGGGAGAGATTGAGGGAAATGTGTAGGGAAAAGACATATGATCAAAATACACTGGATACAGGTATGGAATTTTCAATAAATAAATAAAAATATTTTTAATTAAAAAGGTAAGTTGGATATTTGCTTGACTCTTCTTGATCAATTTTACTGATTTTTTTTTTTTTAGTGTTTAATGCTTTCAGAAAAATAGTATTAGAAGATCAGAAGGAAAGAATCAGAAGAAACACTGGCTAAAACATGTTACAGTCTTAGAGGAAAGAAAGTTTTTTTCTTTATACAAATTCCAAAAATTCTAAAATAGCAACAGCTCTCACTTTTTAACTTTCAAGCTAGTAGATGCTTGAAACATCATAATACAAATCTTGAAAGTGACACTTTAATATATGAGGGTTCTAATGGTGTAAAATACAGCATTATGTAAAATAGATAGCATGTAATATGTCTTATATGGATTCCTTAGTTTAATAAACATATATGCATTGTATAACTCAGTGAGTCAATGAAAAAGATCAGTGTGAACCAATAACTAAAAATGTGTGCATTATGAATCAGTCTCGACAATCTTTGAAATGGGTTAAATAATCTTTCATTTCTTCAATGGAATTATGCCCTCATAAAATAACAGCTGCATCTCTTTCCAATGTGGAATAGTTTCTGTGAGTCACTTTTCTATTGCTCTGAAGAGACATCATGACTAAAGAAACATATAAGAGAAAACATTTAATTTTGCACACAGAGTTCCAGAGCTTTAGAGTCTGTAGCTATAATGACAAGAAGCATGGGAACAGGCAGGAAGGCATCAATGCGATCATACATCTTAATCCTTCCCAAACACTTCCACCAATTGGAATGCCACCAGCATGCATTCCAATATCTGAATGTACATGGGCCATACATCCAGACCACCACAGTCTCCATGGTTACTTTCGGGGTGACAAGAGTAAAAGAAAATTCACATGCTATGTGATCTCATGCATAGTCCCACACACACTTCAGAAAGTCTCATCATCTGAGCCTTGAGATCATTCACAAAACTACAATATTAAACACAAATAATGGTGATGCAATTTAAGTTCTAGTTTAATAATGTAGTATGGATGAATTGGATTTTGTTCTCTGGGCTTTTCTTCCATCAGTGCTAGCATATCTATTGTTGTTCAGTTCATGTTCAGACAGTCATGTTGATGAAAGTTTATGGGTATTAGTTTTGACATTTGCAGGATGTATACTTTCACAGCAAACTCACTGATACTCTGTCTTTTGCAGCCTCTCTACTCCCATTTTCTGAAGTGATTCCTGAACTTTAGTTAAGGGTGATGTCTTTTACATGTATCCACTGGGGCTGGGCTTAACAATTCTGTATTTTGGTTGGTTATAATTTTCTGTAATGGTCTCCATCTGTTACAAAGTAAATCTTTCTCAATGAGTTGTGAGGAGTACCATTATCTATGGATTTAACAAGGAGTATTTAGAGTGTAGTTAGGAATTATATGCTGGTTTAATGTGAACTATTTGTTGTAGGTCCTCCATGATCCAGGACTTACATGCAAATAAAATTATACAGTTTCAGCAGGTTACATTTATGTATTTAGGAACATATGCATATACATACTCATACATAAATGTATGGAACATCAATTAATAAAACAAATGCTATGGATTTAAAAGAGAGGAAGGAGGATAATATGAGAGAATTTGAAGGGAGTAAAATAAAGGGGGAACACATGTAACTATATTGCAATCTCCAAAAAGAAAAGAACTAAAAAAAAAAAATACAAAGTTCTTTTTGTCTTTTTAAAATTCCTCTTCATTTTGCCACAGTCCATTTATATATAGGCAGATCTATCTGGGGATCCTGTACCAACAACATATTGATAATATCCTGATTTCCAATGAGAATTAAAGAGACATATCATCAAAGAGACAGATAGTCCTTTCCGAGAAAGTAGTAGCTATCTTTGTCTTTTCTTGTCCCCTTCTTATTTTACTACTAGTAGAGATTGGAGATTTTAATTGTAAGACTTGTAGAATGCAGTTTTCCTTCCAACAGCTGTGTTTATGGTATATAATCTATTAGCTGCTTATATGCCAACTTTTAAAAGCATTGTGATGGATAATACTTAGCAAAAGATTAATCTTTTCCAGTATCACCCTCTTGACCCTCAAATGTACATTAGTGAGATGAGGGGAGGTATAATGCCTGCTCTGACATTTGTTTGCAATGCTTCCAAACATCTTCTGGGATGCGGATTCAGGTTTCCTGGCATTGACACAGACTGGCAAGTCAGCATTGAGATATGCTGTTCCCATATGCCAGGGCTAGGGTTACTGATACTAACTGCCTTTGTGTTGAGCTGGGACTCTGCTATTATAATGGCGTCCTTCCCTGGAGCTGATTTCTCTGCCCATCACCCATGACACTAGAAGTGCAATGGTAGTCACAAGACACATACATTGTGATAAGGAGAACATGTTTTGATGTCCCCTGTCCTTCACTTGATCAAGACTACTGTAAGATACAGGAAATTAGAGTGTTCTTTGAGTCTTTCCCACCTATTGACTTCTCACACTATGCTTGAAGTTTGAGTTTCAAATCTGACTTTCTCATCAATATGTTTATGAATTTGAGTGGCTGGCCTCACTTTATGAAGCTCTGTAGTTATGTTGGTATATATAGCACAGAAATCCATGAAACATATCAGATCTGGACATAAGAATTATTCTGTAGTTAGGGATGACAATGAAAGACTTGGGAGGCTGAGGCAGAAGGATCACAAATTTGAGGATAGTCTGGGATATTTGGCTTTCAAAAATAAAATAACTACTCCATAATGTCATGAAAACAAAATAATACTTATTTTAAGATTGGTTCTTTTAGATCATACAGTAGTATAGTAACTTATTTTCTGATCCCAGAATTTAAAATGAAACTGTTCTTGGCAGCAGCAGCCCTGGAAAATAAATACAATTTAACTCAGAAGAGCTTGTATCACCCCTGAATCTAGAGAAAGATTATGAAATAGGTAACAAGAAGAATAAAAAGAGTGAAGTCTTTCCTGTGTCAGTAAATCAGATCATTTACACACACACACACACACACACACACACACACACACACACACACACATGCATGCATGCATATATTTTCCTGGATTTATAAGAGTGCCCCTAGTGAAGACTCATAGTAATGGGGCATACTATGCCTGAACCTGAGCCAACAATCTTCTATAATCAAGTAAGTCTTTCAGTAGTAGGACTGGAAGACCAGTCTAGCCACAAAAACTTTGACTTACAATTTGTCCTGCCTGCAAGATGTGCTGGGATAATTGCCATACAGAACTTGTGGGAATGACCAACCAATGACTGGTCCAACTTGAAACCCATGCTATAAAAGGGAGCTCATACCTGAAATTGCCTGGATATCCAGGAAGATGGGATAGCTCTGAGACCTAGGATAGACCCAAACATAATTGGCAAAAGAAAGAAAGAAAGAAAGAAAGAAAGAAAGAAAGAAAGAAAGAAAGAAAGAAAGAAAGAAAGAAAGAAAGAAAGAAGGAAAGAAGGAAAGAAGAAAGGAAGAAAAGAAGTCAATGAAATGACTCCTAATGTTATTCTGCTATACTCATAAATCAGTGCCTAGCCCAATAGTCATTAGAGAGCCTTCCATTGTCAGCTCATGAGAGCAAATGCAGAGACCCCAGACAAACATTAGGCAGAGATCAGTGAACCCATGGAAGAAGGGGGAGAAAGGATTATAAGAATCAGAGGGGTTGAGAACACCAGGGGAACATGGGCCACAGAATCAACTAAGCAAGGATTGTAGGGGTTCATAGACACTGAACCAACAATCAGAGAGCCTGTATTGATCTGATCCAGGTCCTCTGCGATATGTTGTGGTTGTATAGCTTGGTCTTCTTGTGAGACACCTAACAGTGGGGGGAGGGGATGTCTCTCAGTCTTTTGCCTCCTTTTGGATATTGTTCCTTTTGCTGAGTTGCCTCATCCAGCCTATTTTATAGTAACTTGTTATGTCACAGTTGGTTGTTATCTCTGGAAGACCAGCTTTTTTTCTGAAACGAAATAGGGGAGGAGTAGATCTGGTGTAGTGGGAAGTGTGAGTAGGGGACTGGGAGGAGTGGTGGGAGGGAAACCTCTATCAAGGACATAATGTATGAGAAAAGAAATAGTGAAAAAAATCAAAGAGTGAATATAGTAGATATATTTTAAAATTAGCTAAAAAGTAAGTGGCCTTTTCTACCCTTAATTTGGGAATTTAAGCTTGACATTTCTAGATATGGGTCAAGAAGGAGGAATGGGAGAAGTTGGCCCATGAGGTCAGTGAAATCTCCATCAGATCTGCCTATTCCAACTTTTGGAGCAAGTTTTGAAATGACTTCTGCAGGATCATGCATTGAATGCCTATTTCTTAGCTGACTATTTTGGAAGTAGGTTGTTGAGGGAAGAAGCTTTCTTTTCTTTCTCTCCCTCTCTCCACCCCTCCCTTTCTCCTTCTCTTCCTACCTCCTTCCCTCCCTCCCTCTCTCTCTGCCTCCCTCCCTCCCTCCATCTCTCCCTCCTCCCTCCACTATACATTCTCCTCATTGTGAAATGAAGAACTTCCAGGACACACACTTTGGCTTCCAAGTTATTCTACCCATGCAATATGGGGATCAAACAAACACACACTGAAAGCTCTGAAACCATGAGTCAAAATAAATATTTTGTTCTTTGTGTTGTTCTCACAGGCATTTTGGTCTATTCAAATGCAACTATTTTTACCTTGACTCCTGGGGTACACAATGGAGGTATTTCCTATTTCATAAGATTATACCCATGGATGACATGATCCTGGAAACTCTACCACAGAGTTTGATGTGTTGACAGAAATATCATGGTAAAGGATTATAATAGGCATTAATCTTGTGTCTGCAGCTATGGATACATAATTTGCATCCCCATTTGAAATACCTTGAGTGAGAAGAAACTGACACAGGTTGAGCACACAGTGTGCAAGATATGTTCTGAAGCAATGTTTCAAGTAATAACCAGTTCTCCAGGCTGTCTGAAGGAGACTGCAATTTGTAATGGTTATAGATATTAGAGATTATTCTTCTGCTTGGAGACAATTTTAAGTAGTACTTTTATTTTGAAGAGTTTAATAGTCTTTGTTATCTACATGCTTGCTACAAGTCAGTTCTTTATCAGTGAACTCTGAGTTGACACATGCAACTGAATAAAGTTGTCTTTGTGGTTTCCTTGCTATTGAGGCAGATACAGCATAGGGGTTCAATACAACAGCTTGGTTCTAAGGATCACTGAAACCTTGCATTGTGTTAGATGATTTGGAAGTAGGTTTAAGGATGCAGAGCCTTGATGAACTCATGGTCAAAAGGAACAGAGCTCCTTCTATGACTAGGTGGCATAATAAATTGATGTAAGAGGAAAGGACTAAAGCAAGGCTTATGTAGCTAGCTGTCCGTGGTATTGGTTGGGGTAGGAATGTGTGGATGTGTTTGGCTGCTTTTTGTCTTGATGTTCCACGGTTACAGCATAGACCTGTCTGGAATGATGCCCTCTGAGGGCCCATGGATATCACTTATGGGGAAAGGGATTTTTTTCCAGCAATAATTTCTAGGTACTTTTTTTTTTACTACAAATTTTGCTAAAATTATATCCAAATCAGGATTTTTCAAAATGTATTAAGTGTAACATGATAAATCACCTAGTTGATACCTTATGCAAGGTTCTTTAAAATAGAGTGACCCAAGCGCTGTGAGCTCCCAGACTGCCTCTGGGTGCACACTGGGTCTCCCGCACTTCCTGGATTTCATCTTACACCAGTCAGAATGGCTAAGATTAAAAATTCAGGAGACAGCAGGTGTTGGAGAGGGTGTGGAGAAAGAGGAACACTCCTCCACTGCTGGTGGGGTTGCAAATTGGTACAACCACTCTGGAAATCAGTCTGGCTGTTCCTCCGAAAACTGGGCTCCTCACTTCCAGAAGATCCTGCTATACCACTCCTGGGCATATACCCAGAGGATTCCCCACCATGTAATAAGTATACATGCTCTACTATGTTCATAGCAGCCCTATTTACAATTGCCAGATGCTGGAAAGAACCCAGGTATCCCTCAACAGAAGAGTGGATGCAAAAAATGTGGTATATCTACACAATGGAGTACTATTCAGCCATTAGAAACAATGAATTCATGAAATTCTTAGGCAAATGGATAGAGCTGGAGAACATCATACTAAGTGAGGTAACCCAGACTCAAAAGGTGAATCATGGTATGCACTCACTAATAAGTGGATATTAACCTAGAAAACTGGAATACCCAAAACATAATCCACACATCAAATGAGGTACAAGAAGAAAGGAGGAGTGGCACCTGGTTCTGGAAAGACTCAGTGTAGCAGTGTTCGGCAAAACCGGAACGGGGAAGTGGGAAGGGGTGGGTGGGAGGACAGGGGGAGAAAAGGGGGCTTACGGGATTTTCGGGGAGTGGGGGGGGCTAGAAAAGGGGAAATCATTTGAAATGTAAATAAATTATATCGAATAAAAAAATAGAGTGAATATATATTATGAATAAAAATTATTATAGCAAATTAATGTTGACATTACAAAACCAGGAAGGACCATGTAATGACAAAATTATATGGAGATAAAAGAATCAATCTAGCTGGTTGAAAATGTCTGCTGAGGTTGAGGCCTGATCTTCAATGACCTATCCTGACCTCAATCTAGAAAGAGACAGACAGGCAGACAGACAACAGACAGACAGTCAGATAGAATGAATCTTGGAAACAAAAATGTAAAACCTATAACCAAATGGAGACATTGCATTCTATGTATCATGAAGATGTGTTGCTTTGACAAGCAATGCCTTTGGTATCAATTCTTCATGCCATCTAAAGCACCCACACTTGCTCATTTCATTAGTAGATACCCCTCATACTGTGGAAAACACCAAACTGCTGGATCTGGTCACAAGAGTAGCTCTCTTAGCTGAAGCTATCTTAAAACCCATTTAGGCTCTTGGTGATTTTTTCCAGCTGTCTTATTGAAAACAGTGTGCATATGTGGCTTGGAGCAGTAAGGGAGAGTCTCTCTTATTTATTTTAGTAACTGTTTAGTACATGTTGTTTTGCCCAGAGAGCGAAGGACCTTCTGCACTATGTGGGGACTTATTTCAAACCTAATTTTTAAATAAACATCATTCTGCGAGTGTTCTTCTTTGCTTCCAATTGCTCTCCGTTCCTTTCATTTCTAAAGCAGCAAGATCAAAAAGGGTAGAAGAAAACTGAGCCAAAACCCAAGGCCTTTGAGCCCCCCTTTTTTAAATAACACTGCACTGGCTGACACTTGCTTCGTTTTACTCTTCTCTAAGAGAACAGGGAAGTTCTGATGGATCGCAAGAAAAGAAGCAAGGATAACATAAAGTGATCGAAGAACAATAATGTTATTTCCAAATGAGACTCAAAGATGCTGATCAGCTAACTCCAGGCAGCACATGTTGAACTCATAGGCGTCTAACCCCCCAAAGCATTCTTTCCAGGAAAAGCTCCACATAGCAGTTTTGATCACACAATAGTTAATCTTAAGCATGCGACTTTCACGATCATCTAAACTCTAGTTGTGGATTGAATGCTAAGTTGTTTTCCTTCTTTTGAACTTCCAAGGCCTTTTTCCAGATGGTGTCAGGAGGCACACTGCTTGTGTGTAATTCCTGATGACTTTGAAAGCTCACTCCATCAGGGATGCCTCACACCCCACCGGGGACCCCGAGTAGCCTGCCTCCCCATATGTTCCTCACTCCCTACGCTCCAAGTTCTATGGCTGCCCTGCCTGCATAACAAACACAAATGCGACTCTGAACCTGGATTTCTCCCAGATGAGTTAACTTCAAAGTAACTGCAAAGCCTCTAGGAGAAGGCCTGTCCTTTCTCCATCTGTGTGACCACTGCCAGCTCTCCACGTCTGGTTTCCTTACTGACAATGATTCAAAGAGGTGGCAAGGGTTGTGAGCATCCGATGAGGTTTCTGTTCAGCCAGAGCTGGAAGTGAGTGGGGAAAAGGGGGCAAATTTAAAATTTCCATCTGGAACAACAAATTAGGTTGCGAATGACAAATTCAGTTCAAGTAGCAGGTTAGCAGCGACAGGGCATCAACACATCGCCTGCAACTTTGCATGCCATTATTCAACATGTTAATATATCACTATTATGTGCTCATTACTGACGGCAGCAGCATGGCGAAGAAGAGATCATTATTTACTTGAGGGCTGTGGCACTGACTGATGAGGATCGTATAACGTGGCAGACAGCCTAGCTTTCTCATGATGGAAAAGAAGTAAAACTTGTGCCTTTATGCTTGTGTGTAAGTAGAGATAGAGGGCTGAGGTAGAACAGTCTTGCAATTTTGTGTATGTCCTTCATATTGCTCCCAGCTGGAGTATACAAGATCTATCTGCATTAGCTTTCAGGTGAAATCTTTTCTCTTTTCCCCTTCCTCTATTGAATATACTCCCTTCCTTGGGCTGTTCTTAATCCTAAAAAGCTCAGAATGTTTCCCCACAAATGAATTTCTTTCTATTCTTAAAGAGTCCATGATTTTTTTTTTCTGGAGTATCCTTCTGGTTGTTAGTGTTTGCCCATTGATCCAAATTTGAAGGGCACAGGTCCAAAGGCAGTGCTATTTCAGAAATGGCAATTGGATCCAGATGGTCTCTCTCCAGAGCGTTGCGTGGAACTGGCATCACAGGGTTCAAGATCTACTTTCTGCTATGATGTTGCCTGGTGGGAGGGGAAACAAAGCACAAGTAACAGGTGATGGAGAGCGCTCGACTACCACCTTCTCCTAAGCCAGAAACAATGGACTTCACAACCTGTGCTGTTTTGAAGTAAGATGCTCAATAAATTAACAGCATGATCAATAAATTATCATCATCAATAGCAACAACAACAACAACAGCAAATCACTCTTCAAGAAAGATGTTCTCTACTATTTAATGGAATGAATTTATGAACACATTTTCTTTGCTTGTATTTCCCACCTGTGTTCAAATTCCATGTCCTTTTCTTTACCAGAGGTAACAATAAAAAACATTCATGGGCTTTGTTGCTAACTATGCCAAAACAAATCTTGCCCTTGCTGTTTTAGTCCTTAACTGATAGGGTTCCGTGGCGATTGGTTGCATTGCTTCAGGGTGTGATAGCACCACCACAGTCAGGTTCAGAGCAGGTGAGATATTATCATAGATTCAGAAAATATAACTATCTTTTTTAGTTTTCACCCTTTTGAGCACATTTGGCTGTAATCAAAAAGTAGACTGCATATAAAAAACATATTGCTAAGTCAATATTTCTTTTTGCAGGTTTTATGCTGTGCTGTGTCAAAAGCACATAATCAACAGGTTTTCTATTAGGAATTAGGGTCTTGTAGTATTGGTTATAATATTGTTTAAATCATTTGAACAAACTCATAATCTCTGGACATCCTCACCTTGCTCATAATTTCTGATATGCTAATTTTATAATTTGCTTTCATAAACTGAAGTAGAAAACTGTTTGGATTATTTTGCTGTGGTATGCTGAACTCTTTGACATATTAAACTTACTATTTTTCCTTTCACTATCCTCACTTTTTGATGTTTGGAGTTTATAATTAGTATATTTTCTGTATTTTACTCTGTAATTTTTATCCATGCTATTGGATCATGTCTATAGTTAAATTAGCTCAGTATTTCCAAATCAAAATTCTTAGTTATATTACTACTTTCTAGGATAAAGGAGATGCTTCATGATTTCATTTGTGTGATAATTAGAAACCTCAGCAAAGTTAAAGGAACTTATTATTCATTTTGAAAATCCAAAGCTGTAGTGTTCTCTATGAATTTACTAAAAACACTTCCTGGTCAAATTATAAAATACTTTGGGATGAAGTAAAGTTTTAAACATATCTGGAGAAACATTGTCATTGAATTTTTAATTATGATATAAATCCATTTTCATTGCATGACAAAAGAGCTCTATGCAGTTTTCCATCCATATCTTAATCTACTAGGGTATGTGAATTCATGTCACACTCCATGGATACACTGAGGACAGAGGCATTGGTAAAACACTCCTGCTGGTGAGGTGAGTTGGACACAGACATCTGTTCTCTGCTTCTGTTCTGGAATTCATGCCAACAGCCCATTTTTCATAGATAATGTAAACTATTCATGTGTTTTATTTTGTTGGAGGATTGTCAGAAGATCAAGCTGAAATAGCCATTAAAGGAATGTATACTCATCTGTGATTGTTTTTTATATTACTTCAATGAACCCTACTTATTATCCATATATTTCCTTCAAACATTTCTTACTTTAGAAAATACTAAAATGCATTTTGGCAGAGATGTTTTAAAATTCAATTTACTTGAAATTTAATGAAAAATCAACCAATGTACCACCTTCATTCATACTTCTTCCATGTGAAGAACATTTTATATTAATAAGTTAATGTCAAGAAATATGTTGGATTCTGGCGTTTAAATGTAGAGATCTTCCTTTGTCAATATAACATAAAATCTCTAGAAATCTCACTTTAATCCTTGCAGAATCCAAATATAAAAGTGACTATATATCAATTATGTAGCACTAGGCAAGACAACTTGACTAATTGGTATATGTATTTATCTATGTATTATATATGTATTGCACACACACACACACACATACATGCACAGATTATGTTTTTCTTTTAAATAGGCTGTAGTTAATATGGGGTACCTGAATAATCTATCATTAAATTCAGAAAGTCAAATTTAAAAAGATTTCTAATATTGAGTTAACATATAATCAGAAAGCTAAAGCTGATACTAGGTAATTTACTAAATACACTTGTTATGAGGCTCGGTCCCAGGGATGGTAGGAGGGCCTTATAGGAAGGCTTTGTAGGAGGAATTTACAGAACTAAGGTTCAACCTTTGTTTCTCAAATGAGGCTGGTACCTCTTGAAGTATGAAGTTGAACTACTTAAGCTCATGGTGTCAGAAGTAAGGATCATTACCCAGGTAACAACGGGATGTCTGTTAAGTAATACAGAAATGTTACATAATAGTTAATCACACTGTGAAACCTGAGATTGTGTTATTTGTTGGCTGTGGTGTGGTTCAGTCCTTAGAACACACCTTTAATCCCTCTGACTGGAATACACTCAGGCCCTTAGTACACACCTTTAATCCCAACAGATGAAAGTAAAGTTAGAGTTAGTAGGTAAAAGGAAACACTCGTGTTTGAAAGTGATATCTAATTGAGTGGCAGGGAAAGTAATGAATCTGAGAAAGATTGTAGAGAATAGGATATGCCCTACTCTCACAAAGAGTAGAAAGGGAGGGTGCTTAAGAAAGCAGTGCAGAGCGAGAGAAATGGGAGAGGGAGGAGACAGCTTTACCAGGACAGTTCCAGAAAGGGTTTGCAGAGGGAGAACAAGCTAGACACAGGTGAAGAATGAACCAAGAGAAGGAGAACGACCTCACAAGATTAGGACACAGTGCCAGAGTGAGTCTGAGGTCAACCAAAACAAAAAGTCAGAGGCTGAGAGAGAAGCCAGATTGAATCAAGTTTAGGGTTTAAGCCAGGACAACTGAGTTTAACCAGACAGCCAGAGCTCAGAAAGAACTAGAAAGGGTGAGCTTATTTAGCAGTTAGTCTTAGAGGCTGAAAACATACTAGGCCTAGATAAGACTGAAAGGAGGGTAACAAGCTTTCTGGACGAGGCCTAGGTGAGCAGAATGGGGCTGTAGACCTCAGAGATAATTATATCGGGAGAATAAAAAAATATATAATTACACAGATGAAGTCTCTTCCTCTATTTTCCTGTCTCCAAGTCCCTTTTAGTGTACTGTATCATCAAATGAAAACCCAGTTTATAAGATCTCTTTCTTTTGCTTACAGAGCACAGAGGACTGTGGGATCAAAACTGATAAAAGAGGTGACATATTTAAAGGCACACATCATATTTTCTTTCCCCCTTTTATGAACTTAGTATTTAGTTGTTTCATAGATGCATGTGATGTGTTTTGAGCAAATTCTTTCCACTCCCTCCTCTCCAATTTCTTCACCTCCACACTACCACTTTCCCATGTACTTTTTAAAAACACACCCATCTCCTCAGTATTGTCAAGGTGTGCACTGAGACATTTACTACAGTATTGACAGTACAGCAGGATTCCCATTCCTGAAACAAACAGATGCACTCTCTACTCCAGCAACCATTACTATCAGCCCTCCAGTTTTGTAATGGGATGCATCAGTATCATTCATAGACCTCCCTTAAAGCATTATAAGCTATTCCCATTGATATTGTTTAACAGGCAAAACTTGTTAGTAAGACCCTATTGCTGAAGGAAACATATATTTGAGTCTTAGGGCATAAAGACAACAAATTGCTACTGATCTTAGAAATTTCATCAGTACTAATTAGATTTCATAATGCTGGAAGATGCTATGCATGCTACTTGGGGAGAAATGGCATCAATAGTCATAGCCAGCTGTGAACCAACCCTACAAGCTAAAATAGTGACTAAATTGACAAGTTGTTTACATTGGTGCAACAGTGGTATAAATGTCTTGGGAGTCACCAAACATACTTTGATGGGATATGATGCCTGATTCACAAGACAGAACTCAAGTTTGGTGTTATTAACTGGAACAAAACCCCATAGCTGGATAGATAATGGGCCTTAGGGAAAAGGTTACTATTGGTTTTTTTTTTTTTTTGATAAATGCACATTGTGTTAGTTAGGATTTCCATTGCTGTGAATATACACCATGACCAAGGCAACTCTTACAAATGCAAACATTTGGAGGTTCTTGATGCACTTGGAGTTGAGCTTAGTACAAGGAGATAAGAATGGATCAATTCGTATTCTTCTGCATGTTGCCCTCCTATTGAACCAGCACCATTTGTTGAAAAGGCTATCTTTTTTCCACTGGATGTTTTCAGCTCCTTTGTCAAAGATCAAGTGACCATAGGTGTGTGGTTTCATTTCTGGGTCTTCCATCCTAATCCATTGATCCACTTGCCTGGCATTGTACCAATACCATGCAGTTTTTTTTATCAATATTGCTCTGTAGTAATGTTTGAGGTCTGGGATACTGATTCCCCCAGAAGTTCTTTTACTGTTGAGAATAGTTTTAGCTATCCTGGGTTTTTTGTTATTCCAGATGAAGAGAATTGCTCTTTCTAACCCTATGAAGAACTGAGTTGGGATTTTGATGGGGATTGTGTTGAATCTGCAGATTGCTTTTGGCAAGATGGCCGTTTTAATTATATTAATCCTGCCAATCCACGAGCATGGAAAATTTTTCCATTTTCTGACGTCTTCTTCAATTTCCTACACTGAAACTAATAGAAAAGAAACTGGGGAAGACCCTTGAGGACATGGGCACAGGGGAAATGTTCCTGAACAGAACACCAATAGCTTATGCTCTAAGATCAAGAATTGACAAATGTGACCTCATAAAATTACAAAGTTTCTGTAAGGCAAAGGACACTGTCAAAAGGACAAAATATCAGCCAACAGCTTGGGAAAGGATCTTCACCAACCCTAAATCCGACAGAGGGCTAATATCTAATATATACAAAGAACTCAAGAAGGTAGAGAACCAAATAACCCTATTAAAAAGTGGGGTACAGAGCTAAACAAAGAATTTTCACATGAAGAACTTCGGATGGCTGAGAAGCACCTTAAGAAATGTTCAACATCATTAATCATTAGGGAAATGAAAATCAAAGCAAACCTGAGATTTCACTTCACACCAGTCAGAATGGCTCAGGTTAAAAACTCAGGAGACAGCAGGTGCTGGCAAGGATGTGGAAAAAGAGGAACACTCCTCCACTGCTGGTGGGATTGCAAGTTCGTACAACCATTTTGGCAATCAGTCTGGCAGTTCCTCAGAAAACTGGACATGACACTTCCGGAGGACCCTGCTATAGCACTCCTGGGCATATACCCAGAGGATTCCCTGGCATGCAATAAGGACACATGCTCCACTATGTTCATAGTAGCCCTGTTTGTAATAGCCAGAAGCTGGAAAGAACCCAGGTGTCCCTCAACGGAGGAATGGATACAAAAAATGTGGTATATTTACACAATGGAGTACAATTAAGCCATTAGAAACAACGAATTCATGAAATTCTTAGACAAATGGATGGAGCTGGAGAACATCATACTAAGTGAGGCAACCCAGTCTCAAAAGATCAATCATGGTATGCACTCACTGATAAGTGGATATTAGCCTAGAGACTTGGAATACCCACGACATAATCCACATATTAAATGATGTCCAAGAAGAACGGAGGAGTGGCTCCTGGTTCTGGAAAGACTCAGTAGTGCAGCAGTATAGGGGAATACCAGAACAGGGAAGTGGGAAGGGGTGGATGGGGGAATTGGGGGAGAGAAGAGGGCTTATGGGACTTTTGGGGAGTGGGGAGCCAGAAAAGGGGAAATCATTTGAAATGTAAATAAAAAATATAGCGAATAAAAAAAAACCAAATGCAAACATTTAATTGGGGCTGGTTTACATATTTAGGAGTTTAGTCCATTATCATCATAGCAGAAAGCATGGCAGCATATAGGTAGATATGGTACAGGAGGAGCCACAATTTCTACATCTTGATTAGAAGGCAGACAAGAGGAGACAATTCTTCTGCCTAGGGCAGAACTTAAGCATAAGAACTCAAAGCTGACCCCCATAGTGTCTCATATCCTCCAACAACATCATACCTGTTTCAACAAGGCCACACCTCCTAATAGTGCCACTTCCCATGTGCCAAACCTATTCAAACCACTGAATGATTTTTTTTTATTCGTCTATTGATGGGCACCTATGTTGGCTCCAAACATTGAATACTGTAAGAACAGCAAAACTAAACATGGGTATAGTTTATTCTATTGCTGACTTAGAATCCCTGAGCGTATTCCCAGGAGTACTTCTGTTTTTAGCTTTTTTGAGGGACTTCAACACCCATTTTCATAGTTGGACTAATTTACATCTCCACAGCAGCATATAATGAGGCTCTGGGGTTCACTATTTTAAAACCTGATGTACTTGAATAAAATGTATTATGAAACATCTCTATTTACAATAAATAAATATATAGTAATTTTAAAAGGAATTGAAAATATATTAAGTAGTTGAATCTAAAGAGCCATAAGATTCAGTTGGTTAAATAATGATGGAGAAAGAAAGATCAGATGAGATACACTTATAGAATATTTGTATATTTTAAACTCAAAATAGACTTTTTTCTAGCCATAATAAATGTTGTATTCAAGTAAAGATTAAAGTCATTTTAGAGTTGTTAAAAAAGTTGCAATGGAAAGGAGATATTGTTGAAACTTGTAATTAACTGACTTTTTATTTGACCATATTTTCCTGATTAAAATCACTAAGAAGAGAATCTTAAGACTGGCAAGGTTGCTTAGTGGTGAAGTTCTTGCTTCTTAAGCCTGGTGACCTGAACTCAAGCACTAGAACCCATGACAAAGTGGAAGGAGAAAGCTCAGAACTCAAGCACTAGAACCTATGACAAAATGAAAGGAGAAAGCTCAGAACTCAAGCACTAGAACCTATGACAAAATGAAAGGAGAAAGCCCACTTCACAAAGATATAATCCGGCCTCTACACATGGTTGGCAAATCCCCCCTGAGGCCCTCCTACATATCATATATACACAATAATAATAAATAACAAATTTATTATAATAAAATAATAATATAAATATTTTAAGTACACATGTATACTTTATGCACATGGAGATGTTATACTTAACCATCTTCAGATTGTGTTGACTGCAGAGAACAAATTATAGATGTTCCATCATAGACAGAATCAGTTTTAGAATACTTTATTTTTTATATATTGTATATTTTTGGTTAAACAGAGCAGATCTTTCTTACTGTTGTGAAACCCTCAGTCCTACACACCTCTACATTTTCATGTCCTTCTACTTCCCCAAGATGTTATAGTGGATGTCACCTCCCATCCTGTCCAGACATGAGTTCTCTACACTGCATTCTCTCACTCCTGCTCAAGGCTACGTCCTCAAGGAGGCTTCTGGCTCACCTTTCAGAAGAGTTCAAATGTCTGCCTGCAATAGTTAACTCTCTTAGAGAATTTGTCCTTCTGATTCAATGAAACAGAAAAACACATTTTTAAAATTGAAGGCCATGCTGTGCTGTTGTTGTGTTAATATTTTTATCATGGATATTTTTATATTCATGTATATTTTTATACTTAGTATAAAGTATCAAATAAATCAATGTACTAGATGGTTTGATAAAATCTTAACAAAAGAAAATTTCCTTCAAGAAAGGGCAAAAAACAAGACAGTCCTAGGCAAGAGGATTTTGGTGTGAATGTGTTACCTTAAAGGGGAAAAAGATCACTAGAAGAAAAAGAAATAAGAGGAAGAAAAATGGCTTTAGCAAGCAGTTGAAGCCTCAGAATCAGAGGGCAAAGCCAGGCTACATTGAAAGTTTTGCCACAATATAAATCTTACTAGGTGATAAACCCAAGAAGATATACAACACTGCTTTCACAAATCAGCATTTTGTAGCTACCTGAAAGATCCATTTGGAGTTCAACCCCACAAGTTCAATACCTTTCCCTCAATAACCATAGCACGCAGAAGATATTTAACTTCATGAATTATAAAATGACAAGAAACATTTCGGTATTGGTTGTGGATTCAATCCCACAACAGGTTCAAAAGTTCACAAGCAGCTAATACCCAAATTTATCATAGTATGGCTTACTACATGAGCAGCATTTTTAAATAATACATACTTTAAATTATTGAAGGTAAGCATCAACAGGTGAGAATGTGGTATTTTAAAGCACCCTTTTGTTTCCTAAAATACTGCTGCACTTTCCAAATATTCCTTAGAGTAATAAATAATTAAACTGAGAACGCCTCAATATTAACAGAGAAGCTTTCCGCATTTCCTTGTAAGTAGATATTTTAGAAACTGTTTCCTCCAAGTATAATAATTGTAATAGAACACGTTCTGGTTGCTTGTTTTGTTCCTGGCTCTGAAAACTAACTCTATGAACATGAACCCACTGAATTCTCCTGACCTTATGTTCTTTGTATGACTAAGACCACTGTGAAGATGATAACCACCCTACTCTAATGTTCATCTACAAACTTTGTGTGTTGAGTTGCTTTTGTTTGGCACTCTCTCCTCCATTTTATCTTCTATCCTATATTTTTTTTAAAGACAAATCTTTCTCAATTTTCTTATTCTGCCTTCTTCTTTGCAATCATTTGCTCCTCCTTCTATCCATGATCAACCTACCCATGCATGCATCTATCTGTACCCCTCTCAAACCTTTGCTAGATATCATCACTCACAGGTATGCTGATTAGCTGGACTCATGAGCTTAGATGCCCAGAGAAGCGTGTGACTTGAAAGTAAGAAATAGCCTGACACTCCTCTGTACTAGAATGAGAATGATTCTGTCTGAGCTCCAGAGGCCTGGGCCACTTAAAAGCTCAACATTCAAAATCAAAATATAAATGGCAACCAAGACAGTGAAAGGCAAGAAAATACTACTGGAAGCTGAAATTAGTTAACAAATCACTAGTTTAAGACCTCTGGGAAGAAAGATTTATTTATTTAAAATTTAATATAATTGAGGCACCTGTGACCTCAATGAAGTCATCTTGTGTTGATTGTTCAGATCTATAGTGAAGATTATTCTGGGTGTGTCTCTGAGGGTACTTCTTGATGAGACTAGCATTTAAATCACACAGAAGTAAAGCAAATAGACCTCCCCTTGTGGACCAGCTTTGAGTCCAAAAACAATGGAGGGACAACCTTTCCCAAAGAGAGAAGGTCTCTGAGAATTTGGGCATGCTGTTTTCCCCCGGTAATGGGAAATGAAAGGTAAATATCTATGCCTTATGCCTGCCTGGCTTTAGACTGCAACCACTGACTTTCTTGGAGTCTGGCTTGAAGATTTGATCATTTGAGCCAGTACCTTATTCATTGATTTCCCCCTTCCCTTCCCTTCCCTTCCCTTCCCTTCCCTTCCCTTCCCTTCCCTTCCCTTCCCTTCCCTTCCCTTCCCTTCCCTTTCCCTTCCCTTCCCTTCCCTTCCCTTCCCTCCCTCCCCTCCCCTCCCCTCCCCTCCCCTCCACTCCACTCCACTCCACTCCACTCCCCTCCCCTCCCCTCTCCTCCCCTGTTCTCTCTCTCTCTCTCTCTGTCTGTGTTTTATCATTTTTTTCTTTAGAGAAAGAATACACTGAGCTGGGTACTGAGTAATGAATTTGTCAATTAACGTTCCTGCTTATCCAGGAGCTGGTTTCTATGCTAAGTCATGACTGGGGAGAAGATTGAGACACAGCTAGTTGAAATCAACTTCTTATAGGCAAAGAACAACAGTTTGAACTAGAAATCTCATGACAACGTCCAGGGCCACAATGAACCAAACTTCTAGTACTTGCAAAGAGACCTCTAATGTCTACAGAGTAGTGTCAGTCATGGGGATGACAGCCAGAATGCAGAGGGTTTAGGGGGATAATGAGAAAAGGAAGTCTGCAGATTCAAATTGCTCAGTCAAATATTTGGCAACAGAAGAAAAAAAAAGAGGGAGCAGTAAGATGCTAATTATAAAAGAAAACAAATTCAAAGGATGAGATTTTTTTCTGTCTATGAAAACATGTATATTGGAAAATAAAATGTTGTTAAGAAAAGGAGTGAAAAATTTCTAAGGCTGTCAAGTAGCTGCCGCCACCTTTCTCCTTCTGTAGAAAAGGAGAAAATAATCCCAGACATGCCTCTGGCCTCTAGGCAAATGCCAGGTCACCCTCTGGGCCATTTAAATCCATCCTTCATTTCTAGCGGCCAGACAGAGCACGTCCCTGCCCTGCTGATGAGCCAGCCTTTCTGACAGATATTGACCAAATACACTTGCCTTTTCCTTTCATCACCGTTCAATTTGCTTAAATAAAAAGTCCAATGAAAAATGACTTCCTCAAATATATCCAACGCTGCATCTATCCGCTCCCGTTATTTTTGGATGTCCCTCTGGAGTGATTTTGTTATAGGCATGTAACTCCCCATTCACCACATCTAATATGCAAGTCTTAAATTTTTAAAAGTGCCTGGGCAATCCATGGACAGCACAAAAACAAGTCAGGTTGTCCATTTGTGACTTGAAATCAGATCCTCTAAATCCAGAGAAATTAGTCACCATATCCATCTCTGTTGCATTTCGCGTCTCCTTTTCCTTCCCGTCGCTCACCAGACAGTAATGTTCTCAGATCAAATATTCTCTATAAATTGAGAGAACATTTAGCTGATTTATAGGGCTTTTAGCTATTATATACTTACCTATTCAATAAAAGTAAGTACTTACCTCACATGACACATATGCTACCTTCACAATATAAGATCTTTCCTTCAAGGGATTCAGGCATCAAATTGTAATGAGATTTCTTGTAGCTAATACATCACTTAAGGGCAAACTGACATTCCAAATCTATTTCCTTTTCTATTTCTTTCTCTTTTTCCTTTTTATCAATGAAAGTAGGGGCATGTAAGACCCTCAAAATTATCCAGTTATTTTTATTCTTCTTTAAAAAAAACAAACTGTAAAGTTTCTGAATAAAAAAAGAGTGGGATTGTTTCCATTGCATTTAAGGGTAGAGAAGAAATGGGAACCTGGTCTTTTATTTTGCAACTTTAATTCCCAGAAGGAAAAACAGAGTAATCTCCATGTTTGCATCTGTACCAGGGCAGGCTCTAGGGCACATCCATCTGCGCTCATCTGGGTTCAAGAATCAGTCATGACAACAAATAATCAATTAAATATTTACCTTACTAGAATCTTTAGGTGTCTGAAGAGATGCAAATAATCTAGCAATAAATTCTTTAAAAGACACTTTATTTCAGGCCCTATTGGATACAGGGGTAGAGATTTTCTCTAAGGCAAAGCTTTTTTCATGACTTTTTTCCTGACATGAAATGGCAGCATTGTTGCCCTTCCAGTTCCCAGGGTACTCGGGGCTGTGAACATTCAGGAATTAATGAATGTGGTGCAAGTATATTAAAGAGAAGGGTAGTCAAACTGGCTTCTTTTATTGCCATTCCAGGGACTTGGGACATTACCGAAGCTCTGCATCTGAGTTGTGTGGCAAGAAAAGCAGGCTGCTGAACTTCCTAAAATCCCCCAGCCCAGCCATCTCCCCCATTCTCAAGTCTATTCTGCAAAGTACTCGGAGAATGTTTTATCTTGGGCAGGCAAGAGGTAGGACACTCAGCAAGCCTGACCATGTACCTGGGTTTGATCTACAGTACTCAACCTGGTGAAAGGTGAAAACCTTAACATCTGATCTCCACCTGTGTGCTATGGGAGATACGCGCGCACACACACACACACACACATACACACACACACACACACATGCACACACACACACGCACATGTACTCGCACACGCACACGCACATACACGCGCGCGCACACACACACATGCACACGCACATGCACATGCACACACACATACTCACGCGCACACATGTGCACAGACATAAATATAGTAACTAGCTTTCATTTTAAAATAATAAATATTTTGATATAGCATCTTGTTACGTTTGCCCCTATTCTCAGGGACTTGTAGGAGAGCTCTTTTGCTGACTTCTTTTTGTTTGTTTACTTCTTATTTCTTAGTATGGCATTTACAATTGTTCTTCTCTTTGGTGTGTTGCCTTATCTTAACATGTATTATTTTTTCATTAGGTTATCCCAATCCTTCTGATCCTTATTATATTATGGCCACTTCAATCTTGTACGTTGTGGTTTATGATCCAGAATAGTCTTTTCTCCATGCTGCAAAAATCAACTAGGCTCATGGATTAAAACTAATTACCTGGTGTGGGATTAAACATTTCACATACATTGTTTTAGGTATTCTTATCCTCATATTTAAAATTCTGAGAATTAAAGCACTCTGTCCAAACACAGAATGGATTTGATACAGTAGAGGCAGTGTTTGCATGTAGTTTCACCCAGGACCTTAATCACACTCTTCCTTCTTACATCTGATCTTAAGAGGAAGATGACCTTGCATAGTGGAGGAGAGCTGGGTGTTATTCTCTGGTATGGCCTGCCCTCCCGATAGAATATTTGAAAATTAGCCCTTACTAAGATTAAGTTTGGTAATCTATAGATTGTTAAGTGTGAGGGGAAGCTGCTATAGGCTGACAAAAGCAAGCTACAATTTCACTTGCCATGAAGTTAAGAACAAAAGCCCCGTGCTTTGTGCTAAGTGGATGGTAAGTATGCCCAAGAGGTACATAGAAGACCACCACTAATCCCTGAAGTCAAGAATGTAACCCAGGAAAGGACAGACAATAAAAGGGACAAGAGGATGGATTAGATCCTGACTCTCTGGAAATCAGTCTGGCCATTCCTCCGAAAACTGGGCACCTCACTTCCAGAAGATCCTGCTATACCACTCCTGGGCATATACCCAGAGGATTCCCCACCATGTAATAAGGATACATGCTCTACTATGTTCATAGCAGCCCTATTTATAATAGCCAGATGCTGGAAAGAACCCAGGTATCCCTCAACAGAAGAGTGGATGCAAAAAATGTGGTATATCTACACAATGGAGTACTATTCAGCCATTAGAAACAATGAATTCATGAAATTCTTAGGCAAATGGATGGAGCTAAAGAACATCATACTAAGTGAGGTAACCCAGACTCAAAAGGTGAATCATGGTATGCACTCACTAATAAGTGGATATTAACATAGAAAACTGGAATGCCCAAAACATAATCCACACATCAAATGAGGTACAAGAAGAAAGGAGGAGTGGCCCCTGGTTCTGGAAAGTCTCAGTGAAGCAGTATTCGACAAAACCAGAACGGGGAAGTGGGAAGGGGTGGGTGGGAGGACAGGGGGAGAGAAGGGGGCTTAAGGGACTTTCAGGGAGTGGGGGACTAGAAAAGGGGAAATCATTTGAAATGTAAATAAATTATATCGAATAAAATAAAAAAAATCAACTAGAAAGAACACAGCATTTTAAGCAAGAAAAATAACAATATAACATTTCTACCCGAAGTGTAGATTATATTAACTGGTTAAGGATATTTTTAAATCTGAAGTTAATAATTTTTATATGGAAAACAATTTATCATTTGGATTAATCTAAACTAATTTATTTATATTTAGTGTCCTGATAAGAAGTGTAAGTTAAGGTATTATTAAACCAGGAGCATTCCAATTTGAGAGAACATAAAAATGGAAAGACATGAAGTGTGTAAGATAGAATTCCTTTTGATTGATTTTTCTTGATTATCTATTACATAATAAGCCTCTTATACAATTAGAGCTCTAAAAGGAACAAGGTTTGGTTATTGCCTTATGAATAATATTATATTAAACACGGTGGGTGAAACAAAAATGATTAAGGCCCCAAAGGAACAGTGAATTGACTAGGGTAATTACGACAAGCCAGAAAGAGGTATCGTATGACATAGAGCACAATATGCTGTGAATGTTCCAAACGGGACTTCAGAGATCCAATGAAGAAGGCACAGTCAGTTTTTAAAGTCAGAGATCTTTGGAGATGATGGAGTGAGTCTTAAAGAAAATATACCCATTGTAACCATATTCATGTTGGGGGATACAGAGGGTTCTGGAGTCTTGCCCAAACAATTGCCATCAATAGAATAGGAAATGTCAGCAAACTTGCCTGAGTACCATCAGTGTCAAGTGTCAGTCTAAGTAAAATGCAGGCCTGCCTTACAGAGCAGCAGGGAAAGCAGAACAGACAAAGACTGAAAGTAGACCGGGGACGTTTTGTCTCTGACATCCAGACTGAGTGATCTGTACAACTTTCAGCTATTTTAGTTTTAGACAGGGGATTATGCAGGGATAAGACTAAAGACATATAGTCAACTGAATCTCACAGGCCAATAGGTATAGGGAATCATCAGAAAGAATGCTTATGAGTGTGTTGTAATTATCCAAGAGAAGAATACTACAGGAGTCGGAAGCAGATTTATAAGGAGAGATGGCACAGAGATCATGAGAATCTGGCTATTGACTTGTTGACATACATGTATTAGCAGTGGCTTATCCTTCCTAGTTTCATAAGCTGAATTGTCTGCTGTTGAAAACACAGGGAAAATCTGACTAAAGGCTTGTTTTCACTGTTGTCTAAACACAATTATACAAAGAAGGATTGATGAGAGTTGTGATAGATGGGCTTTGGGAGTAAAATGTCTGGATATTATCTTTGGCTTAAGAACAAAAGTGACCAAAGAGTATACATGGGTGGGTCCATGGATCCTGCTACATATGTAGCAGAGGATGGCCTTATCTGATATCAATGGAAGGGGAGGTACTTGGTCCTGTGGAGGATTCTTGCCCCAGCAAAGGGGAATGCTAGAGGGATGAAGAAGGAGTGGATGGATGGGTGGGTGAGGGAGTACCCTCTTAGAAGCAAAAGAGAGGGAGGATGGGATGGTGGTTTGTGGAGGGGAAACTGGGTAGAGGGACAACACTTGACAAGTAAATAAATAAAATAATCAATTAAAAAAAGAACAAAAGTGAAAGACTAAAATAAAGTTTTCTGGAAATTAAGAAAAAGCACTGTGGAGACTCTAGGTTTTTCGTTTGCTTTTTTATTTAAATCAGAAGACAAAACATATAACCTTGGATTTCTAGATTTACTGTACTTCAAAAATAGAATATGTATCATTTCTATCCTATCTACCCCACTTATTGCAAACAGAACTTAACACAAATAGTGGACATCTGTAACACATAAGCACTTAAAGCCAATGCATTGAAGGGGGAAATTAGTGCAAGGGACATGCAAAATTCTGTAGCTTATAGGCATCAAGAGAAGCTTATTCTTTTATTCCAGCACTACCAAGTTGCATTATGATTGTTAACATTTAAAATAAAAATGAGGATGGAAACAGCCAGCAAGCCAATGTAAATGCAGTTTGAAAATAACACACACTGCAGGCCAGGCGACATGGAGAAAACATCCTTTCAGTAACATTCAAAACACCAACTCCAGTACAGCCCATCAGCCAAAGGTAGACTACAAAAACACAGCCTGTGTACAGTTCTGTCAGCTAGAGTAGAAAGGCACATGGCCTGAATTTACACTCTAGAAACTTAAGAGTTGCCTTTTATAGCCCATCAAAGAACTGATACAAATCAGCAAAAAGGGAGGAGTGTGATGTCTAGAGTCACAAATGGGAAAGATGACACAGCTAGTTTTCAAGTTTCACTTGTTCCCAGATGAAGAGATGCTTCCAGAGGAACAATCAACCCAATGAACATTGATTGGAACCTGAGCTCATATTCATGGGAAGAAAACAGGAGATGAAATTCTCCACCCCAATTTTTGTCTAATACGAAATCAAGTATACCAAAGTCTAATAAAAACTCCTGGGCAAAAAGCAAATTATATTTAGATTTAGATAATTATTGGTGAGAATGTTGGCATTGTGCACTGATGCAGAACAGTGCTTCTGGGCACAGAGTAGCAAAATTTGAGTATATCCTGAAGCATTCCCTTGTTGAGAGTATGCTCTTGAAGCAGTAGAAGAAAATGCCATACTATTACATTTTATTCAACATTACATACTATTTATAAAAACTGAGACATACATTTATTTGAAAGCTGAGAGTGTGGAGGAATGTGAATGAAAGACTAATGCTTTATTTTTAATAGAAAGAATGTGTAATGGAACAAAATTAATAGATATATAATATCAAATCTACATCATAGATGTGTATATATTTTCATTCAAATCTAGGAGTTGTGCTACATTTTCCAATTTAGTTAATGTTTTGGCCTGTTTTATGTTTATAAAGAACTGGGGCTCTGTCTGTAGTTAATATGACACAACATAGAAATTTTCAAACAGAAACATGTGGATTATCAATCCACAAAGACCTGTTCTCCACTATGACACCAGAGAATGTGTGTGGGGGCCTAATACAATTATTTTATTTTAAATTCAAAGACAGTTGGAATCACAGTAAAGAGGAAGGAGATTAGATACAGCATTATCTTTTCCTTTTTTCTCTTTTAACTTTCAAGTAATCACTCAGCTTTATGCCATTGCCAGCTGGACCACAACTAGATGTCTAACAGAGACTCATTCAAAATGAATCTCTATTCCTTATTGGATGACTTACGCCCTGTCTCCAGAAGCTAGACCAAAACCTTAGGAATAGCTACTATGGAGCGATCACCATCCTATGCGAAGAGCTACCAACTCAAAATCACTGGCATTCAAAGAACTTACCTCAAAACATAGGGCTAGTTATCACCCATTTGTGTCTGGCATCATGGCAAGACAAAATACAAAGAATATTATTCCTTTGCCTACAAATCTATGAACAAAATTATCAACAAATATACAGCAAAGTAGAGAGGTTCTCAGCACAGCAGATTCTTAGCATGCAGTATGTTCTGTATTCTCTATGAAAAAAGTAACAATTAAATTTAAAATTAATTAAGTAGTTAATCATCAATTTAAAAAATTCTTACATCTTACAGTCCTTTAGATAAAATTTTACCTCCAAAATTTGGCATGTTATTCATATAGAGTCAGGATTGGAGGTTCAATTCACCTATATTTAGTTCCCAAATATGAAAAATTCATGCAATGAAAGAACCCAGATTTCAGTCCTGAGGTTGTCATTGGCTACAAGAGAACTTTATTTCTCTGAGCTTAATTTTTGAAATCTGCTAAATGAAACCAGAGTGCTCTCGCTGATCTTCTTTGTAAAACCTATTAAAAGAAATGCACGGATATATGTGGCTCCTGCTTTTCAAATAGCCCACACCCATTCCTGGGAAGTGTTTTGAAGTTTTGAAGTCATTGAAACAAAAGGAGAACAATGAATGTTTTAGAAGGATTATAAGATAATTAAAATAGTGTTGACTTGAGTATTTTATAACTAGAATTAGCATAATAATGGCATAGAATATGTATTACATTTAGTATAAATTATTAGACTTCAAAGAATTTTTTCTTTTACTTTGGGGATACTACAATAATCTACATTCCCTGTACTTGTGTGTTAACCATTTGTTCTTGTCTGCCACTTTTGATTCTTTACTGAAAACAACGATAAGCCGTGAAATTAAAAGTATTTTTAAATCTAAAAGATCTTCACTGTATTAGTCAGCCATCTGTTGCTGTGACAAAATTCTTGAGTTTGGCCAACTTATCTGCATAAGGATTTATGTTAGCTCACCATTGTGGACCTGCCAATTCAAGATTAGCTGGCTCCATTTGTTTTAGGACCTGGTAGCAATGTAGAATATTATATTATAGAGTGTGTGGTCAAACAATGCTCAGTCAGCAAGCAAAGTCAGAGGCAAAGGGCTCAATATTTCTACATCTCCATTCATGGGCATGTCTCCTCTGACCTAACTTCTGCTTCAAGGCTCTGACCCCTAAAGGTTCCACCAGCTCCCAGTGATACCACAGGCTGACAACTAAGCATATGAGTCTTTGTAAATCACTCACTATCTAATCGATTACCTGTATGAATTTGTGCTTTGGGTGTTAATCTCACCAGAAATTTTCTAAGAAAGAATATATCATCAAAAATTTAGATATAATTTTTTCTTTGTTATAAAGACATTATTACCAGTCTCAAAATTCATTTAAAATTAGCTCACTAGCCTTTGTTAAGTAAAATGAGAAGGCAGGGAACCAAGAGGTAGTAGAAACAAGGGCAACAGCTAGGAGATGTCTGGGCTTCCTTCCCAAAGACCAGATAGGCTGCAGCTACATAGCTGGAGAGGTATTTTCCTAGTTGCCCATGCTCTGGTTTCTGCTCTTTTCCATAGTCTGACATAATATGCATGATAGGCACGGCTTCAACATTCTGATGAATGCAGTGTGGTTGTAACTAGGTACCATGAAGGCAGTAACCAAGTTAACAGCTGTTCTGAAGAATGAGTGCTATGTTGGGAACATAATGACATTGACTTTGGCACTTCCATATAAAATCAAATTTCAGGACTACTAACCACATGAAAGGCAGGGGAGCTCAGCAACAAAAGTCTAGCCACCTCTTTCCATTTTGATGTAAGATTCTAGGCAGAGGACAGAATTTCAATAGTAGATCCATATGCTAGTCACTATTGGCATCATCTTTTTATTTACTTGATATTGTTCTTTATCTAATTTTTCTATTGTTCCTTATAAAAATCAGTGCATATGTGTGCAGGCATGCATAAACATTTGTGCACAAAATAAAAAGAAAAGAAATATTGACAGAAGAGAACATTTAAGAGTTAACAAATATAAATCAGCCCGAGAAGCATTTGGCTGAGTGTGGCTCATTTACTTGTAACTCACCCTTGTAAAGTGACCTGGTGCTCTACCTTCATTAGCTGGCTATAGCAAGAAGGTTGTGTGCCCAGCCCTCCTGACTCAGCTCCTCATAGTCTCTGTCCTCTTAATTCTAAAAGCATTGCTTTCTAAATAACAGCAACCATGCTATTAAAAGCAGTACACAGGGATTAAAAATCAAATTTTCCAACATGTGTGTCTACCATCTTTGCTGGCTTATCCAGCAGAATGTCATGCTGAGAGCAACTATATTGACAGGGGGTAAAAACATTGCTTTCTGATACATCTGTTGTTAAAATTTTTTTTCCCTGAGAAGACACACACTATTCCATCTTGCTCCTCATGTAGTCCTAGAGACAGAGTACAACTACACATACTTTCTTCCAGATAACTAGTTTCCTGGGCTGAAGTATAAAGCATGGATGATGGGTTACTGACAGGAATATTGGTCATCCCAAAACAGCCTCCCTGGAAGGTCTTCACTATGCAAGGATGATGAATTTCTCTATAGCTTCATACATGAGTCCCTTCCCCTATACACTATAACTCCTCTGTCAGTGATAAGTTTAGAACCAGCAGACTGCTGTGCAGAGTGGGAAAATCTTTGCCTATGCATGAAACTCAACACGAACATTTGGCCCACCATGCCACTTATTCCCCCAAATGCCATTGAATGGCTTTTCTTTGCTTTGGTGTCGTGCCCTCTTTTGCACCTATTACTAATCTAAACTATCCCAACTTACCCCATTGGGAATTCTCAAAGTTCAACCTAGAGAGACAGAGAAACGTGCATTTTATTAAAGGTTGAGTGAGCTGATTCAATAATCAGCTTGGGAACCAATGAGGAAAACTGGCCTAGGCTGGTGTGTTTTCAGTCCTTTAGTGCACTAGGGATTGTGGTGGTCTTGGTGAGCTGGAGTTCTTGGGGTTTGCTCCTCCCCTGAATCAAATCCCTGTGTGATATAGAGGCTGCAAAGTTTAGGGAGCTTTTATAGGGATTTAACAATGTGAATATTTCCTGCATAGTTATCTCTTTCCTTGTCATTAAGCTTAGGAAGGAAAAGAAGGCAGGGGTAACAGGTATGTATTACCTTCATTCAGAACACTTGAGAGTAGCTGATATAAAATTGATAGTAACCAGACATGTCTAATGTTTACTGTGAGCTATTGTAATTTATACCATCTTTACATGTCTAATGTTTACCGTGAGTTATTTTAATTTCTACCATCTTTACAAACAGGGGCTGTTAAAATGTATCATAATCCTAGTTTCTGTAAAATGCTTCAGCTGTTTTATAAATATGCAAGAACAGCAAAGTTAGTTTCCAAAATCTGTATCTGTGGATCTTATTTGATATTTTAATTTTTATTAACTAAGTAATAACAATTCTACAGCTAGAAGTCAAAATATTGTTTTTGTTGTTGGTGCTGTTGCTGGTTTTTTTTTTACATTTTTTATTCGATATATTTTTTATTTACATTTCAAATGATTTCCCCTTTTCTAGCCCCCCACTCCCCAAAAGTCCCGCAAGCCCCCTTCTCTCCCCCTGTCCTCCCACCCACACCTTCCCACTTCCCCGGTCTGGTTTTGCCGAATACTGATTCACTGAGTCTTTCCAGAACAGGGGGCCACTCTTCCTTTCTTCTTGTACCTCATTTGATGTGTGGATTATGTTTTGGGTATTCCAGTTTTCTAGGTTAATATCCACTTATTAGTGAGTGCATACCATGATTCACCTTTTGAGTCAGGGTTACCTCACTTGTTTTTAATGGTATGAGACAGAAATGTCTTTTCAAAAACTTTCCCCCTGTACCGATGTCCTCAAGGGTCTTCCCCAGTTTCTTTTCTATTAGCTTCAGAGTGTCTGGCTTTATGTGGAGGTCCTTGATCCATTTGGAGTTGAGCTTAGTACAAGGAGACAAGGACGGATCAATTCCCATTCTTCTGCATGCTGACCTCCAGTTGACCCAGCACCATTTGTTGGAAAAAGGCTATCTTTTTTCCATTGGATGTTTTCAGCCCCTTTGACAAGGATCAAGTGGCCATAGGTGTGTGGGTTCATTTCTGGATCTTCAATCCTGTTCCATTGATCCTCCTGCCTGTCACTGTACCAATACCATGCAGTTTTTAAAACTCCTGGGCATATGCCCAGAAGATTCCCCAGCATGTAATAAGGATACATGTTCTACTATGTTCATAGCAGCCCTATTTATAATTGCCAGAAGCTGGAAAGAACCCAGGTATCCCTCAACAGAAGAGTGGATGCAAAAAATGTGGTATATATACACAATGGAGTACTATTCAGCCATTAAAAACAATGAGTTCATAAAATTCTTAGGCAAATGAATGGAGCTGGAGAACATCAAACTAAGTGAGGTAACCCAGACTCAAAAGATGAATCATGGTATGCACTCACTAATAAGTGGATGTTAACCTAGAAAACTGGAATACCCAAAACATAATCCACACATCAAATGAGGTACAAGAAAAACAGAGGAATGGCCCCTTGTTCTGGAAAGACTCAGCGAAGCAGTATAGGGCAAATCCAGAACAGGGAAGTGGGAAGGGTCGGGTGGGAAAACAGGGGGAGGGAAGGGAGCTGATGGGACGTTCGGGGAGTGGGGGTCTAGAAAAGGGGAAATCATTTGAAATGTAAATAAAAATATATTGATTTAATTTAAAAATTAAATTAAATTAAATTAAAAAATGATTTCTGATACTCATACTTCAATACTCAATATTAAAAAAAAAAGAAATGTCTATAGTTAGAAAAATGTAATTAGCAAAGTTAGTGTCTATCCATTAGGCAGAAATGCATCTACTTCCTGGGTTCTGTCTGTGGCGTCCTTGGTTGAGATGCCTTCTTTCCTGTGGCCTCTTTTGGCCATATGATTCCTGCCCATGAAAGATATAATGATACTGTCATTGTATTTCCTATTCTGGCTTCAACTTTTTAGTTGACCCCAGGCAGCTGCCAGTCCTTGTTCTCGACAAAAGATACACTCATTTCTGCTCTTAGCACAGCTCAGACACTAACCTATGCTGGCAAGATAAATGAGTGCTCAAAAGATGGGCATTGATTCTGTCCTTTACAATCCATCTAAAACACACTTAGAAATTTTAAGAATCTAAGGGGCAATCTCTGACTCAACATCAGTTGTCAGCACTGTTACCTAAGACACATCTTCTCTATACTCAGGGATTCTGGAAGGTGTATATGTGTATATATTTTGCATACTAATATATAAACTCTGAGATCTTAGTTTCCATTGCTTGTGATAATAAGTGTATGTGTTCGAGAAGTTAGGGATAGATTTTAGAACTAGTAGATAGACAGGAATGTTTGTTGAATTGCATTTACAAAGTTATTTACATCTTTATATGGAAAATTATATATGTATATTGTATGTATATGTGTACTAAAATTCTTCCCAGGATAAAGGAATAAGAGTGAAAATAAGCTTTAAAATTACTTACAACATAGTATAGGATAATTTACATACACACTTGCCCCAGAACTACTCATATGTTTCAGGCAGTCAATTTAAAACATGGATGCTAATGTGGATTCCACGGGCAGGTTCCATTGTTCTGTTGGTGTGCTCTGGATCTGTTAAGTAGGCACAGAAAGCACACATTCACATTAGACAGCTCTCTAAGCTTCTTTGGAACTCTAGTCACATGCTTGTATAAGATCGTAATTTATCTGTTGCTGCTGCTACTGCTGCTGTTGTTGTTGTTGTTGGTAGTGGTGTGTGTGTGTGTTTAATTGAAATTTCAATTTCGAGGAGGAAGTAACTTTCCTGAAACTGTTTCCACACTTGTGCATTTGCACATCAATGTTTCTGAGCTCCAAATGACAGGTATGAGAAATGACTGATGAAGGGGCCTCTTCTGTTGTACATGAAGATTCCTTCTGACTGGGCTGAGTTAGACACAACTGCTAAAGATTTTATGTGTGTGTGTGTGTGTGTGTGTGTGTGTGTGCGTGTGTATATACATCACATCAGATCAGAAATTAAGGAGTCCTTCCTTCCTAGTGACAAAATGCACATATAAGGGAGTTATGTGAATGTGCTTTGGGCACTTTCAGTAGAAACTTTCTTGTCTGGGTGGGGAAATAATGAGGAAAGACAAAGAGGCAAGAAAACTTTGACAACTATGGGATTCCCAGATGTCTTTGGCTGGTTTGTGTCTAATATTTAGACTAGGATAAATACAGGTGACATGTGAGTAGCCAACAGATATGTGTTTTCAGTCTGGGGCTGTCCTTTCTCCATTTCGTCCTGAAGATGTTGGATTTGGTGATGTGCAGTTGAGCAGCTTCAGCACTGCAGCGGCAGGCTAATGACGACCCCCTGATGGGTGTATCTTGTCCGAACTGAGGTGCTATGCACTCACTCTAGCCTCAGGCACCATGAAGGAGAAAAGTGAAATCTCTTTATTTTCATCATCTTATGTGTTCAGAGGATTCTTTCCATTTTCCAATTACGGTTAAATCGCTTCTTCTTCTTTTTCTTCTTTTCTTTTTTGGACTCCTTAGAACATGTCCCAATCGTTAGGTCTTTGCCCATGTATAAATCTGGAGCATCAGGCCACAATTTGCACTGTCAGCTCCTATGAGTGAAATCTACTGCACTGGCTGAGCCGTCTTACTTTTGCCTTTGTAGCAACTTTTAGACCACAATAACCATCATCAGTTTAAAGCAACAGATCCATTACATTCCCTCTGTTCTTACAGCCCCACATTAAGCTAATATTATCTATTTCCCAAGTGAAAAGAGTCCTTCCAGCCCTATCAATTATTAATTCCTTGCTTGCAGCTAATGTTTTCTCTGAATTATTTAAATGCATCTTCATTTATCAATAAACATAAAATGTTAAACAAAGAATACTGATGAAGGGCATTATTTAAACTATAACATTTTATGAGATTATTTCAAGCGCCTTTTTTGCTGATTTATTAACATAATATATTTTATAATTATTTTTCCATTTCTAAAAAAAATTATTCTGGGTATCATCTAGAGGTTTGTAGATTTTCTGAGTGTTCTCTTTAACTTTTGTTGTGATTTTGACAACTTTCTTTTAAAATATCATTAGGTCTGTATATATATTTCTTCTTCATTTTTCTCTTATATATATGTATGTATTTATATAATAAGTATGTATGTACACACATATATTCACATAATAAAGTTTTATAATACATATATATTGCACATGATTTTTTTAAAAACTAAAACCTGTGTTCATTATTTCTGATATTATTTTTAAAAGATCAAAGACCCCATTAACTTTAAATTTTCTACTGCAACTCAGCACTATCAACTGCAAAGTGTATCTGTGTGGATCTTACATCTACACAAACATCAATTAAGTCAGTAGGCAAAGAACGATGTCTTTTATTGTTCAATGCTGGAGCCTTAAAACTGAGGCAACTGAATACCACATATTACTCCTACTTTTTGATACTTTAAAGTCTTAGTTATATACACTCACAAAAATCAAGTGGCTTACTTGTATTTTAGCTTATCTCTATCTATAACTCCAAATAAGTATATGTAATTTAGGATTCCAGCAATCATATAAGTGCATTTTATTCTGCCATCTTATGGAATGGCGTGAAACTGGATATTCTGCAATAAATGTTTCAACTAGAAAATCAAAGACCTATAAACAATGGTAAAAATAAAAATTTTAAGATAGTAAAAGTCTAACCCTACAACCAGTGCTCCATTCACCTTTGCTACAGTTGCTGCCTTTATTCTTAAATAGATGATCAAATATGGATGTTATAAAATTGGCATTGTGCTTCTAGATTTCTCTTTTCCCCAATTTAGGAAACTGGCTTCTTTGATAAGCTACCCAAGAAAAATCTAAGTTGAAAATGAGTGGGGCAGAGACTGAAGGAAAGGCCATCCAGATACTGTCCTACCTGGGGATTCATCCAATAATCAATCACCAAGCCTTGACACTATTGTGGATGCCAAGAAGTACTTGCCAAAAGGAGCCTGATATGGCTGTCTCCTGAGGGGCCCTGCCAGAGCCTTATAGATACAGAGGCAGATGCTAGCAGCCAACCATTGGACTGAGCATGGAGGTCCCCAATGGAGGAGTTGGAGGGAGGATCAGAGAGCTGAAGGTATTTGCAGTCTCTTCAGAAGAATGATGATGTTGGCTAATCAGACACCCCAGGGCTCCCAGGGACTAAGCCAGCAACCAAGGGTACACATGGTTCCAGGAGCATTGGTGGCAGATGAATGCTTTGTCGGGCATCGGTGGGAGAAGTCCTTGTTTCTAGGAAGGCTTGATAGATGCCCCAGTGTAGGGAAATAGAGGGGTGGTAGGTGGGAGTGGGTTGGGTGGAGGGGCATCCTCATGGAGGTGAGGGGACAGGGGAAGGGGATGGGTTGGGTGTTTTCTGGGAGGGAGGGAAACCGGAACAGGGAATAACATCTGAAATGTAAATGAATAATATATTCAATTAAAAAAAGAAAAGAAAAAGAAAAAATAGAAAATGATGTCCACCACAGCTAACATTTAATTAACAGTGGCTACATATTTATCTGAAGTATCTGATTTTTTTACTAAGGTTATTTATAACTAGCACATTAAAGCATTAAAATAATCATGGACTCTATTAGCAATGCAATATTAAAGCAGACAATGACTTTGAAATTCCCAGGCCCCAAGCCTTTCTCTATAAAAATTAAGAAAATAGATTTAGGAGTGTTACTGACTTTTTCATAAAGCCAGTATTGACAGAGAAAGCCCTCCAAATTTATGAAGTCTGTTATTGTCTAAATTTTTACAAACGAACAGTTTGTGTGGCATACAATTCTATAAATTACTTAATGACATAAAACCCAGGGTAAGCGATAGGCAAAATGGCACCAAGGGCTGTAGTTCTTTAATATCTCGCTCGGCCTCTGCCTTTTAAACAGTGACTGCTCTCTAAGCTTGAAATAGTTTCAAGGTGTTTTTGAATTCAGGAGGTCAGGCATTATCCTAGAACTTCTATTAAAATACTGCAGTTATTCTAAACAAGAATAGTTTCAGCTAGGTTTGTTGTTCTTCTACAGAGGTAAAAATTAACACCCAATGACATCATTTTCTTGAGGTGACTTAGCTGGTAGAAAAATAAAGTCTTTAAGATTCTTTTTTGTTTGTTTGTTTGGTTTGGTTTGGTTTGGTTTGTTTTTTGAGACAGGGTTTCTCTGTGTATTCCAGGCTGTCCTGTAGACCAGGCTGGCCTCGATCTTAAAAATCCGCTTGCCTCTACCTCCCAAGTGCTGGGATTAAAGGGGTGTGCTACCACTGCTCTACTTTAAGATTCTTTTAAGGTCATTAAACATTATCTGCAGGATGAAAGCTATGAGAACTACTGGGGAATTTGTATTTGCTTGTTTTATTAAGTGTAATAAACAAAGAAATTGCAAATATTTGCTTTTTACCACAAGATAGATCAACATTTATCTGAGACCTGTAAAAGGTCTGATAAGGACTGATACTTACTTATTCACACAGCTCTTTGACAATATCTTTTTAAAATCACTACACTTGTAATCACGAGCTAGGAGCTAATTATTGTCACTTTTTTCAGTTTTAGAGATTAAAAACTTGTTGTTTATACCAATGAGCTTCACAGATAATATTTTTCTCTCAAATGTATGCAAATGAAATCAACAGTGGAAATATTTTATTTAAAAAGTAACAAATGATGGTAATATAACTTTAAACCCAATACTGGAGAATTTTAATTATCATTGATCATTGATGTTCAACAAGTATAAATAATATATTCTTTATATCATTTGTATCATCATATAGTAGACAAAAATTAGAGGGGTTATCAGAAAAGCTAAGTGGAGACCTAGTGATTGAAAAACACTAAAAGAATAATGAGAATTTAACAGAAAACAATAGGCCTTTATTCATGTGTTCTCTAATGTATTATTTCATGTGTCTAGCTATATAACAATTTTTAAATTTTCCCTTTACATATCCAATACATTGCTAAACACTGGCAATACCATCAAAGTAATGACAAATCCATGGTCTTTTTGGGAGATAGTAAAAACTCTCCAATGATGTGATAAATTGTTCAAGAGAATTATGTTGCCAAACTGTAAGGGGAACAGAAATGAGTGATGGAGAGACAGCATGTACTTTGAGGAAATGGTGCCTGACTTGAATATTGAAACACAGGAAGAAAACTCATCTGCAAAGGAGAAGGAGTAAGCTACAAGCCAGTGTTAACAGGCAAGGAATTCTGAGCTGTACTGATAAGTTATGGTCAGGTGATATTCAACTTGAGACCTCTATAGGGTCAAGAATTTACCTACTGACCCAATTCCTGAGTTACTCTTCATGACAGTGGGTTGAAGTGAGGCTAAGGCTGCAGAAATGGACACCTAACCAATTTGCTCTCTGTATTGGAATACGGAGATCATTAATTCTTTTACCTCAATGATTTCAACAGTGTGTTCCTATGCTACATTTGAAAAGGTTGAATTAAGATAATTCCAGAAATGTTCTCAAATGCTGGATAAGATTTAAAGGGTTTTTGCCATATGTGTTTGTCTCCTTCAAATTTCTTTCAAGAAATGGCAGGCACCATTAGAGAATAAACTTTCTTCCCAGAAACCTGCCTCTGCTGCCATTGTGCCCAGCAGCTTCAGCAATACACTGTTTCCTGGAAGAACATTTCACTGTCATAAGTGCTGACTGGCTGGGAAAATCCTGAGGCCCGCCAGGAAATTTACAGGTGAGCCTTCAATATAATTCCCCTGATTCCATACTAAACTCTAAAGCACATGAGGTGGTCCATTCTTGTTTTAAGATCTTTCAAAAGCTCTTGTTATGTGACTAAGTTAGAAAACAAAAATCTATATTTTGTTTCTATTCTAGAGTGAAATCCTTATTGAAGCCCACATTATAGTCACATTAATATCACATTAGCTCCTCGTGATTAATATTACTAAAATAGATGAATTAATAATGATTGGCCACTTCGCTAAGGTTTTCCCTCCCCCTACCTTGTCACGCAGAGGATCCAGGGCATTGATTATCACAAATATAATGGATTGATTCATCACTTCTGGGAAAAGAGTTTCTCTTCCCATCAGATTATTCTGTTCCTCCATCCCAGAGATATATTATCGTTGGAAGCGGCTCAAAACCATCTACAAATTACTCACTGCAGCCAACAATTATAATTAAGGATGGTGATTTGAATGCCAGCTTTGAATGAATGAGTATGTCCTACATAAATGAATTGCCACAGAGAAGATACACTGAGAAGACAAGATCTCTCCTCTTTCCAGGGTTCTGTGGAATGAGAGCAAATGGTTACCACAGTTCGCGTCAGCAGCAAAAAACCATTACCAGGCTAGCTTAAATTGTAGGGTGAATGAGGCCTACTCAATCTCCTGAAAACCTTAAAACACCTTCAGGAGGTAACCTTTTTAAACACTACATCTTATAGAAACTTAATCCTCTCAGCTGGGAAATGCTGTCTCACTGACCAGCTTACTATCTGTGTTTCTTCTTTAGTTTTATAGCCAACATTCTTTTAAAAATGTTTTTAAAAGGTTAGAATTATGTCTTGCTAATTAAAAATTGTCCCTCTACCACTATCTAGTCTGATTAAACTATTAGCCACCAGTATGTTCCTAATGCTACAACCTTTCATTTCATAGGCTGATATGGGACCAGAACTTCAATCTAGAATTAGGTTGTTGAGTGATTTGATGCAATTGTGATTTTAATTGCATCTTAAAAGCATTGGCACATTTTCTTCTAATTGACACTTGATCCATACACAATCACAGGAGTCTAGTGCTAACCTCAAAAATACTACACCTAATCTGTGCATTAAGACGATAATAGCTGTTTATTGCTATGCTTAACAATATGTTGTTAGAGTTTAGTATCCTTAATCTACTAATGAGCACTTGTGGTTTCCTAATGAAATGGGTAGTATTTCTTCCCTTGATGTTGTGAGGAATTGGATTTCAAAAGTGTCTGTGCCACTGTGCCATATGTGTGTGTAACACACACACACACACACACACACACAACACACACACACACACGGGAAACTGAAAACTTCACACAGTAACTTCTTTCAAAAAGCATTTGTGAACAGCATTCTATGAGGACACATAACCTTGTTCAAAACATTGAGGTCTGCAAAGATATACAAGTAAGGAAATCATTTCATTACAATATGATATATAGGGCAAGACATATTTTATAAAACATCTACAAAATCATAATGGAATCTGTTAGCTATCTGCAAAGAAGATACCAATTGAATCGGGCTTAAGAAAATACCCACAAGGATTCTTATTTTACTTGACGTCACAGAAATTAATGATAAAATGAAATTATACCACTGCCAAGTACCAGTGAGAGAGAAGGAAGGAAGGGAAGGAAAAAGGGTGGAGGGAAGGAAGAAGAGAGAAGCAAATAGGAGAGAGTGGTTTGAAGAACAAAGAGCCATGGGATGTAACTAGTTCTGATTGGTTCGTGTGCTCACCATGACTTTGTCTTTAAATGGGAGAATGGGACCAACATATCTTGATCATATTTTCTTGCCACAAATTGTACTTAATTTCCCACCCCTAACTAGCATACCCCCATGCCTACCCTGACATCCTCATAGAGCCCTTTCCTTCACTGCAGGTTCCATGTGTTCCTTTACCTCTTGTTCCTTCCAGAATAATCCTCTTAAGCCTCAGACTTAATGGTTTAAGTCCTTGCTCTGAAAGCCTTTCATAATTCTATGTTGTTTATTGAATTAAGTTAGAATCCTGGGCCTTCCTAAAGCTGTCTTGCTGCTCTTCCCCGTCTCTCTAACCATTACCTTCTCCTAGTGGTACCTGGGTTATGAATATTAGAGAGACATGGAAGAAAGGAAGCCAAGCAAGGCCCTGGATCAGGTGACTTGGGGAAGAGTCTGCCAAACAAACAGAATTAACTCCAGTGCTCAAATTCTTATAAAAAATGAGGCTAGAGGCAACCAGTTACTTCGAGATTTCAAAAGCCAAAGATTCTTGGTAGTCAATCCTCCTACCTTATCAGAATGGCAGCTTCAATAGCCAGGTTAAGAGCTTCAATAGCCAGGTTAAGCTAGAGATAACTTAGAATCTCCCATATTAACAATAGTTATAACATGCAAATAAAAAAGCCTTAGAAACTGGGGCTGTTTGTGTGTTTTGAGGGAACAGTGAGCCAGGACAGTACTGATTTTTTTCCTTTGATGATCATTTTTTTTCTATTAGATATTTTCTTTGTTTACATTTCAAATGTTTTCCCCTTTCCTGGTTTCCCTTCCAAAAACACCCTATCCCATTCCCTCCTCCCCTGGCTCACCAACCCAACCAGTCCTGCTTCCCTGTCCTGTCATTCCCCTATACTGGGGTATCAAGCCTTCTCAGGACCAAGGGCCTCTCCTCCCTCTGATGTCCAACAAGGCCATCCTGTGCTACATATGCACCTAGTGCCATGGGTCTGTCTTTGGTTGGTAGTTTAGTTCCCGGGAGCTCTGGGGGTACTGGTTGGTTCATATTGTTTTTCTTTCTATGGGGCTGCAAGCTCCTTCAGCTCCTTGGGCCCTTAGCACTTGCTAATAGGAGCCTGATATAGCTGTCTCCTGAGAGGCTCTGCCAGTACCTGAGAAACACAGAGGTAGGTGCTCTCAGCCAACCATTGGACTGAACACAAGGTCCTCAATGGAGGAGATAGAGAAAGGATAGTCCTAATTTTGAAGGGATCTGGGGTGTGCTCAAACTCCAAACAGCTCAGCTTCCATCCAGCTGCAATTGTCAATTCTACCTTACAGTGTGCCTATAACCAGACTCTGAACTTTTTGGTGAAGAGGGTAGGTAGCTCATTCATCCATCTCTAGTACCTCAAGTTGTTCTTCCTACAAAAGCAGTTAGAGCCTTAACTCAGGTATCAGCTGATCTGGTTTAGAGAAGAATCCTTGCGTGGGATTTTCTTTTTTCCTTTGAGACTTTTGGATTCCATTGCTTTTCTCACCTATTTTTTATTTTACATAATGTGAGTGATTATTGTTATTTATGAGATTCCAGATTTCAGGTTTACATATGGGGAAAGAAGATGGTTGTATATGCTTAGGGTGTGTACAGAGCTCATTGCTATTATTTTAACTTTCTTATTTGAACTATCTTTGTATAAAGGGAATGGCGCCTCCATTAGACAACCTTCTTAGCAAATCTTGTTGATTATGTCAAAAGTCCTTGATGCTCAACCAGCAAGAAATGTCACCCAGAGACTAGGATGAGTTACTTTACCTTTGCATATTAAGTTTCTCTCTCTTTCCATCCTGCTTCTATCTCCCTCTTTGAGACTTTGATCCATTAATCTTTGTTTCATATCATATTTTTATTAGATATATTCTTTTTAAAATATTTTTATTTTCTATATTCTTTGTTTACATTCCAAATGATTTCCCCTTTCCTAGATCCCCCCTCCCCATATGTCCCATAAACCTTCTCTCTATCCATTCTCCAATCACCTCCCTCCTTTTTCTCTGTCCTTATATTCCCCTCCAACGCTAGATCAATTCTTTCCAGGATCAGGACCCTCTCCATACTTCTTCATGGGAGTCATTTGTTATGCGATTTGTGCCTTAGGTATTCAGAGCTTCTGGGCTAATTAATATCTACTTATCAGAGATTGCATTCCATGTGTATTCATTTGTGATTGTGTTACCTCACTTAGGATGATATTTTCCAGATCAAACCATTTGCCTCAAAATTTTGTAAATTCGTTGTTTCTAATTGCTGAGTAGTATTCCACTGTGTAAATATACCACATTTTCTGTATCCATTCCTCCTTTGAGGGACATCTGGGTTCTTTCCAGCTTCTGGCTATTATAAATAAAGCTGCTATGAACATAATGGAGCATGTGTCTTTATTGCATACCAGGGAATCCTTTGTATTAGATATATTCTTTATTTACAATTCAAATTATTTCCCCTTCTCTGGTCCCCCCCCCCCACGAAAGTCCCATAAGCCATCTCCCCTCCCCCATTCCCCAATCAACCCCTCCTGCGTCCCTGTCCTGGTATTCCCCTATATTGATGCATGGAGCTATTCTAGGACCAGGGGCTTCTCCTCACTTTGATGTTCAACAAGGCAATCCTCTGCTTTCTATGCATCTGGAGCCATGGGTAACATCATGTGTACTATCTGGTTGATGCTTTTGTCTCTGGGAGCTCTGGGAGTATTGGGTGGCTCATATAATTGTTCCTCCTTTGCTGCTCCTTGGGTCCTTTCTCTAGCTCCCTCATTGGGGACCCTGTGCTCAGTTCAATGGCTGGCTGAAGAGTGTCATCCTCTGTATTTGTCACGCACTAGCAGAGTGTCCTAGGTGACAGCTATATCTGGTTACAGTCAGTAAGTACTTGTGGCATCTGTAACAAGTACTTACTGAATTTTATAACTGTATATGGGATGGGTCACTAGGTGGGGTAGTCTCTGGATGGTCTTTCCCTCAGTCTCTGCTCCACACTTTGTCTCTGTATCTTCTTCTGTGGGTATTTTGTTCCTCCTTCTAAGAAGGACCAGAGTATTCATACTTTGTTCTTCCTTCTTCTTGGGCATCATTTTGATATGTGATTTGTGTCTTGGATATTCCAAGCTTTTGGGCTAATATCTACTTGTCAGTTAGTGCATACTATGTGCGTTCTTTTGTGATTGGGTTACCTCACTTAGGATGATATTTTCCAGTTCTACCCATTTGTCTGAGAATTTATCATGAATTAATTGTTTTTAATAGCTGAGTAGTATTCCATTGTGTAAATATACCATATTTTCTGTATTCGTTCCTCCACTGAGGGACATCTGGGTACTTTCCAGATTCTGGCTATTATAAATAGGGCTGCTATGAACATAGTGGAGCATGTGTCCTTATTACATCCTGGGGACTTCTCCGGGTATATGCCCAGAAGTGATATAACAGGGACCTTCAATAATATCATGCCCAGTTTTCTGAGGAACCACCAAACAGATTTCCAGAGTGGTTGTACCAGCTTGAAATCCCACCAGCAGTGGAGGAGTGTTACTCTTCTTCACATCCTTGCCGACACTTGGCTGTCTCCTGAGTTTTTGATCTTAGCCATTCTGACTGGGGTGAGGTGAAATCTCAGGGTTGTTTTGATTTGCATTTCCCTGATTACTAAAGATGTTGAACATTTTTTTAGGTGCTTCTAAGCCATTCAATATTTCCTCAGGTAAAAATTCTTTGTTTAACTCTGTACCCCTGGGGGAATCAGTATTCCAGACCTCAAGCAGTACTATAGAGCATTAGTGTTAAAAACTGCATGGTATTGGTACAATGACAGACAGGTAGATCAGTGGAATAGAATTGAAGACCCAGAAATGAACCCACATACTTATGGTCACTTGATTTTTGACAAAGGAGCTAAAACCATCAAGTCAAAAAAAGATAGCCTTTTCAACAAATGGTGCTGGTTCAACTGGTAGCTAGCATGCAAAAGAATGCAAATCGATCCTTTCTTATCTCCTGTACTAAGCTCAAGTTCAAGTGGATCAAAGACCTCCACATAAAACCAGACACACTGAAGCTAATAGAAAAGAAACTGAGGAAGACCCTTGGACACATGGGTATAGGGGAAAATTTTCTGAACAAAACACCAATAGCTTATGTTCTAAGATCAAGAATTGACAAATGGGACCTCGTAAAATTACCAAGTTTCTGTAAGGCAAAGGAGATTGTCAATAGGACAAAACTGCAACCAACAAATTGGGAAAGGATCTTTACCAATCCTACATCCGACAGAGAGCTAATATCCAATATATACAAAGAACTCAAGAAGTTAGACTCCAGAGAGCCAAATAACCATACTTTTCTCACCTTTCATTAACATTCTGAGAATGTCCTGCATGTTTTAATCATTTTCACTCCTTGCCTCTGCTCTTTCCAGATCTACCCTCTCCACTTTCAGGCACACATAGCTTGTTTGCTTTTTTAATAAATTCATCCAGCTTCTTAGTATTTTGTTTAAACTCACTGAGATTTTAGTTCTTTGTTCTCCATTAATGAGAACAGGCACTTTCTTTTATTTATTTATTGTATTTTTATTGGATATTTTCTTTATTTACATTTCAAATATTATCCCCTTTCCTTGTCCCCCCCACCCCCGCCACCCAGAAACACCCTATCCCATCCCTCCTCCCCCTGCTTCTATGAGGGTGTTCAAACATCCACCCACCCACTCCCACCTCTCTGTCCTCAAATTCCCTTACACTGGGGCATCAAGCCTTCACAGGGCCAGGGGCCTCTTCTTTCACTGATCCCTGACATTGTCATACTCTGCTACACATGTGTTTGGAGCCATGTGTACTCTTTGGTTGGTGGTTTAGTCCCTGGAAACTCTGGCGGCGGGTGTTGACTGGTTGATATTGTTGTTCTTCCTATGGGGTTACAAACCCCTTCATCTCCTTCAGTCCTTTCTATAACTCCTCCATTGGGGTTCCCGTGATTAGTTCAATGGTTGGCTGTGAGCATCTGCCTCTGTATTTGTCAGGCTCTGGTAGAGCATCTCAGGAGACAGCTATATCAGGCTCCTGACAGCATGTACTTCTTGGCATCCACAAAATGGTCTGCGTTTGGTGACTGTATATGGGATAGATTTCCAGGTGGGACAGTCTCTGGATGGCCTTTCCTTTAGTCTCTGCTCTTCACTCTGTCTTTGTATTTGCTCCTGTGAGTACTTTGTTCCCCCTTCTAAGAAGGACTAAGCATCCATACTTTGGTCTTCCTTCTTCTTGAGCTTCATGTGGTCTGTGAGATACTCATCCTTTGAAATACAATCCTTCTCAAAAGAGGGGTGAGGATCACCCTTAAATGATATTTATTTAGTTAGCTTGGTATTTACCTAAGCCAACCAAAATTCTTTTTTTAAAATTTTTATTGGTTATTTATTTGCTTTTCAAATGTTATCCCCTTCCCATTTCCCCCCCTGGAAACCTATGCTACACCTCCCACTGCTTCTATGAGGGTGCTCCCCCACTCATCCACCCACTTCTGCCTCCCTGTCCTTGAATTCTCCTACACTGGGGCATTGAGCCTTCACGGGATTAAGGGCCTCTTCTCCCAGTGATTCCTGACAAGGCCGTCCTCTAGTACAAATGCAGCTGGAGCCATGGGTCCCTCCATGTGTATTCTTTGGTTGGTGGTTTAGTCCCTAGGAGCTCTGGGGTTCTGGTTGGTTAATTTTGTTATTCTTCTTATGGAGTTGCAAACACCTCAGCTCCTTCAGTCCTTCCCCTAACCTCTCCACTGGGGTCCTGGTGTTCATGATGGTTGGCTGCAAGCATCTGCATCTGTATCAGTAAAGCTCTGGCAAAGCCTCTCAGGAGACTTCCATATCAAACTTCGTCAGGAAGAGCTTCTTGGCATCAGCAATGCTGACTGCATATGGGCTGGATCCCCAGGTGGGGCAATCTCTGGATGGCCTTTCATTCAGTCCTGGCTGTATTCTTTGTCCCTGTATTTCCTTTAGACATGAGCAATTCTGGCTTAAAATTTTGAGATATGTGCTCCACTATGTTCATAGCAGCCTTATTTATAATACCCAGAAGCTTAAAACAACCTAAACGTCCCTCAACAGAGTAATGGATACAGAAACTGTGGCACATTTACACAATGGAGTACTCCTCAGCCATAAAAAATAATGACTTCATGAAATTCGCAGGCACATGGATGGAATTAGAAAATATCATGCTGAGTGAGGTAATACAGTAAAAAGAACACACATGGAATATACTCACTACGTGGATATTAGGAAAAAACTTAGATACTCATGATACAACTTACAGACCATATAAAACTCAAGAAGAAGTCTAATGTGTGGATATTTCAGTCTTACTTAGAAGGGTAAACAAAATACTCACAGAAGATAGAGGGTGGGAGGGACTTGGGAGGAAATGATGAGGGAGAGTGGGAAAAATAGAGAGCATGATCAGGATTGGGAGGAGATGGGGGAGATATACAGAGGGTCAGGAAATTGAGCAGAGGTGCATAGCATGGTGATCAGAACGGGATAGCCAACCAGACGTCTTAGACACCAGGAAAGCAAGAGGCTCCAAAGACCCAAAGAGGATGACATTAGGTGACATACCTAACAAAGGTCAGAGAGAACCTGTAGAGACCATATCCAGTGGTTAAACATGGCCCCTGGTTGAGGGATGGGGCCACCCATGCTTCTCAAAATTTAGACCTAAATTCTTTTAATGATTTTTATTATTGTATTAACTTTGTCCTCAAAGATTCATTGTCCAAATTAATAAATATTATGTCTTGATTGTGGAACTTTATTAAAGACAATTTCAAAGAGAATGGGAAGTTTTCTCACACTTTCTCCTGCTTCTTATTCATTATGTTAGGCTGACCCTCTTTCAGTTACTGTCTTTGACTATAGTGCCATATTTTGGCTTTGTTGAATATATGGGTACAGTATAAAAGTGTTGTATCATTTTGGTTCTGGATACTGCCCTCTCAAAGTTTTGCATAACTATTTAGTGTTCACTAAAGCCTAAGAATATTATTATTACACATAGGAAATGAAGGCTTGCAGATTTGACAACTTTTTAATGGTCTGCAGACAGAAACCTCCCTATGAGTGAGATGAAGAAATGAATAACATTTCATTTTTGCCTGTGTGGACGGATTCTCTGTTAGGTTTTCAAAAGTGACAAGAACTTTACTGAATGGAGTAATTTGATACACCCTCTGATTACCTAAAAACTAATGCTCACTAATGCTCAAAATTATTTTTTAAGATGCTCTTAATTTTCTTGAAATAGGGTCATTGTGAAGTTTGTGTTTAAAGGAATGAATTTAACCTGCGATTTTCTGGGAGATAATTTCAGTATGTGTTACCTCTAGATCACCATCTAAATTCCAGTGAGGATGAAGGAGACATAGAGTAAGACAGTATGTCAACTTTTATCAGTTTATTATTTGGTTTTCCATTGAAATTCAAAGAAAGTAAAATGTGCTTTTTCTCTTGTATTTCATCCCATTAGATTCACTCTAGACAGTTTATTGTGTATTTTAATGTCTTAACATCATCCTCATTTATTGTGTTTAGTTTTAGCACTGGACATTATAGGACTAGGTTAACCATGTGACCTGGGTGCTGACCTCCTTTGATCATGTTTTTGCATCGCAGATCCACAGTCACCCTCTGAATTACACAGTTCTGAGCAACTGAACTTGTTTGTCCAGGCTTTGGGTATAATCGTTGTCTTTAACTATATAGAACAAAAGGTTGTTCCTAATGTTTCTGATGCTCAATCATCCAGCCCCTACAATTGGATCTCTAACATATATCCTCAGATATGTCCAAGAAGTTCATCTATTTGGCCTCTCCTATCCTTAAAAGTGTGGTGCGTTTTGAAATTTCTACAACCATCTGTCAAAAAAAGTCAAGAGTTATTCTTGAGTGGTCACATCCAATACTTCCATTGCTTTGACTATCACAGTGTTCCCAAATCTTGTTTGCCCTCTTGCAAAAGGGCCTCCATCCTGTCCACCGCCCTGTAGCCCATGGTGCTTGCTGTGTGTGAAGCTGGAAGGGAGTGTGTACATGAGATTAAAGCAAGAGAGTAAATGTCCTTGCTTTGTCATCTTCTGCGAATTTTTTCTAGTCACACTGAGCGCCAATTAAAGCTTGTTTTTGCTTTGCCCACCTAAACTCAATTTAAGGAGAACTTAAGTATATTTTCTTATCAACTAACTGATAGATATGGAAAATAGTGTTGGAATCTGCTTCTGTAATTTTTTTGTGCAAAATTTGCAAGTAAGTTCCTTTTTAAAAATTGTTCTGAGACAGTTGGAAAGATTCCATATATGAAAGAACAGGTGGATGCAAATAGAATCCTGAGGAGATAAGCTCGCTTAACATACTATCTCCTTCCTTTCTGTGAGACTTTAATGTATTTCAAACCCAGGAAGACAAAGGTTCCTCCTCTTGTCTCATTTCCAGAAGAGACTCCCTGGGTAATATATAGGTTTTAATTTCAAGAGTATAGACTTCTTGCCTCTACTGACTCTAGATCTAGTTACTGTATCTACTCCTTGAGATATTTTCCCCTTAAGACTATTTTCCTGTTTGGAAATTATAGCTATAAACCGATTAAGGAAACCAGCCCCTCTTTCTTTAAAGATAGGCCTAGTTATTACTTCAGAAACAATGTGATTATAGAAGATTAGTTAGATTAATCAATGCTTTACAAGGTTAGTAAGCTCTCCTAAATTAGATAGTGCCTTAGCTACTTCCTCATTGTGAACATTGCTAGGTGCATTCAACTGAAGTTTTCTTTTTTTCTTTTCTATAGAAAATCCAATTCTTATGACTAAGTGTGACACTGGCACCCCTTTTCTTTCTCAAATATGAATGAAAAATTGATCTTTTTCCTATTCAGTCCTGAAAGATTTAGTGAGTCAGTTATTCTCTCAAGAGACTCAGGGTCTAGTGCAGTGGCTCAGCCAGTAAAATGCTTGTCATATGGCACGAGGACATGCGATTTAATCCCCAGACCGCACGCAAAGAAGCTTGGAATGACCATATGCTCTTATATTCTCAGAACTGGGGCAGACAGAGCCCGTATAATCACTGAATGCACGGACCAGCCTGCTTAGCGCAATCAGCACGTTCAAGTTAAAAGGAAAGACCTGTTTCAAAATGAAATAAATAAGGTCAATGACATCCATTAAATGATGCTTAAGTTTGACCTGTAGCCTCAACACACGTGTGTGTGTGTGTGTGTGTGTATATATATATATATATATATATATGCGCATTTATACCTATGAAAAAACACACATAAACATAACAAATCATAGCCTCAGTAATTGTTTTTATGCCCCCTTTCTCCCTTTTTGAAAAGACATCAGACTCTGGGTCACAATATAAAGTGGTAGATTCTAGTCAGACAGAACCTTGGCTCTTTATATGCCGCTGCATTGGTAGACCTGCACTGAGGCAACAAGAGCTCCCATGGCCCTGCCTTATACTCCTGGGGCAAATTCTGATCACTCCAGAACTTAAAAAGGACCGGGAATTGTGGCTGTTAAACAACACAAATGCTCCCATCTCCTCCTCTCCTAGCATCTCACTTGGGAATATTTCACAAGCTTCTCTTACAGTATAGGCCTTAGTAGACTCATGATTCTGATTTGCTTTGAGCAGCTATGTTTGAAGAATTGTTGTAGCATGCTAGATATACCAAGATGTATTAGCTTTTGTTGAGAGATTGCTTAATTTCTAGATGCGGTTCTTAAGGGTCTTTTAAACCATTTATCTTTGACTGTATTTATTCTAGAAACCTGGCAACTTATTTGGGGTACATACTAGCAAATCTGGATTTTGGAATCAGATTCCTTCCCATATGGTACCAATATATCTCTGTCTTTGCCTTTATGCAATACAGCCACAGATGTTAACATTTCTGGGTTTTAATAGGCCTCTGATCTCTGGCAAGCCCTTTTTTGGATGAGTCAATGGTGTGTTTTTAAATCTATAGCTCATTTACAAGATCGTTTTTATGAGATTTGTTTTTCCTGATGCTATGGCATTCAACCTTATTTTAAGATATTTAACACATAAACTAGCAGGAATTGCCTGGCACAGAGATGAATGCTTGCATGGTAAATAGCCCAAAAAGGCAAGACAAGCTTTTATTACATCTGGAAGTAAAATATTGTGACCATGGTCCAGAGAGTATAACTCATAAAACTGTTAAACTTTCTCAGGATATTATTATATTGGAACATCTCCCTCAGGTGCATCCTCATGGCTTAGTTGGAGCAAATTTAATTTTTTATTAGATATTTTCTTTGTTTGCATTTTAAATGTTATTCCCTTTCCTTGTTTCTCCTCTGAAAACCCTCTATCCCACATACTCCTACTTCCCTGTCCTGGCCCTTCACTGGGGCATCGAGCCTTCACAGAACTAAGGGCCTCTCCTCTCATTGATGCCCAACAAGGTCATCCTCTGCTACATATAAAATTGGAGCCATGGGTCCCTCCATGTGTACTCTTTGTTTGGTGGTTTAGTCCTGGAAGCTCTGGGGTACTGGTTGGTTCATATTGTTGTTCCTCCTATGTGGCTGCAAGCTCCTTCAGCTCCTTGGGTGCTTTCTCTAGATCCTCCATTGGGGACCCTGTGCTCAGTCTATTGGTTGGATGTGAACATTCACTTCTGTATTTGTCAGACAGTGGTAGAACCTCTCAGGAGACATCTATATTAGACTCCTGGCAGCAAGCATTTATTGGCATCTACAGTATATCTGGGTTTGGTAACTGTATATGGGATGAATCCCCAGGTGGGGCAGTCTCTAAATAGCCTTTCCTTCAGTCTCTGCTCCACACTTTGCATCTCCTCCCATGGGTATTTTTATCCCCCTTCTAAGAAGTACCAAAATATCCATCCTTTGGTTTTCCTTCTTCTTGAGCTCCATGTGCTCTGTGAATTGTATCTAGGGTATTCCAAGCTAATATCCACTTATCATGTGTGTTCTTTTGTGATTGGGTTACCTCACTCAAGATGATATTTTCTAGTTCCATCCATTTGCCTAAGTATTTCATGAATTCATTGCTTTTAATAGCTGAGTAATACTCCATTGTGTAAATGTACCACATTTTCTATATCCATTCCACTGTTGAGAGACATCTGGGCTGTTTCCAGCTTCTGGCTATTATAAACAAGGCTGCTGTGGGATCCTTATCAATCAATCTAGCATCTGATAGAGGGCTAATATCCAATATATACTAAGAACAATAAGTTAGATTCCAGAGAACCAAATAATCCTATTAAAATGGGGTGCAAAGCTAAACAAAGAATTTTCAACTGAGGAATACAGAATGGCTGAAAAGAACCTAAAGAAATGTTCAACATCCTTAATCATCAGGGAAATGCAAATCAAATATCCCTGAGTTTCCACCTCACACCTGTCACAATGGCTAAGATCAATAACTCAGGAGACAGCAGATGCTGGTGAGGATGTGGAGAAAGAAGAACACTCCTTCATTGCTGGTGGGATTGCAAGCTAGTACAACTACTCTGGAAATCAGTTTAGCAGTTTCTCAGAAAATTGGACATAGTACTACTTGAAGACCCAGCTATACCACTCCTGGGCATATACCCTGAGGATGCTATAACATATTATAAGGACACATGCTCCACTATGTTCATAGCAGATTTGATTTTAAGTCTTCAAAAGAGACAGTGGAATGCCAGATCATTCCCATGAAGAAAACAGAGTGAATAGTCAGATCTGACTGTCACAGTGACAGTTATTTAATAATGAGAAAACTGTAAGTTTTCATGACTACTTGAAAGAAGATAAGACACTAAGGGAAAGTATATCTCATACATAGGTGAAAAACTTTTTTCTAAGATGCAGTACCACAATTTGTATGAGTATATGTTATCAGCATCTTTGAGTTACATAATTTTATAGTGACTATCTCCCAATATAGCATTGAATGATTATATTATATTATGGACAAGATTAGTAGAACGCACTAAACATATCAGGAAATTTTGGGTTAATTTGGGTTCATAAATATCATATTTATATTTGAAGTACTTTCCTTAATAATTCTCAAGGCTCTGGACACCAAAGCTATGTTTACATGCATGGGAACACCATTAAGATGTCATATATTTATGAATGTTGAATTTTTTAAAGGAATATACATTAGAAAATAAAATGTAAAGAAAACCTTCTTACTATACAGAAACTTTTCATTTCCACAGGGTCCCATTTATTCATGTTTTGTCTTAGTGCCTGTGCTACTAGTGTCTTGTTCAGAACATCCTTTCTTGTATCCAAAAGTTCCAGTGTCACCTCACTTTCTTCTATTGAGTCTCATTGTATTAATCACACTTCTGGGCAGGCCTCATGCTCAGGGGTAGCTGACCAACAAAAAATAAACTCAGTAGTATTTTTGTGGACCTTTTGTCTAATTTTGCTTTGTTTTGGCATTTCTTTTTGGTCTTTTATTTGTATATTTTAGTTTTTGCTTTTGTGGGGGGTTTTGTGTGTGTGTGTGTGCGCGCGCGTGCGTGTGTGTTTTGTTGTTGTTATTGTTTTGGCATTTAGATAACGAGAATGAAGTCGGGTAGATGGATAGGTAGAGAAGACATGAGAGTAGTTTGGGAAAGGAAAAATGTGATCAGAGTGCATAGTGTGGAAAAAGGATATTTTCTTCAATAAAAAAGGTAATTTAATCCAAAGTTCCAACCTTGAAATATTTTAGAAAAAATAAGAGCTTTGTGGTTTTAGTTAGATGAGCAAAGTAACTGGGCTGCTTTGTGTGTAAATATTCTAAAGAGTGTCTTGAACAAGGAAGGCTTGATGACGTGAAAGATAAGTTTAGAGTGTTGAGGAATGGTGTATGCAGGTGAGTGCGTATCTCTGTGGGTGTGTGTGAGTGTTCGTGTGTATATGTGTATATAAGAACAAGTGCATATGCACTCTGTACCACAGATTTCAATACAGAATGTTCACAGAAATTAAAAATAAACTAATTGTATTTTTGATGGGAACTCATGGGATCTCTTTCTGATGGGGAAAAACAGTTTAAACGGCTTTGGTCTAAAAGAATAGCTACATTTAATCTGCCCTAATTTTTAGATTTCCCATCAACAATTAAGAGTTTAAAATACAAATTAAGGGAGAATATTAGTGAGGTAATTATGTCAAGCTCCTTAACCTCAGGGCAGAATGCAATAAATGACCTCACCTAGCTTGCATGGCTGTTTGTAAAAATCTCCTTGCCCCCATTTACATTGGCTTATGGCTTTTCCCAGACAAGATTATTATTTTACTGACCTATCCAGCACGCTGGACTTTAATCAGGGCTGCATGGTGAGTTGAGAAACTTACATTTGAAGCACTTTAAAGGGCTACTATTTTGATAATTTCAGATTAACACCTTAATCAGGTCACACTCCTTCACCCAAGAATATTTAAACAGCATTTGTTAAAACTGAACAAAGGTGATTTAAATCCTCATATAAAGAACATTCTTCAGTGTCAAGCATCTGTTCGAAAACTTATCATAGCAATATACTCCCTGAATTGAATGAACAAATTTGATTAACATTAACTTCTGGGAATGGTTTCTAGCTGATTGACCTGGGGACCTTATCTTTAGATATTGGCATTGTATAGATTAACCCAAATCCAGGAGAATGTCAGATATTAAGGCCCATAATTGCAAGTTAATTGGAAGATAAAGATGCTTTAATCTAATGTTGCACACAGGGAAATAATGATGGTATTAACTTATTAGCTTGGCTGTGGGAAATAATCTTATTATCATAAGCAGGATGGAGGTTACATTGTGTTTGTGTAAATCTTTCATTAAAGTTTCTATAATAAATACTTTGGAGATGTGACTGTGATATTTTTGTTTGTATCTTTGTTGTTTCCCTCCTGCTTTCAGTTACATGCTCAAGAGCTGTATGCCTGAAGACCTCAGAAAAATTGGAATTTCTTAGCTTTTAGGGCAAAATAAATAATTGCGCATGGACAATGTGTTAGTCCACCTTGTCAGTTATATTTAAGGAATACAGTATATTACAATTGCCAGGAACAAAGTTTGGGGTATATTTTCATATTTGTTGCCTCACGGATGACAACAAGACTTTGGTTTGGATGAAGTAGGAAAGGTGTAAAGATTAAATGCAAAATTTTGAAATATCATGAGTAGATTTAATACTTAAATATTCTGCTTAGTTACAAACACTTTTAATGAGGAATTCTCGGAAGCTCCTGTTTCCCAAATATTATTGGAGTGTAATAGAGAAAGGGTAAAGAGAAACATGACTTTCCCTGTCAGCACCTAATCAGTTTGTCATTTTGAGAGCATGGGGGAATTTTATTAAATATCTTTTGAGATAAGGCTAACGTGCTTGAAGGAAGTCAGGTGACTTGTTTGAGGTCACACAACTGTGATGGTTACCATGACATTTTAACTCAGGCTTTTCTGATTAGAAAACTCATGATTCTATTTGCTGTGTTATGAGTTTGAAGATGAGATACATGGACGCTCTCACACATGTGTCCTCCTCATTCCTTTCTGTACTGTCCATCTGCCCTGAAATTCACTATCAGGATGTGACGAATATGGCCTTCTGTAAGACTGCAAATATGGAAAGCAATCTCTTTTGGTTTCTACAGGTTTCACTAATGATTGTGGTCTGATATGATCTACTGACAGAAAGCAAATATATGGTCACATCTTTAAAGTGTGTACAAGGCAGGGTAAGGAGTTAGGTAATAGAATTATTGCAGTCACTGAGGAGAGCTAGGAATTGTGAAGAGTGATGTCCACACAGAAGCCAAGCATCCAGCCACCCAGTTGATTCTAAGATGGTGGTTTTCTTTTTTTTTCATCCTTTATTGCTTTTTTATTTTTTATTTATTTATTTTTTGGCTCTTTAATTTTTTATTGAGTATCTTCTTCATTTACATTGCCAATGGAAAAACCTTTCCCAATTTCCCCCCTCCCAAAATCCCCCTCCCTAAAGATTCCCTAGCCCTCCTCCCACCCCCTGCCTCCATGTATATGCCTCTCTACCCGACATACTCCCACCTCTCCCCCACCCCCATCCCCCATCCGTTTCCCTTTGTTGGGTCTTCTATTGAGCCTTTACCTGACCAAAGACCACTCCTCTTACTGATGCCCAACAAGGCATTCCTCTGCCACATTTTTGGCTGGAACCATGTGTACCCCTTGGTTGATGGTTCAGTCCCTGGGTGTCTTGGGGTGTCTGGGTCCGAAGTCATTGTTCTTCCCATGGGGCTATAAACCCCTTCAGCTCCTCTGGACTACCCTCCAGATCCTCCGTTGGGGACCCCAAGTCCAGTCCAATAGTTGGTTGCTAGTTTCTGCCTCTGTATTTGTAAAGCTCTGGTAGGGCCCCTCTGGAGACAGCCATGGCATGCTCCTTTTGGTACACGCTTTTTGTCATAGTGTCGGGGTTTAGTGACTGTTTATTGGATGAATCCCCAGGTAGGGCAGTCTGTGGGTAGGCTTTACTTCAGACTCTGCTTCACACATTGCCTCCCTTATTTCTCCTGTGAGTATTATGTTCACTTTCTCAGAGGAACCATAGCATCCTCACTTCAGTCCTCCTTCTTGAGCTTCCTTTGCTGGGTGAATTGTAAATTGTTTATTTTGAGCTTTTGGACTAGCATCTGCTTACTAGTGAGTGCATACCATGTGTGTTCTTTTGTGACTGGGTTACCTCAATCAGGATGACACTTTCTAGTTCCATCCATTTGCCTAAGAATTTCATGAAGTCATTGTTTTTAATAGCTGAATAGTACTCCATTGTGTATATATACCACAGTTTCTGTATCCATTCCTCCTTTGAGGGACATCTGGGTTCTTTCCAGCTTCTGGCTATTATAAATAAGGCAGCTATGAACATAGTGGAGCGTGTGTCCTTATTACACGTAGGAGCACCTTCTGGGTATATGCACAGGAGTGGTATAGCTGGGTCCACAGGTAGTACAATGTCTAATTTTGATTTCCTGGGCCTTCTGTGAGTCTCAGTGGTAGGATGAAACTCTGGTTTATTTAGCAATAAGACTGTTTCCACCAGATCAGTCACATCAGCTCATTTTGAGCTTTGGGCAATCTCAGACGTATGGCAACAACCTACATGTAAGAAATGGAAACGTTGAAACATGAATACACTGAATTTAGAATTGAAATATGAAGCTTGTGTTGGTGAGATACTTTGAAATGGTGAAGCCCTGCATGCTTCAGATACATTTTATACTTTAGGATATGTTCATTTTTGAGAACTTCATTTTACAGAAGGTATTAAAGACTCATTTGTATGTCCTCAGCATTTGAACCAGCCATTTTCTAGAGAGACTCTGTGGTAGTTTGAATAAAAATGGCCCCAAAGTCTCATAGGGACTGACACTATAGGGAGGAATGGACCTGTTGGAGTAGGTGTGGCCTTATTGTAGGAGGTGTATCCCCGGGGCAGGCTGTGAGGTCTCAGAAGCTCAAGTCAGGCATAGCATAGCATGTCTCATTCTCTTCCTTCTGTCTGAGGATCCTGATATAGAATTCCCAGCTACCTCTCCAGCACCATTTTCCAACAAACCCTCTGAATATTAAGCCAGCCTCTATTAAGTGTTTTCCCTTATAAGCGTTGATGTGGACATGGTGTTTCTTCAATGCAATAAAACCCTAAGACTGACAGTCTTCTTCCAGTGAAGAATGATGCTTAGAGTAAGATATGAGTGCAGAGTATACTTAATGCTACTTTCCGCAACTATATCAATGGAACTAGGAAATATGTATAGGTGTGTGTATACACACATACTCAAACCAAACACATATTGACTTATCCACCATTGTATGCGTGTGCATGTATACTCACACAACTCAATTTCTATACCAATTTATATATAGTGAGCATGCAGATGAAATCAAATAGAGAAACTTCTATAGATATGTGCAACCGCATTTAAATATGTACATGTTTTTGCGTTTTTAGGTACATATGTTTCACATATATTTCCTACTTATCTGCATATAAATTTATGCACGCACACACATAAACCTAAACTTATTCTAGTAACTTCAGTTTCAATCCAGCACCACAAAATTCATGCCAACATCTTTTTCCATACATGTAATTTCCTTTTGGTGAGTGGAAAGTCTGTCTTTCATTATCCCTAATATATTTACTTATTTCTCTAAATCCTAGATTGCATAGAAAGTAATTTCAATTTTGCTTACTCATACCTCAGCAGGGGGAAAGGAAAACTCTAGAGTTCAAGTTGTTTACATTTCTTTTTGTATTTAACTGAGGGTATTTAATTCAAGTGCCATAGCAAAAATGCTTGGATTAGTCAGCCGTTCAGTTTTGCTGTGGTTAGGCAATTCATCTGAAATCGAGTTTGATCCCCTTTGCTTTGTTTAGAGTTCATTTTAGGGATTTCCCTCATCTCTTTCATATTATGCTTCATGCTGATTGCATTCTCAGCATAGTTCTTGAAGTCAAGAATACTAGGAAAAAAATTTTTTGTCTTTAATTCATTTCTTCCATTTTTAAAATCACCCACTTCCATCTACCACTTACAGCAAGTCCAACCCATTACTGTAAGATTTCCTGTCTCCCTTTGCACACATGAATAAATACAGGCATCTTTTCATAGTGTATCTATTAGTTCATATCTTTCTTTTGTTGATGTTGTTAAAACACTTTATTCAGAGGCTTGGGAAGAGATTGAAAGAATCCTCACTGTCTGCTGTCCTCCACGGAGCAGATCTAAGCAGTCTCCCCATGTCTAAGAGGTAATGCATATCTTTCTTACTTTTGTTTTAAGCTCTTAAGTATAGTAACATACATTGCACTATACCTGCGTAGTACCTCAATTAAAAGATAATAAAATTATTAATCATCGTTGTTCTTCATATTTTGAAATATAAAAAGTAATAAATGATTTTTACATTAAAATGATAATGATAATGCAAGGGCAAAACTAATTTAAGTAGATACTTTCAATTTTCTCTCCATAATGGAAATTGATATTCCTACCAGCAACATGTTTTCCCACTATTTTTTATTAGAATATTCTTATAATTTTAAAAATAGATATTAATTAGTACCTTGGAATATGAAAATAGTCTATCATCAAAATATGCAAGTAAAATCAAATAAGCATATTATTATTTCGACTATTATGTAAACAAAAAACAAAAATTAATTTTCTCTTTATTCTTTGGGGATCATTTGCTTCTTTTCCTCTCAGTGTTTAACATTTTCATACATATTGGTGAAAAAAAATCTTTTTTTTAACCTGTGATATAGTTTATAAATAGTTCTGCTAAATTTGCTAATGCTTTTTTATTATATTTTTATAAAATTCGTTTTTAAGCCCAGTGGTGGAGGCACATGTCTTTAAACCCATCACTTGGGAGACAGAAGCAGGAGGGTCTCTGTGAATTCAAGGCCAGCCTAGTCTACGCCAAAGCCACGCAAAGAAACCCCATTTTGAGAAAAGAAAACCAAAAATGGCCTTTAAAATATAATGTATGCAACTGTATTAGTCCTTGTCTCTGCTCTGGGGACTTGGCTATTAAAAAACAATACATTGACATTTAAGATCTCTTGTGTGTCCCTTTGTTTTTGTCCCCTCTTTTTCCTGGCCCAATGATAGCTATTACTACGAGGCTCATGTTAAGAGCAGTACATTATTTACTACTGTGTATGTCTGAGCATTTGGACAGTTTTCCTTCTTACCTCCAGCAAGTATCATACATTCTTCAGATTTGCTGCTGTTCATCACTATTCCACTCAGTTATCCATCTTGCTGTGCATAGGTTTACTGCTGAATTGTTATCCTCTGTGTCACTATCATGTGATACATTTCCAGATTTTTTTATGAAAAACTAAAAAGTTTATATTCTCTGTTCACCACCACTGCCAGGATTAAGCCATGTTATTTCTTAAACACATGTACTGATAATTAAAACATGCACAAGCTCCCTTAGGATATACATACAGGAATTCAGTTTCTAAATCAGAGGTAAGATTCATTTCCAATTCTAGTAGGCAATGCCAAACTGCTTTTGAAAATTATTGTATCCATTTATACCTCTACCACACATATATAAACAATTATTTTTAACCACCAATATTTTTAAAACAATTATTTTATCCATTCTTTTCTAATTTTTAATTAATTTTTAAATGGAGATTACGGCTGTGACTTGTACTAGTCTAGTTATCTGTGAAATGTGTAGTCATATAGACCCTCTCTTTTATGAAAAAGCGTCTCCTCAGGTTTCTGTGCATTTTCAGCAGATTAACGTTGTCTTAGAATTCTTTTTCTGTTCTGTTCATTTGATTATTAATGCACTATGAATATTTCCCCTGGTCCTTTCCAATGACTGCTGTGGTTTGACTATATCTCTTGAAACTTTTATTTTGGAAACCAAGTCCCACTACCAATGCTAAGGCTCCCTCTCCAAATGTGTCTTTTCTTTCTTTCAAACTCCCGACCATTCTGAGATGTAAGAAATATGTTGCAGTTATTTATAAGCCTCCTACCTTGAGTTATTCTGTTGTATCAGGCCACAAACCAGTAGGACAATATGACGAAGTAGAAGATTGCATATTTTTCTTATAATCAAAAGCATCTTTTCCCTTTGGATTATTTTTTTTATCTGAATTTAAGAAATATTTGCTTACCCAGATGACAGAAATTTATTCTTTCTTATTGATTCCTACAATTTTCAGTTTTGCCTACAAAGTTTAATTGTTAATGCACCCAGCGTTGAGCTTAGTTGTTGAACAATAGGGGAGAAGAATTTCTCTATATAGATCACTATTTGTCGCAATATCATGTATATCTAACCCTCGCCACATTCATTCCTGTACTAGATCAGTCTGGTATTGGCTGCTTTTAAAGGCCATAGGTCCATATTAATTAAAGACTGTGCTGCTCTGATTCGTTGGTCCAGCCCACAGAAGCACTGCACTGCTGTAAATAGGTCATTATTATTCCAGATATGGATCCTTGGTAAGACAATCCTCTCTCAAGTTTTCTTTGGGATCGCTGTTGCTTTATTCTCACATTTTACATCAGTCTTAAAGCATCCCAGCTTGCCTCAGTCCTGTGTCCCTCACTCCCTGCAAGTTCTTATTGGCATCTTGATTGAGATTAAATTGAATCCATAGATCAATGTTGAGAGAGTTGACATCTTCCCCACAATAAGTGCTACAATCTCAGAACACAGCGCTTCTTTCACATGTAGACTTTCTTTCAATAAAGCCTGTTTTCTTCATAGAGGGTTTGCCCATATTTGACAATATTTGTTAGTTTTTTACAGTGTTATTTGATCATAAATAATTTATAGTTTGCTAATTTCAGTTTTAACTCTTTGCAATTTATATACAGAAATGAAGTCAATTTTACATCCCAGAAATATATGATACAATTTTTATTTCTACCTGTTCATTATTCTACAATTATTGGGTTGAAAATCTTTTTAACTGTGATAATACTCACTGTACACTTAAAAAAAAATATATATATAAATACACATTACACACATGCATGCGCGCACACACATGCACACACACACACACACACACACACATCCATCACTGAAGAATAACATCACACAGTGGTGGAGAGGGCTGGTAATCCTCCTCTATCTACACACTAAAGAGAATTTTTTAGCTTTGAAACGATAATCTCCAAAATTAAAAAAAAAAAAAAACATAAGCATCAACTTTTATCATTATGATACAACAGTAAAATTATCATTCTTTTTTATTCTTATATGTGGGCCTGTGTACTGGAAGTTTTCCATGGAGATCTCGGGGGTGTCCAGGTGCAAGGGTTCAGGCATAGAGGAGAGAGTGCGAGCAGGAAGGGGAGCCACCTCTGTCCTCTTGCTGCTGCAGCTGGCTCCACCTCTGTCTCCACCCTTGCCATCTCAGTTGCTTCATGTCTGCACTGCTCTGAGTGGGGCAGGCAGGCTGACTAGCAGCGAAGAGTGCAGGGGAGCTTCAGATGGCATTTCAGGAGAGCAGACCTTTTCCCAAGTGGCACTGTTACAGCTTTTATGACAGAAGTTCTCAGACCACAGAGCAGTTCTCACACACCTTTATTCCTCCTGGATAGGATTCTTATATACAGTTTTGGGGTGGGTCAGGGTCTGACAGCAGGTACTTTTCATTAGCTTGGTCTGAGAGCTTGGGGAAACCTTATCTGAATATGGTAGGACTTGGGGTGCTGCTCCTACTTGACTGATGGCCATAGATATCTCTAACGGAAACTTTGTAATTTTATAAGGTACCATTTCTCAATTCTTGATCTTAGAACATAAGCTATTGGAGTTCTGTTCAGGAACTTTTCCCCTGTGCCCATGTCCTCAAGGGCTTTCCCCAGTTTCTTTTCTATTAGTTTCAGTGTGACTGGTTTTATGTGGAAGTACTTTATCTACTTGGAGTTGAGTTTAGTACAAGGAGATAAGAATGGATCCATTTGCATTCTTCTGCATGCTGACCTCCAGTTGAACCAGCACCATTTGTTGAAAAGGCTATTTTTTTCCACTGGATTTTTTTTCTGCTCCTTTGTCAAAGATCAAGTGACCATAAGTGTGTGGATTCATTTCTGGGTCTTCAATTCTATTCCATTGGTCCACTTGCCTGTCACTGTGCCAATACCATGCAGTTTTTAACGCTATTGCTCTGTAGTATTGCTTGAGGTCTGGAATACTGATTCCCCCAGAAGTTCTTTTACTGTTGAGAAGTTTCTGTAAGGCAAAGGACACTGTCAAAAGGACAAAACAGCAACCAACAAATTGGGAAAAATCTTTACCAACCGTACATCTGATAGAGGGCTAATATACAATATATACAAAGAACTCAAGAAGTTAGACCCCAGGGAACCAAATAACCTTATTAAAAAATGGGGTACAGATCTAAACAAAGAATTTTCACCTGAAGAAATTCAGATGGCTGAGAAGCACCTTAAGAAAGGCTCAACATCATTAGTCATTAGGGAAATGCAAATCAAAACAACCCTGAGGTTTTACCTCACACTAGTCAGAATGGCTAAGGTTAAAAACTCAGGAGACAGCAGGTGTTGGCAAGGATGTGGAGAAAGAGAAACACTCCTCCACTGCTGGTAGAATTGCTAGCTGGTACAACCACTATGGAAATCAGTCTGGCAGTTCCTCAGAAAACTGGACATGACACTTCCAGAGGACCCTGCTATACCTCTCCTGGGCATATATCCAGAGGATTCCCCAGCATGCAACAAGGACACATGCTCCATTATGTTCATAGCAGCTTTATTTATAATGGCCAGAAGCTGGAAAGAACCCAGATGCCCCTCAATGGAGGAATGGATACAGAAAATGTGGTATATTTACACAATGGAATACTACTCAGCAATTAAAAACAATGAATTCATTAAAGTTTTAGGCAAATGGTTGGATCTGGAAAATATCATCCTAAGTGAGGTAACCCAATTACAAAAGAATACACATGGAATACAATCTCTGATATGTGGATATTAATTAGCCCAGAAGCCCTGAATACCCAGCAAGCTTGACCAGGGACCAGGCTCCCTATCACAGCTCATCACCCAACACTTATATGTTGTATGTGTTGAATTGCCTTAATTTTTTAACTTTGTAATTCTTTTTTTACTTCTTTGTTTCTTCCATTTTCTTTTCCCTCCCTCTCTCCTTCCCTCCCTCCCCCTCTCTTTCCCTCCCTTCCTTCTTCCTTCCTACAGCCCTCCCTTTTTCCTCCCTCACTCCTTCTCATCTTTCCTTCCTTTCTTTTCTTCCTCCCTCCTCCCTCCCTCCCTCCCTTCCTTCCTCCCTCCCTCCCTTCCTTCCTTCCTTCCTTTCTCCCTTCCTTCTTTTTTTTTTCTTGCTTACTTTCCAGTGTCTTATGGCTGGCATGAGCCACCCTACCAAGCCGAACCTTATAATTCTTGAATGTACATCTATACAGTGATTTCTTTTGACTTGAATGAATTTCCTTGTGATACAACAGAATATCAGTGTTACCAGTCAGATATGTAATGAGGAAAAAGAAAGTGTATGTCTAGTTTAGGTCATTATAAACCTATATATTATATTATATTATATTATATTATATTATATTATATTATATTATATTATATTTATTATATTTATTATATTTATTATATTTATTATATTTATTATATTTATTATATTTATTATATTTATTATATTTATTATATTATATTATATTATATTATATTATATTATATTATATTATATTATATTATATTAAAGATATCTTCCTGCCAATTAAACTGGGAGAAGTGTTTTTTAATAGCATTTTAAACATTCAGTGTGTTTTGATTTATGAAGGCTGAAAATGTAAGTGGTGCATATGAAGGACATAGATTTGGACTCAAACTGACTTTAGTGACTACAAGAGTTTTAGGTTTTCTGAGGAACTTCCAGGCTGATTTCCAGAGTGGTTTTACCACCTTGCAATCCCACCAGCAGTGGAGGAGTGTTTCTCTTTCTCCACAACCTCTCCAGTACCTGCTGCCTCCTGAGTTCTTTATCTTAGCCATTCTGACTGGTGTGAGGTGAAATCTCAGGGATGTTTTGACTTGCATTTCTCTGATGACTAAGGATGTTGAACATTTCTTTAGGTGCTTCTTGGCCATTTGATATTCCTCAGGTGAAAATTCTTTGTTTAGCTCTGTACCCCATTTTTAATAGGGTTATTTGTGTCTCTGGAGTCTAACTTCTTGAGTTCTTTGTATATATTGGGTATTAGACCACTGTCAGATGTAAGGTTGGTAAAGATCTTTTCCCAATTTGTTGTTTGTCATTTTGTCCTATTGACAGTATCCTTTGCTTTACAGAAACTTTACCAGAGGACCCTGCTATACCACTCCTGGACATATACCCAGAGGATTCTCCCTCATGTAATAAGGATACATGTTCCACTATGTTAATAGCAGCCCTATTTATTTTTCAGAAGCTGGAAAGAACCCAGATGCCCCTCAGTGGAGGAATGGATACAGAAAATGTGGTATATTTACACAATGGAGTACTATTCAGCCATTAATAACAATGAATTAATGTAATTCTTAGTCAAATGGGTGGAACTGGAGAATATCATCCTGAATGAGGTAACCCAGTCACAAAAGAAAACTCATGGTATGCACTCACTGATAAGTGGATATTAGCCTAGAATCTTGGGATACAAGTCACATATCAAAAGATGCCCAAGAAGAAGGAAGAACAAAGTATGGATACTCTAGTTCTTCTTAGAAGGAGGAACAAAATACCCACAGAAGGAGGTAAAGAGACAAAGAGTGAAGCAGAGTCTGAAGGAAAGACCATCCAGATACTACCCCACCTAGTGCCATATACAATTACAAAACCTAGACACTATTGTGGATGTCCACAAGTGCTTGCTGACAGGAGCCAGATATAGCTGTCACCTGGGAGGCTCTGCTAGTGCATGACAAATACAGAGGGGGAACTCTCAGCCAGCCATTGAACTGAGTAGAGGGTCCCCAATAGATGAGAAAGAGAAAGGACCAAGGGAGCTGAAGGGGTTTGCAGCACCATAGGAGGAATAACCATATGAGTCACCAAGAACTCCCAAAGCTCCCAGGGACAAAATCATCAACCAAAGAGTACACGTGGAGCTACCTATGGTCCCAGACACATCGGCAACAGAGGACGATCTTATTGGACACCAAATGGGGGAGAGGCCCTTGGTTCTGGAAACACTTGATACCGTAGTGTAGAAGAATACCAGGACAGAGAAACAGGGGTAAGTTGATTGGGGAAGGTGAGGTGGCTTATGGGATTTTCGGGGGAGTGAGGAACCAGGAAAGGGGACATTTGAAGTGTAACAGGGGAAGAGAAGGGGGCTTACGGGACTTTCGGGGAGTGGGGGGGGGGCTAGAAAAGGGGAAATCATTTGAAATGTAAATAAATTATATCGAATAAAAAATTTAAAAAAAAGAAAAAAATATACCTAATAAATTAAAAAAAGTTTCAGATATATTTAAGATTAAATTCCAAATAAACATTTTCTAATAGACTATATTTGTGTAAACTTTTTATCTATTACTTTCAGCCAGCCATATGAAGCTATGGATGTTATTAACTAGTTTAGGTGAGAAAGAACATCTTTGGTATCTTTTCCCAGTACTGTGGCTGTAGGAGTGATATATCCCGGCAGATAAAGAAGATAATGACTACTGCAGCATCTCGCCAAGTTTTTACATTTTGACATAAAATTCCAAAATACTATCACCCTTATACACACACATATCAAGTAAACTATAGATAGAGTTGCCTTCCAGAAACCCATTCTGTCCTGATGTTTGGGAACTTGAGCTTTTGTCAATTGAGTCTTGAATCAAGTCTAATGATGTCTTAATTCAGATGTTTGATATATTCATTAGTCATATTTTGTTACTTATTGAGAAATCAATTGACTACATGAGTTTCATCTGTGTTGTCCTCAAGTGGGCTGTCATGGACAGCCCAGGGGTAAGTCACTTGCCCATCATCTTCAAGACTAGGTCAACTCCCATCACTCCAGTATTGTTATAAAGGTATTCTACATGTTCACGCAGAATCTTCTAAATTCCCACATTACGTAATTCTCTTTTTGCTCTTATACTATATTTTTATCTTAGTTTTCTTGACCATGGGTGCTTGTGTGTTTCTTTAACATAGTTTCCTTCACTTTCCCTGTACTCTGAGTCTATAGAGGTAACTTGTGTTTTCTTCATTATGCCTTTCTTCTGAGGTGCAACTGTATTGCATACCATAAAAAGTATGTATTTTTGAGATGCAGCTAGATAAAGTCTTCTGCTTTCACATGTTATGCAGAACCCTTATAGGTCCAAAGGAATGCATTTCTGAGACCTCAGCCCCCTTGCTTCTCTGCCCTGTTAATATCCTCAGAGAAACTTCTATCACTGTTTCTAGATTAGTCTGTTTATCTGTAATTTGATGAGAAGGAATCAACATGAATCCTTCTGTGGCTTCTGCAATAAAAAATTGATATTTATCCTAGTTGGAAAAACTCTTTCATGGGGTCTTCTTCTCACACACACACACACACACACACACACACACACACACACGTCAAGAAAGAAAGAAAGATGGAGAGAGAAAGAATGAAAGAACAAAAGCAAGCAAAAGAAAGAAAGAAAGAAAGAAAGAAAGAAAGAAAGAAAGAAAGAAAGAAAAAATATTTTCAATAAGCTCCAACCAGCCACAGCACTTAATGAGGACACATGAATGAGGAAGTGTGTAATGCCATCAGCTCAAGTGCCTTTTTCTTTGCAGATATCAGTCCTGCCTGCCTGGCAGCTTCTAAGATCTTTTTCTTTTCTAGAGTCTGGAGTTGAAATAAAGCATTATCTATATTTTATACAAACATTTCTATTTGTCCTACTTCATACTTTCAATCACTTTGATTTCAGAACATTAAGAAAATTCTTTCTCTCCTAATCTTTCTTCTATGCAGTGTGCTCATTGCCCTGTACTTCTAGCGCACTGAAGGGGTTGTGTACCCCACATACCCAGGGCCTCCTGAGCTCTCCATCACATGCTTCTGCTTTCCCCTTACACACTATGTTATGGAAAAGTTCTTCTTAGCAAAATAGGTCCCTCCTCAACTCTGTTCAGTGCTAATGTTGCTATATCTCTTGATTAGTGTAAGTCTCCAATGCCAGCATTTCTAATTTGTTTCTGATCTTCTCAGTCCTGCTTCATAATGCCAATTGTACTTCTATTATCTCTCATTTCTTTCTTTTCACAGAACATGGTCTTCAACTGTACTTGGGCATTGAGCATATTACTATTAAAACTTAGCTAAGATGGCTCATCAGAGTATTTCTTCAAGAGGAGACTATGTTCCTTCTGCTTATTTTTGTGTCTCACTTTCTTAATTTTAGATTTAATTATCTACTTAGTAAAAAGATATGAGCAAAGTGTGTGTCTGGAAGGTGATGAAAGCAGACAGTGAAAAGTGGCTGTGGGGAAAGGGTGTGTCACTATGTAGGTAGGCCTTCTATGGGGCTGGGAGGTTCTTCATCCACTAGGGAAACACTAGGACATGGTGTAAAACAGGCTGGTCAGAATGGCCCCACCTGAAATTCCAGTAAGATCTATGAACTAATTTCCTTTAGTCAGTGTGACACTACTCCCGAAGGGTACTGATTCTCCATTACCCTTAGTAGGACAGGTAACCAAGCCAGCTCAGTCAGTCAACAGGGTCTCCAGGGAGGGACTGAGGATTGAAAAACAAAAAAAAAAAAAAAAAGAAATTATACTACACTATAACATGACTCTAGCCAGTTCTGAAGCTGAAGTGCCTTTATTTTTTCCCATTCTGATTTTATAACATTCTAAGTACATGCAATGAACATGGTCAGTTCTAGATCAAGGAACAAACAAAACAGAAATAGTCAGGGGACAAACAAGGCAATAAACAAAGTCTCATGGCATTCAGGGACTTATCAAGATGATCAAGATCGTGAGTCTACTTCCTTGTCCTAGCCCAATGTCAAATTCCTGCCAAATTCCTAGAAGTGGCCCCAAAAGCTCTCCCCAGGCAGACTAGTAGGATTGTTACATTTTACTCACCACAGGGGGTAAAAACTGACCAAAAAAAAACAAAACAAAACAAAGCAAAACAAAAAAGTGGGAACTAAAAGTAGACCAGGCTGAGGTGGTGAGAGGAATAAAGATATCTGAGGTTGCATTAACTGTGGTCATGTTTAGCTTGTGAAAAGACTTTTACTTCTTTCTTGGCTCTCTCCCTTTAGGTATCCTTTACACATTTTTTTCCTTCTACATGTGTGGTCCTGGGCATGCTTCTGTGTGTGTACGTGTGCTGTTGATGTATACTGAGATGTGTAACAGTACATGGGTGTGAGTGTGTACTTGCATGTAGAGACTCAGGACTACTATCTGGACTCTTCTTGGCTTACTTTCCACTTTATTCATTGACACAGGCTCTCTCACTTGAACCCAGAGTTTGCCAGTACAGTTAATCAGGGCACCTAGCTTGCTTCAGGGATCCAGCCTTCAGTATGCTGAAATTTCAGGATTGCCATCATGACCTCTAGGAATGTATATCAATTCTGGGAATCTGAATTGTGGTGCTTAGCTCAGACTTGTGTGGCAGTCAACAGTGAGAAGTTTCCCCAGCCTACTTTTCAGATTTTATCATGTCATTTTCTTACATGATTAATGTTGGTTGGTTTCCTCCATTGACCTTTTCATCCTTCTATCCCAGCAACCCCTTTCTACTTTTATATCACATGTGTATCTCCCCTTACCCATGTTTTCCCTTAAATCCTTCTTACATTCTTAAGAGCATCTTTCTCATTGGTTGGCCTCTACCCACACTTACTTCTACATCAACATTCATACATAAAAGTTAGGATTTAGAATCTGTGTATCAAAGAGGTTATGGTGTGTGGCTTTTCTGAGGCTGAGATATTTTATTCAAAATGATTTTTAGTTTCATCTAGCTTTGTGAAATTTTCATATTCATTGATAACTGGGAGAATTTCATTGCATATCAGCACCATTTTAAAAGCAACTCTTTTTAATCCTATTTCAAAACCTACAAAGTTTGGCTGTCCCAGTCCTGTTCACCAGGCAGCATCATTTTCAGGCTGGCAAAGCCTTGCTTCTTGTGAAAAGAACAACAATAAATCTTGATGTGTAAGAATCTCTTCAATTGGATGTGGAGTCCTTTGGGTATGTGTCCAGGAAGCGGGTAGCTGTATAATATAACCAGTCTATGTTTAGTTTGTATAGAAACATCGTCACTGATTTTTATGTTCCCATCAGAAATGAGAAAAGCTTCCTCTTTCTCACCTCTCCATCAGCCTTTGTTGTGATTTGCTTTCATGATGAGAGTCATTCTGACTGGGGTGAGTTGGGCTCACAAAGTAGTGTATTTCCTTACACACTAAAGAACATATTTTGGCTAATTCTTGTTTATTTTAGTGTGCATTTACCCTGGATGAAGATTCTGAGTCCAAAACCAAAAGCACATAGTGACCTTTCTTGACAGTACCAGAGATGGTATTGATCCAGTCTGCGCACTGTTAGACCACCTCCTTGTTATAAGAATGCATCTGTCTTCTCCCTCCCAGCCTACTGTTTGCTTCAAGACTTAGCCTCAGGCATTGTGCAGCAACTCTTTTTAATCCTATTTCAAAACCTACAAAGTTTGGCTGTCCCAGTCCTGTTCACCAGGCAGAGTATTTTCTATCTTATCATTTGCTGTTCAGCTCAGAGAATTGACCATGCAGCACTCTCTCAAGCCTGCTCGAAGCTCAGAGGTGCAGATGCTTCCAACACTTTATATTTATTTTGATTTTCATTTTAAAATAATATTTGTATGACTATTTAGCCTTGTTGGACAGCTTGTCTTATACTTTTATGTTTTATATGTCAGTAATATGTGTTTGCTGAAAGTTTATTACCATATAAATATAAGGTAATAAATGTAGTCATACAATTTAAATCTTTAAATTTTATTTTCAAATGCTGATGTAAGTAAGTGGGAAATTATAGTAGCCCATCAGACTTGGAGACTTTCTTGTATGTTTCTTTTCTAATTAGTTTTATCATATGTGAGTTTGGGAGTATACACTTTTCACATAGTGCTCACTCACACAAATTTGTATAGAGATGATCAGTGTGAATTTGAACATTTTAGCTTAGAGAAAGCTGCAACCCTAACCTCCGTCTAGTCTAAATACACCATAACTCAAATTAATGAGAGAATGTGGCATTAACTGGTGACTCAAACATTCTAAAGACAAAAAAAAAATGAAAACAAAACAAATGAAAAACTCAAACAACTTTTATGATAAACATAACTTTAAAATAATTACCAATTAGTAAAGGACATTAAGAAAATGTTGAAAATAAAATATCTAGGGTAAAGAATAAAAAGTTGTAGATAATTCAGAGGTATTGTGTTAATTTCTACAAGGATGTCGCCAGCATTATTAACAACTAAAAGGTGCCCAGCTTAAAATAATGCCCTTCTTTAAACCCTGTTCCCTGACTTCATCTCTTCTCTAGACAATTCCAGGCTCATGCAACCAGTGGCCTCATATAAAAGAAAAGCCCCTCAGATACCCCCTGCCCCATTCTTAAACATTTTCCCATTTCATTTTATATGTCCCAGTGTCTTGCCTGCATTTATGTAAACTCTGTATTATAAAATGAATTAAGCACTAGTAGAAAGAAAATACTACTACTTGAAAATGATTGTCACAGAATCCCAAGACCATGATCATTCGTGCTCCAGTCCAAAATGGAACAAGTATGACTGTACTTCCATGAGGCGCCATTCATTGGGCCCTCACTTTTACTCATTTATTTAACCAGCAGTTTGGCCTAGGGCCAACTCCATTGTTTTACTTAGCTTGCCCTTGCTTCTCCCCTCCAAGTTCCTCCTTGCTACCTCCCCTTTCCTTCAGGCCCAATGCTTTTCCTTCAAAGAGTAGGCCTCTCAGGAATAGCAACTGAAAAAGGCATAATACGTTACAATAAGACTCGGCACATCGTTTTATCTTATCTGTATAGAAACTGAGCAAACCCCAGAACAGCTGAGGTAGGACAGAAACTACACATGTCTCTTGCAGACTGCTTGATGCCTATACTATAGAATGATCTCTAAAACATGCTGTGAAACTGGAAAGGATATCTACATAGCCTCCAACACAGAATAACATGGGCTGAATGCTTGGATTTTTAATCATATAATTATTATTACTGCTATCCCTTATGACCTCCAAGTATGTTAGCATAAACCTCTTACTGTCTTTACACAAGTTATCTCATAATGAAAGTATCTGGTTTCCAATATGAATAGAAGAATGAAAAGTAATTAAGTTTTCAGCAGAATTGTCCCTACAGAAAATCAAAACTCCTTCAGCATTTTTTGAAACAACTTCCTAAGTTGTGACTAGTGTCCTGATCAGAGTTTTAATGCTGAACTTGACTTTTTACACATTTAAATTTATTTAGTGTTGGGAAAGTATTAGATAGATGGCTCATTCAGGTGTTTGGGAGAATAAACTTCCAGGGAATCTCCATGGTATAGACTAGTATCCACTTAAAACCCTTTCATGTTTTCTAGTATAGAGACAGCAAGGAGGAAAGGGGGTATTGTATTTTGAATAAAAGTGGTCCCCAGAGGCCCATTGGGAATGGCATTCTTAGGAGGTGTGGCGTTGTTGGAGAATGTGTGTCACTGGGGGGTGGGCTTTGAGGTTTCAGAAGCTTACGCCAGGCCTAGTGTCATTCTGTCTTCCTGCTGCCTGTGGATCATGACATAGAACTCTCACTCTGTCTCCAGCACCAATCTGCCTTCATGCCATCATGCTTCCTACAATGATAATGATGAACTAAACCTCTGAAACTTAAGCTAACCCCAATTAAATGAATTGCTGTGGTCATGGTATCTCTTCATATCAATAGAAACCTTAACTTAGATAGTGGAACACTCTGGAATTTCTCTGACTCAAGTGCTTGGAAAAGAGCTTGGTGAAGTGGGAGGTGATAGCCTCTGTTAGAGTACTCTTTCCTGTGCCGTATCATTCTGTATCTCTTGCATTGGAGTATTTCATTCCTTTAACATTGAGTGTTTTTTTCCTAGATTATTCTTGTTGTTACACAAAGACCAGAGCCACTACTTGCATAGTAGATCCAATGAAACAGCTGTGTTTTAATGAAATTTACCAAGCTTTTAGTGCACCAGTGGGTAGCCTTCACTACTACCCAAATAGACTCCAGAGCCATCTGATGTTCTTCCAATGTAATTAATCTCTGATGCTCGATTTTGTACCATATGTAATAATGTTCCTAGATAGAAATGAGAGTTTCAGCCAAAGGCCATATTAAAGATGAAGAGAGAGAAGCTTCTGGAACAATTGGTTTTCAAGAGAGCAACTAAGTGTGAACTTTATTAAAGGGAAAAGAAATAATGGAAAAAATCTTGCATTAAGTAAAAATCACTTGACATCTTCCATTTTTCAGATTCTTTTATTTTGCCCCAGACAAATGTCTTGGGGTTTGTTTTTACAATGTATATTGTCTATTATGTTATACTTGTAGCCTCATAGATTTAATAGGGGTAAGGAAAAGATTTGCTGCCCTGAGGAATTGAAATAAAAGGGATGAAGTAAAAGAGAATCCCTCACTATGATTAATCCTGGAATAGAATTTCAATCCATTTCCCTACAAATATTTGGGACATTAACTCCAATCAATGATTTTTAATTTCAAACTAATGGACACATTAAAACTGACACAAGTCATATAGAAATCATTTTATAGCTTTCACTATGCTCCACATTGTACCAGATCACATGAGTCTCATGCACCCCTGAAAGGAAGGAGAGAACATATTATATCTAAGAAAACAATGGGTTGCAGAAATTAACTTATCCTTAGCCAACTAGATAGTTAACATAAGCAATGGCTTTCAGTTGATTGTCACATGCTTTTCCACTAGTTCCCCATCCTGTTTTCATGTTAGCCCTTTGGAAAAGTGTTGTATGTATCCCAGTGTAGACCTTGTATGATAGTGAAATCGTGATAGGGAATGAAAGATGGGTATGAAGTTATCTAGGAGACATCACTATATTGTTCTCTAAAAATTCTCGCATATAACTATGCAGTTTGTAATACAAAAGCTTTATCTCTCGATGGCATTTATTTTTCCTGTGCTTATTCTTCATCCTGGATTTTACCCATTGTAGAACAGTATCTCTCTCTGCCTGGATTCTCACCATTCTGTGTCAATATCTTCATCCACTTCATATGCTATGTTATAAATGTCAGCAACACCACCAACTCTCTCCTCTCACTCTTACTTAACTGACAAGTTCAAGTTAAATGACTCTAGTCCTAACAGCACCATTCTGCTTATCTCTGTTCCTTTGGCTCACAATTGGGTCCTTATCCTTTTCTGAAACACATCTATTAAATACAAATTGCATTCTTTCATAGCTACCTTCTTGGGACCAGAATTACTGCCATGTATCTTTGGATCAATTATTCTTCCCCAGTCAAAAATCTTTGTGGACTCCCTTTTGCTGTATTGGTCACCCATGACTTTTGTGCAAACCCAGAACTTCTCTCTTTCAGTTTACTCTGTGTACAAAGCAGACTGCTTATCAACCCACATTCCTTAATTAGTTATGTGTGTCTAAGCCTCTGTGCCCTTGTTAGTGGACAACATAACACAGATCAGATCTGCTCATCACAGGCCCAGGCCCAGTTAGTCATACTTACAGTCCAATTCAGATCTCAATTGCAATGTTTTGCCTGTTTCCCACTTCCATCTGAAGATTTCTTATCAATTTCTCTCTGTTTGCACATTAGACAATCATCCAAGTTTCCTTTGTATGCTATGTCCTCATAAATCATTTGGTGAGGTTATTCTGAGAGGAATGTTAGTTGGATTTCATGGTAATGGTCAGGTCCTCTCAGAATAGCCCTAAGTATATTCAAATATAAGTCAAATGATTTAACTTGAAGAAAGATTCTTGTAGATCATGAAATACTTATACTTGAACTTCTTTCCCTACTTTTGAGAAACATTTTTCTCCACACTATTTTTAAATCTGTAATTTTTAATTAAATATAATTATACAACTTTCTCCTTTCCTGCCATTCCTATAAGACCCCCAATGCTCATTCCCTCCAACCTCTCCTTTATTCCTCCTATCACATTGTGTAAGCCAGAAAGAGACAGAGAAAGAATGAGAGAGAGAGAGACAAAGAAAGAGACAGAGAGAGACAGACAGACAGAGACAGAGAGAGACAGAGACAGAGACAGAGGAAGATATATATATATATATATATATATATATATATATATATATAGAGAGAGAGAGAGAGAGAGAGAGAGAGAGAGGTGCATTGTGAATATACTGGCACAGGAGACACAACACTCATGTGGTGGTGAGAATAGAGCTTTGTGGAGTCAGTCATCTTCTTCAAGCTTTACTTTCAGTCCAGGTGTTGAACTCAGGCCATTAGACTTAAACAGTGAGAGCCTTCACCCACTCTACCTCACCAGCTTATTTCTCAATATTTTAAAGACTCTCTGCAAACAAGAAGGTTTGAGTGTAGTGTGTGTGTGTGTGTGTGTGTGTGTATGTGTGTGTGTGTTTCATATTTCCCTAGAAGTTAGGACTCATCATGGACTCATCATGTCTTAAGATTTTTCTTTAACTTTACTTCTGAACATATAAATATTCACATTAAAGCTTAAAGCATAGTTGTTCTGTTCAAGAGATTAAAAGTCTATGAAAAACTCCTAACTCTAAACATGATAGTTAAGAAAGGTTCTATTTTACTTTCAAATCCTGGTTATTGTTCCTCATGTCAGGGAAGTCAAGGAAGGAGGAGGTCACATGCCTGGTTACTTCTATTCCGTAGTCCGTAGCAGAGAAGAATGCACCCATGAAACCTTTTTGTGTCTTGATAATTTTCACCTGCCTTATATAATTCTAGAAGCTCTGCCTAGGGAATGGAGCCTCCCACAGTGGGTTGTCTCTTCCGACATCAATTAACATTTCATGTGGTCTTCCATGGACATAACCATAGGCCAATCTGACTTAGATATTTTCTCATTGATATTTTCTTCCTATGTGATTTTAGGTTGGAGTAAGTTAACATTTTGAAGAAATCATTACAGTCTGCCCCATTGGTACCATGACATCATTATCCACAAGGTCTCTTGTTAATCTTACAATTTCAAAATGCAGTTCATCAATACTTTAAAAGTACAAAGTCTCTCTGCCAGTGCATGACAAATACAGAGGGGGACACTCTCAGCCAACCATTAAGCTGAGCATAGGGTCCCTAATGGAGGAGCTAGAGAAAGGACCCAAGGAGTTGAAGGGGTTTGCAGCACTATAGCAGGAACAATGAACCACCCAATACCCCCAGAGCTCCCAGGGACTAAACTGCAAACCAATGGGTACACATGGAGTGACCCTTGGCTCCAGATGCGTGTGCAGCAGAGGATGGCCTTATTGGACATCAAAGGGAGTAGAGGCCCTTGGTCCTGAGAAGGCTAGATGCCCCAGTGTAGGGGAATGCCAGGACAGGGAAGCTGGAGTAGGTAGATTGGTGAGCAGTGGGAGGGGAGAAGGGTTAGCAGATTTTTGGGAGCGAAACCAGGAAAAGGGACAACATTAGAAATGTAAATAAAATATATATCTAATTTTAAAAAATAAGCTCTTCTTTTTTTAAAGGCACATGATTCTTATTCCAAAAGGGGAGAAGCAAGGGAAAGCAAATAACAAATCACATTTAAATAAAATCAAAATCCAGTAGTGAAGATTTAAATTCTGTACCCCAGTTTCTAATATCTGAGGATTTTTAATCTTCTAGGATACACAGGACTTGGGCAACCTCACATCTCCACCTCTAGTTTCTGTTGTGCACACTGTTCATCTCTTAGGTTGACTCCATTCCTCACTCATGGCTTTTATTGGCAGATGACCCATGGTTCTGTCATCTCCGACACCCTTGGCTTTCCATTATAACTGACACTTCACTTTCACCAGTGATGAGTCTCTCAGAGCCTCTCTTAGAGCCTCTATGCATGGAGTCTAATACTGACACAAGATGTCAAGCCTCAGCTACTTTGATCTGCTTAATGTTCAATTTCCTACCTTCAAAACCAGTACTGTGTGAAGAACACTTACTATTGCCCAGGTCTCCTGGAAACTTGAAGTGTAGCCTGGACGCCTTGGTAGCTTCTGTGTGGTGGTCCTGAGAAAACATGTTTTTCCTATTGTCCCATTGAAGGAAGAGGGTTTCACCTCAATGGTGCTGATCTGTTAATAATCACAGCTACTTCTTCTGCCTCAGAACGATAAGAACATAAACTTCCCCAGCAAACATGTTACATGAATGGCTCCTTACCCTAGCCTGGATAGTCTTTGACCTGAAACATAACAAGCTCATTGCCCACCATTCTCTTAGCATTTCCAAGCTCCCATAAGAATGTACCACTCCACAGCTCGTTCCGTGTCACAGAGCATAGGCTTCAGTCCTGAGGCCTCTGGCGATAGCCCTCGGACCTCTACGCTTCCGGATCCAGATCAGCCTGAGCGGCAACACCACATCTCCAGGTCCTGAAAGAGGCAAGTGGGGCTTCCAGGCAGCCAGCGGGAGAGGTCGGTGTGCTCCAGTGAATCCAGCAGGCCCCAGCAGGAGCCTTCAGGTGTCTGCTTAGGGTCTGAACAGCCTGGGCAACAGCACCCTGTCTCCAGGCAGTGCAGGAGGTAAGCTGTGCACCAGAGGCCACCTGGGAAGGGGCAGCTTGCACTGGTGAGTCCAGCATTGACAACACCAACTAACACCAGTGAGAACTAGATGGCAAAAGGCAGACGCACGAACGTCATTAACAGAAATCAAGGCAATATGGCAACATCTGAACCCAATTCTCCTTTACCAGCATGTCCTGGATACCTCATCACACCAGTAAAACAAGATTTGGATTTAAAATCACTGGTCATGATGCTGGTACAGGAACACATGAAGGACATACTTAAAGAAATTCAGGAGAAAATGGATCAAAAGTTAGAAGCCCTTGCAAGGGAAACACAAAAATCATTGAAAGAAATCCAGGAGAATACAAAAGCCAATAATGAGGAAACACAAAAAACACTTAAAGAAATACAGGAGAACTTTGGTCAACAAGCTGTGGTCATGAAAGAGGAAACACAAAAATCTCTTAAAGAATTACAGGAAAGCACAAACAAGCAAGTGAAGGAGCTAAGCAAAACCATCCAGGATCTAAAATCAGAAGTAGAAACAACTAAGAAAACTCAAAGGGAGACAACTTTGGAGATAGAAAGCCTTGGGAAGAAATCAGGAGACATAGATGCAAATATCAACAACAGAATACAAGAGATAGAAGAAAGAATCTCAGATGCTGAAGATACCATAGAAACCATGGACTCAACAGTTAAAGAAAATGCAAAAAGCAAAAAGCTTGTAACCCAAAGTATCCAGGAAATCTAGGACACAATGAGAAGACCAAACCTAAGGATTATAGGCATAGATGAGAGTGAAGATTTACAGCATAGAGGGCCAGCAAATATCTTCAATAAAATTATGGAAGAAAACTTCCCTAACCTAAAGAGAGAGATGCCCATGAATATACAAGAAGCCTACAAAACTCCAAACAGACTGGACCAGAACAGAAATTCTTCCTATCACATAATAATCAAAACACCAAATGTACTAAACAAAGAAAGAATATTAAAGGCAGTAAGAGAAAAAGGCCAAGTAACATATAAAGGAAGACCTATCAGAATCAAAGCAGACTTTTCACCTGAGACTATGAAGGCTAGAAGATCCTGGGCTGATCTCATGCAGACTCTAAGAGAACACAAATGCCAGCCAAAACTACTATATCCAGCAAAACTCTCAATCACCGTAGATGGAGAAAATAAGATATTCCATGATAAAACCAAGTTTACCCAATATCTATCCACAAACCCAGCCCTACAAAGGATAATAGGAGGAAAACACCAATACAAGGAGAGAAACTTCACCCTGGAAAAAGCAAGATAGTAACCTTTCATCAAACCCAAAAGAAGTTAACCAATCAAATTTAAAAAATAACGTCAAAAATGACAGGAAGTAACAATCACTATTCCTTAATATCTCTTAACATCAATGGACTCAATGCCCCAATAAAAAGACATAGACTAACTGACTGGATACGTAAATAGGACCCTACATTTTGCTGCTTACAGGAAACACACCTAAGGGTCAAAGACAAACACTACCTTAGGGTAAAAGGCTGGAAGACAATTTTACAAGCAAATGGACTCAGGAAACAAGCTGGAGTAGCCATTTTAATATCAGATAAAATTGACTTTCAACCCAAGGTCATCAAAAGAGACTCTGAGGGACACTTCTTGCTGGTCAAAGGAAAAATACAACAAGAAGAACTCTCAATCCTGAACATCTATGCTCCAAATGCAAGGGCACCCTCTTTCGTAAAAGAAACTTTATTAATGCTCAAAGCACACATTGCACCTAACACAATAATTGTGGGTGACTTCAACACTGCACTTTCCTCAATGGACCGATCAGGAAAACAGAAACTAAACAGGGACACAAGGAAACTAATTGAAGCTTTGGACCAATTAGATTTAACAGATATATATAGAACATTCTATCCTAAAGCAAAAGAATATACCTTTTTCTCAGCACCTCATGGTACCTTCTCCAAAATCGACCATATAATTGGTCACAAGACAGACCTCAGCAAATATAAGAAGATCGAACTAATCCCATGCCTCCTATCAGGTCACTATGGAGTAAAAGTGGTCTTCAATAGCAACAAAAACAACAGAAAACCCACATACCCATGGAAATTGAACAATATTCTACTCAATGATACCTTGGTCAAGGAAGAAATAAAGAAAGAAATTAAAGACTTTCTAGAACACAATGAAAATGAAGACACAACATACCCAAATCTATGGGACACAATGAAAGCAGTGCTAAGAGGAAAACTCATAGCCCTGAGTGCCTCCAAAAAGAAAATGGAGAGAGCATACATTACCAGCTTAATGACACACCTGAAAGCCCTGGAACAAAAAGAAACTATTTCACCCAGGAGGAATAGAAGGCAGGAAATCATCAAACTCAGGGCTGAAATCAATCAAGTAGAAACAAAGAGAACCATACAAAGAATCAACAAAACCAGGAGCTGGTTCTTTGAGAAAATCAACAAGATAGATAAACCCTTAACCAGACTGACCAAAGGGCACAGAGAAAGTATCCAAATTAACAAACTTAGAAATGAAAAGGGAGATATAACAACAGAAACTGAGGAAATCCAAAAAATCATCAGATCCTACTACAAGAGCCTGTACTCAACACAACTGGAGAATCTGGAGGAAATGGACAATTTCCTTGACAGATACCAAACACCAAATTAAATCAGGACCAACTAGACCATTTAAACAGTCCCCTAATGCCTAAAGAAATAGAAGGAGTCATAGAAAGTCTTCCAACCAAAAAAAGCACAGGACCAGATGGTTTCAGTGCAGAATTCTATCAGACCTTCAAAGAAGAGTTAACACCAATACTCTTCAAATTATTCCACAAAATAGAAACAGAAGGAACACTACCCAATTCCTTCTACGAAGCCACAATTACGCTGATACCAAAACCACACAAAGATCCAACAAAGAAAGAGAACTTCAGACCAATTTCCCTTATGAACATCGATGCAAAAATACTCAATAAAATTCTTGCCAACCGAATCCAAGAACACATCAAAACGATCATCCACCATGATCAAGTAGGCTTTATCCCGGGAATGCAGGGTTGGTTCAATATACGGAAATCCATCAATGCAATCCACTACATAAACAAACTCAAAGAAAAAAAACCACATGGTCATTTCATTGGATGCTGAAAAAGCATTTGACAAAATTCAGCATCCTTTCATGCTTAAAGTCTTGGAAAGAACAGGAATTCAAGGCCCATACCTAAACATAGTAAAAGCAATGTACAGCAAAACGGTAGCCAGCATCAAACTAAATGGAGAGAAACTTGAAGCAATCCCACTAAAATCAGGGACTAGACAGGGCTGCCCCCTTTCTCCTTATCTTTTCAATATTGTACTTGAGGTACTAGCTCAGGCAATTCAACAACATAAGGAGGTCAAAGGGATACAAATTGGAAAGGAAGAAGTCAAACTATCATTATTTGCAGATGACATGATAGTCTACCTAAGTGACCCAAAAAACTCTACTAGAGAACTCCTACAGCTGATAAACAACTTCAGCAAAGTGGCAGGTTATAAAACCAACTCAAGCAAATTAGTGGCCTTCCTATACTCAAAGGATAAGCAGGCTGAGAAAGAAATTAGGGAAATGACCCCCTTCACAATAGCCACAAATAGTATAAAGTATCTTGGGGTGACTCTTACCAAACATGTGAAAGATCTGTATGACAAGAACTTCAAGACTCTGAAGAAGGAAATGGAAGAAGACCTCAAAAAATGGGAAAACCTCCCATGCTCATGGATCGGTAGAATCAATATAGTTAAAATGGCCATTTTGCCAAAAGTAATCTACAGATTCAATGCAATACCCATCAAAATCCCAACTCAATTCTTCACAGAGTTAGAAAGAGCAATTCTCAAATTCATCTGGAATAACAAAAAACCCAGGATAGCTAAAACTATTCTCAACAACAAAAGAAATTCTGGGGGAATCAGTATCCCTGACCTCAAGCAATACTACAGAGCAATAGTGTTAAAAACTGCATGGTATTGGTACAGTGACAGGCAGGAGGATCAATGGAACAGGATTGAAGATCCAGAAATGAACCCACACACCTATGGCCACTTGATCCTCGACAAAGATCCTGAAAACATCCAATGGAAAAAAAGATAGTCTTTTCAACAAATGGTGCTGGTTCAACTGGAAGTCAGGATGCAGAAGAATTCGAATTGATCCATCCTTATCTCCTTGTACTAAGCTAAAATCCAAATGGATCAAGGACCTCCACATAAAGCCAGACACTCTGAAGTTAATAGAAAAGAAACTGGGGAAGACCCTTGAGGACATCGGTACAGGGAGAAAGTTTCTGAACAGAACACCAATAGCGTATGCTCTAAGAGCAAGAATTGACAAAGGGGACCTCATAAAATTACAAAGTTTCTGTAAGGCAAAGGATACCATCAAGAGAACAAATAAGCAACCAACAAATTGGGAAAAGTTCTTCACCAATCCTACATCAGACAGAGGGCTAATATCCAATATATATAAAGAACTCAAGAAGTTAGACTCCAGAAAACCAAACAACCCTATTAAAAAATGGGGTACAGAGTTAAACAAAGAATTCTCACCTGAAGAACATCGGATGGTGGTGAAGCATCTTAAAAAATGCTCAACTTCACTAGTCATTAGGGAAATGCAAATCAAAACAACCCTGAGATTTCACCTTACACCAGTCAGAATGGCTAAGATTAAAAATTCAGGAGACAGCAGGTGTTGGAGAGGGTGTGGAGAAAGAGGAACACTCCTCCACTGCTGGTGGGGTTGCAAATTGGTACAACCACTCTGGAAAGCAGTCTGGCGGTTCCTCCGAAAACTGGGCATCTCACTTCCAGAAGATCCTGCTATACCACTCCTGGGCATATACCCAGAGGATTCCCCACCATGTAATAAGGATACATGCTCTACTATGTTCATAGCAGCCCTATTTATAATTGCCAGATGCTGGAAAGAACCCAGGTATCCGTCAACAGAAGAGTGGATGCAAAAAAATGTGGTATATCTCCACAATGGAGTACTATTCAGCCATTAGAAACAATGAATTCATGAAATTCTTAGGCAAATGGATGGACCTAGAGAACATCATACTAAGTGAGGTAACCCAGACCCAAAAGATGAATCATGGTATACACTCACTAATAAGTGGATATTAACCTAGAAACCTGGATTACCCAAAACATAATCTACACATCAAATGAGGTACAAGAAGAAAGAGTGGCCCCTTGTTCTGGAAAGACTTAATGAAGCAGTATTCGACAAAACCAGAACGGGGAAGTGGGAAGGGGTGGGTGGGAGGACAGGGGGAGAGAAAGGGGCTTACGGGACTTTCTGGGAGTGGGGGGACTAGGAAAGGGGAAATCATTTGAAATGTAAATAAAAAATATATCGAATAAAAAAATAAAAAATAAAAACAGCCAGCAATAACCATGCCACAAAAAAAAAAAAAAAAAAAAAAAAAAAGAATGTACCACTCAGCATGGATCACTCAATGGTTCTCCATTGCAAAGTTTCAAGATAGGCATAGATGCAGATACACAAAGGGATGAAGTGAGGGCTCGATCTCTACCTTGAAACTTATTTGTGCATGTACAAAATAACAAGAGGTAATGAATGCCTGCATCTCTTCATACTTCTAGTGATATCATTTAAAGAAGTAGGGTATTTCTGCACACCAACTAAGTAGAATAACTCCAGTGGTCATCTATTAGTAAAGCAAACACAGCAGGATGTGATGAATTGGTACAGTAGAGTGAAAAGTGGGAAAGAACAAGAAAATAACCTACAGACATATGCCCCAAAATGAATGAACCCCCAAACATGAAGCTCATGAAAAGATATCTCAAAAATCTGTGTATTTATCTTTCTGTTTATTCTGATTGTCTATATAAGGCAAATCTTACAGAAATAGAAAGTACATAATTGGTCACTGTATTCAAGATCCGTGATGAGGAGGTCCCATGGGTGCAAAATACAGTTCACACCCTGGAGTCTAGAAAAGGCATCAGGTTGGTGAATGGAAGGATACAGAACTACAAAATATAATTTTATTTTTCTTTCAATTTCTAGTGAATTGAAAGAATTCTTTGGAAGTGTTCTGATTTAGGGGTAGGAAATTATGTAGAGTTTCTGAAGAAGATGAATAATGCAGATGGGATACAGGCTCGTATTGTAATGAGGCAATGAATCTTTGAGGCTGATAAGTATGTTCTAGGATTGGGCAAAGGTGACAGTTTCACAATTATACAAACTCGAAAAGTTATATGCTAGCCATATGAAAATTTAAAGAAATTTTCAAATTTGTATTGGCAACAGGAAACTGAACAAATAACCTCAGGTGTAATTATCATCATGTGCCATGGCAGTCCCTCTGTCCTTTTACTGTGATTTCTGGCTAAGGGAGCAAGTGCCGGAGAGGATGGCTATCATTAGTCTGAGACTTTTGTGTCTGACATCCACAGTCCATGACCACCACATACTGGCAGTTATAAGCTATCATCGATTAAAGCTACTGGACACAAATACAATTTTTAAAAGCATACACACACAGTTGAAATGAGATACATCCTTTATTATCTAGATTATTGTGTCCTAAACCAACATAGAGTATCTAAAGATTGTTTATACTTCCAAAATTCAAGGCTTTGAAGATTTTATATTTTCTATAGAATTTATATAGAATATTAAATATATTATATAGAGAAAATGTATTTTTCCTTAAAAATGCCACATATCCATGATGTGAGATGGTAAGTTTAACCAGTTTCCTTGAGTTTTCTAATCTGGTAGTTTCATAACAACATGGTAAAGAAAGCATCTAAAAATAATTTAATGATGAAACCTGAAGGTGCCTGTTTTTTATCGCTAATCAAAAGAATTTATGTTTAGTGGCTGCAAAAGAATTTACACCTGGACATTTTCACTGATCAATGACAATTGAACTCTGTACCCTTGGTGACATTTATGTTGGAAGCAAGCACTTTTGTTTTTGAAATTCTTACTTAATTCACCCAACAATCTTTCGACGTAGGAGTTTCTCTTCCTTAGCTTAGATCAGCTGTCAGAAGCTGTGAGCTCTGAGGGGCTCATACACTTGCCAGAATACCCTTCACTTGGTGGTATTTGAGGTGGAGACCTCAAATGAGCAAGCCCCGTGCTCAGCTCCTATACCTTTGCAGCCCAAATGTTACAATAGTCTTTAAACTCTTCCTCCCTTCAGCTCTCAGGGGGAATTGCACTGATAAGGTTTGTGCTCATCAAAAGGATAGAAGGACAGCAGCTCTGTCAATCCCAGGATACAACATGCTGGAAAGGGCGGCTTCTCCCCTGAGAAACTATTATGAAGAAGCGTAGTTCTCCAGTGCCCATCGTGAATGAATCACTCCACTTCAGTTATTGTTCCTATGGATTCCTCTTCCTCTTGTCTTTCCCCCCCACCCTCAAGCAGTTTTTAAAGTCCAAGGGGATTTCAAATTGTATCTGACCTATTGATTCCAAGAAGCGGCCAAGTCCAATGGACGTGCAATACAATTTGCAACCTGGAGCTCAGAAAAGAATGACCAGCTCACTAATTGAGGGATACGAATTAGTGAAGCATAATTTCTGGGATTTCTGGTGAGTTGAGAGAAATAATTTGTAAAGTGTTCTGGCTCAGAGTTTAAAATTTAGATGATGTATCTGAACAAGGTGACTTGGCCCAAAGCACTCAACATATAAACTAATATTTTTATTAATATTTATAAAAATCAATCCTCAGCGAGTCCAGACTCCATATTGCAAAAGTATGCTATCTTCTTTCTTGTATTTTTACCAGAGAGTGTTGAAAAGTAGAAGGTCATTGTCCAAAACCTGTAACCCCTTTAAAGCTCTAGGAAAAGACATTTTGGGAGGTAGCAGGATCATCTCTCTGATTCAACCACTCTGTAACACAGCACAGAGAATCTAGCAGAAACGGCTCTGCATGACAGCGGTGTCTTGCACACAGATTTGAACATACAGCCTAATATAAATGCCATGCCACGGTCCAAGATAGTGGATAATTCAATTCTGTTTAATTCAACCAAATCTTTGTTTCCTGCAAACCTGTGCTCTGATTGCCATATTAGTGTCTCTGGAGATCTTAAAAATATGTTAAGACATGTTCCACAGGCTTAAAGAGTTAAGAATGTAATTGAAGGGGCTTACAATTGAATTGGTCAAGAAAGGGAGGGATATGTTATATGTTTGAGTAGATACAGTTTTTACTTTCTTTCTTTTGACATTGTTGAAGAATTGAGGCATAGAGATAATTTGGAGGAAAGGAGTATATAAAATGGAGATGAAATTTCATGCTGTGCTTTAGGTAACCACCCTCCCCAGGCCCCTGATCTACAAAATAAGTAGAGAGGCAGAGAGGATTAGATATATAATGTGTGGCCACTCTTCAGTAACCACTATTGAACTTCAAAATGAGTTTAGTCATTAGCTTTGACAAATGAGGGGCCTTTTATTGATTTTTACACGTGTCTATCATGGGATCTATTTAAAGAGAACAGTCAATCCTAAGAAAGATTATGTTAATCTTATTGGTTTGGTGTCCTAATGGGATAGGGGAGAGCAGAGACAGAAAAAAAAAAAAGATCCTAGAAACTATCAAGTGTCATTTCCTAAGATCAATTCAAAAACAAATTTGGGAGAAAATAACAAGTATATCTGTCTTTTCTGTGAAAACTAAAAATATATTGATAAACCACCCTGACAGTGTTAACCAAAGGTCTGAGAAGTTCACGGAAAGGACATTGACAGGAGAGCAACAATTACTAATTTATTTGTCTTTTTATGGCTCAGTTAAGAGCATCTTAGGTAGTCTACCACATGGCAGCCCGTCAAACTTCACAGGCTAGCTGTCAGAGTTTTGACTGACATAGAAACAGTGTTTGCCCTTGCCTTCAGTGGAGTGCACGCAGGTAAGACAGCTTGTTGGGAATTTTTATTTCATGCTCCTAGGATTTGTGGCTGCACTTTTATTGAAAGTTCTGACAATAAAAAAATCCTGAAATTTCCAAGGTTTCTGCTGCAAGCACTTCTCCACTTAAGCAAGATCTTCCTTTGGGATTAGACAAACGCTAGGGGCTTTGCTGACACCGTCTGATCTCCTAGACAGCTGTTTAGTACATTGGAGACCATTTCTTGGTTTTTGTTGTTAACTTTGCTGGAAAAACATTCAAAAGAAAAAAATAAAAGACAAAGAATTAGCTATGAAAAGGCTGAGCAGGACTCCAGAGAGATGTCATAATTTTGAACTGGTAAATGCCAAGTTGTACCCTCCCAAATTTTTCTATTCCTTCCCTGAAAATGCACACATTAAGTTTCTCATTCCCTAAGAGTCTTCTATGTCCCCCCTCCCTCCTACAAACTGAATCTTCTAAACTAAAACCACTGCCAAACAGTTTTGAATCCTGGACCATCTATACAAAGAAATCCTTTCAAATATATAAGTATTATAGATCAGTGTACAGCACTTAAAATATTTGGAAAATATATTTGAAAAAAATGTTCATTGTAATATGGCAGGAGATGTGTTAGCTCAATAAAGGCAACTGCCTAGAGTTCTTCATGTTTTCTGCATATATCTATTACATCAGTTAATTATTCATAGGCATTTTCCATAGAATATTTCAATTATTCACCAATAGTTTCTAAGGTATTACTGAAACTATCATGATTTGAATCCCCATAAGTGCCCCCAACTTGTTCTAAATTTTTTGCATTGTAATGTCAGGTATGGTGATGCATTCTGAGACATAATCCAAGATGCTGGAGAATTTGAAGAAGCAGCATAGGAAATTCAAGTCACCTTTAGCTATGTTGCAAGTTCGAGGTTAACCTGGGCTACCTGAGAAAACCTATCTCTAATAATAATAATAATGATTTATAATAATAATAAGGCAGAGGCAAAACACAGATAGGAGGTGGAGCTATTGTGAAAGTTTGGCTTAGCAGTTCAGGGAGATAATTTTTATCTCAAGGAAGTATGTGGTACATGAGGAGGACTTCTGTGCAATCAGTTACATTTGTTAAATTTATCATTCTGGTATATAATTCATAATAAAATTATGTTTATTTCATAAAATAAGAACTGTTTTATCTCTATGTTAAATCTAGGAAGAATACAGACTCATATAATCCATTCTTTAAAGAAAATCAGATGTATTGTTATGAAATAAATCATTTTATCATGCAAATAAAGACACACTTGATTTTTTCCACTCATAGATTATTCCATGTTGTTTGCTGAGAACAACAAAATACATTCCTTGCTCAGTCCATATGCACAATAAACTTTGCTGAGGGATTAGTATATTTGTCCATATGCATGAGAAGCACAAATGGAGACAGAGAAACGTCACAGTGAGTCTTAACATTTCGAATAGGAGCACACTTATTGTCTTTAATGCCATTCTTGAAAAGGTAGGGATGGGGATCACCAAAGGTCATTGCCTAGCTAGATTTTCAATTGAAAGGTAAATTTTATGTTTAGTGACAGACCCTGGCTCAATGATTAAGGTAGAGAGGGATAAAGGACAATACTTGATGTCTACCTATGGCCTCTACACAGGAATACTCAGGCAAGTGTCCACACACATGTGCAGGTACACACCATTATACTAACTCAGAGCACATGCACACATGATCACATTGATTAAAAGGTCAGGTCCCAGGAATCTTCCATAACCACATGTTTTTGGTTTTATTTTAGATCGGTCTCTCCAGGTAGTTATGTCAGGTATTCTGTTCTGAATCCTTTTAACTTAGGAGATCAGGAATTTGGCAGTAAAGTAGCCCCATCAATGCTGTGAGCTGTGTGCACTGGGAGTGGATCTGAATATCTTGAGTGTGGCTGAGCTAGTAGTTGTGGGTTTATCAGTGGTTGTGGACCATATCAGGCCTGCCGTGAGGAGTGCCCTTCAGACATATACTGCCTTGAGTCTGAGTTATCCTGGAACATTTGCCTTGTGAACTTCTTTGCACTGATCTATTTTGAATAGGAGCCTCTAGTGTTGTGTTTTAGACATGTGCTGAATCAGGCCTTTGTCCTGACCTCTACCTGGCCACCAGGAGGAAATGGTCTAGTTGGTGTGAAAATTGAGATGCAGACCACACGCTTCCAAAGCTACATGAGCTTATGGCTTCAGTGCAGGCTGCTGACAGGAGAAATGCCCCACAGAATCATAAGTCAAATTTTTGTGGGACTTACTAAAGTTCACCTTTAAAAATGTGTTATTTCACAGTCATGTTAACATTCTCATGTTTTTAATAGTTGACTTTTTGCCATAGAAGCTCATTCCCTTATTTTGTTTGTATATTAATATATCTTATTGGCTGTGTAATATGCAAGGACATTCCAATTTTATAAAGAGACATCAGGAAGATATGAAAAGATAATTATTTGTAAATCACAGGCAAAAAGTACATACCACTTCCTGTTTCAAGTTCCCATGGGTATTTAGCTACACCTCTGTGTCCTGTAAGGGCTAAGACTTTTGTCCGTTTTGAGGCTTCCCCCTGATCCTGTCTGTGGGAAAATCAGACTTTTGTAACATTAGAGGGAATATTGACTTGACCATTTACAAAAAGTGTAGGAAGATTGCCTTGATTATCACTGTATCATGAGTAAGAATATGGCTATGCATTTATCTATTCTGATAGTGCTCACAGTGAAAGCACACTTTTTCATACAAAGCCATTTTGCTGTGATGGGGATGGTGTGGGTTTTGGTCTTGTAGGATTAGTGGCTATGTGGTGGTTTGTGTAAAGTCCAGATGCTTTCAAGAGGCTGTTGTGTGAGATCCACGTGCTTAGGAAGATTCCAGCTTTCAGCATTGCCTAGGCATAATCAAGCCTCACACTTCAAGATTCACTTGTAAATATAGATATTTATACACTATGACTTTGTGATGTCCTCAAAATTAAAATAGGCATCATTTCAGTTGTGTCAAGTTCTTTTATTTTTAGAATATTAATAAAGCTGACTTAATGTAATTAAGTAATGTGATGATAAAATGTCAATTATTGAATGAAAAACTTTAAAACATGTCAAAGTTGTTTTTAGCTTTGAGCAGGTTTTGAAGTCTTGTCAATAGACGGGAAGAACAAAAGTTCACCTCAAAACACTTTTCTTTTTCCTTTAAAATGAGCTAACAATTATCTGGCAAATTAATACGAAAATTTAATGCCTTAAAATTAATATGATAGTAATTCTTCTTTTACCTCAAGGTTTTCTTATAGAATAATGTTGTGCTATTCACATTTTAACATTTGTAGCTGCTTCTCATGACTGTTCTCAGTGATGGAACTTGACTTTTCTAGATTTACTAGTAGTTCCCTCATATAACTTCTGTGAAATTAATCTAGTATTGATAGTGTAGAAACCGGAGGCCTTAGAGTAGACAAATGACTCATTGCAATGAACATTTACAAGCAAAGATGTATAGACAATGGCTATACTGTGTGATACACTGCAGCTTGCATGACCAGATTTTTCTTTTGTGGGGAAGTTACAAGGGCAGAGGGAAGATCTAAAGGGGCAGGCATATGAGGTGGGCTTGGGGTGCATGATATGAAATTTACAAAGAATCAATACAAAGTTCTAAAAATGATATTCATATATACAGTCTTTCATATTAACAATCTATCTCTTACTGTGTTTCTTTACTAGAAATCTTATTAATGCTTAGGGAATCCAAACAAGAAACAAATGTACCCTCCCTAGCCAGAGCAAAGCTGGAAACTCCTGTGCTGTCTTTATTGACACATCATTTCATTAGCTTTATCTGTTCTTTCTCTAACATTTTAAAATTTCTTTTTATGTATTAATTATGTGTGTTTCTGTGCTATCTGTATGTAGGTTTGTGCACATGAGAGCAGCACTAAGAAAGGCCAGAAAAGAACCTTACATCCTCTGAAACAGAAGTTACAAATGGCTATGAACAGACTGCTGTGGGAGCTGTGAACCAAACTCAGATCCTCTCAAAAGCAGTATGTGCTCTTAACTGTTGAACCATCTTTCCAGCACCTACCCAGAGGCACTACATCTTTAGGATCAGCCAATATTGCAAAATAGCAACTTCCCAGTATATATAAAGATTGTTTCCATTGTACCATAGTCTAATAAGTGTCAATATTTATTTTTGTCCAAACCAATGCACATACTTTACACTGAAAACATTGTGTAAAAGAATTAAAATAGCCTTCTAACCATTCAGTGAGCTTTCCACTGGCTGTAATTGGGGGTTTTCTGAAACAAGGCAACGGCATGGCCCATTGTAGCAGTGTTTGACATGCAATCCTGATGTCTTCAGCTTGAATTTCAGAATGCCTGTAAAGGCTGAAGGGGTGATCTGACTCCAAAAAGTTTGCATGCGTGCTAAGGCACTGTGGCATGATCGCTGCCCATCACACTGCAAACACTCATGCTCAAACACAGAGGGAGGGAGGAAAGGAAGGAGGGGGGATAAATCACATCAAAAAAGAGAGAGCAGCAGAGTTTGCCTCATCAACATAAGCTTGTTTTATGAGCAACTTTTCTGTTGAACTTGATGATGCAGCCTAGTAGGTCAACCTTGGTGAATCTTTCTTTCCAGTTGGAATCAATTCTCTTGGACTCTCCCACCATATACTCAACTAAATCTGTATTATATTCTAGAGAATCTGTGGTCATTTGAGCCATGTTCATGGCTTCTTTTCCAGAAATAGCATCCTTGGGAAAATTGCCCCAGCCTACAAAGCAATTCTCCACCTGCTAAAATTCTGAAGAGAACATAGCAATCCATTCTTTTCTTGGGCTCCATTTTTACTTCTAGATTCTTTTCTATTTCTTTTATCTTGTCAGTTACCTCCTGACTGAATTCTTGAGCTCATGAAATCATCAGTGAGGATAATCATCCATTTCTTTCCAACTCCTGTTAAAGTTGATGATTTCGGTCATTCCTATGAGTCATGACATCTCTTAAAAGTATGTAGAACAATGACCCATTTCCAGTTTTTTCTTTTATTTTTGTCTAGACTCATCAAAGCAGTTGATATTCATGGCAACTACAGCTCTATAAACATTTATCTCAAAAATTAAAATCTAAAAGTCAAAATTAATCCATGCTCAATGGGATGAGGATGGGTAATGTATTAGGAGACCCAAGAACAATATTAATTTCTTTGTACCTATAAAATCACATTTTTATCTGGCCCAGAACGTTATCAGCATACAATAATGTTTTGAAAGAAACCTATTTTATTTTAGAGCTTGGAGCTGGTCTCAACAGGGAAGTTAGCATATTTTGTGAATCATGTTATAATTAGATATGCTGTCACATAAGCTTTGTTATTCAGTATAGACAACAGGGAAAGTACATTGAACTTCATTCTAAAGGACCATGGGGTTGTTAGGATGATAAATAAATACCAGTTTCAGCTTAGAGCCATAGCCCATAAGCCAGCCCATCTTTTAAATGTATGAAATCTGGTACTGATTTCTTTCTAGCTATGAAAATTCTGCAAGACAGCTGTGGTGGTTTGAATAGAATCATCCCTACAGTTTCATAGATTTGAATGCTTAATCACCAGGGAGTGGCAATACTTGATATGGTGTAAGATGTGTGGCCTTGTTGGAGGAAGTGTGTCAGTAGGGCCAGGTTTTGGGATTTTGGAATTTCTAATGCTCAGACCTGGTCTAGTCTCAGTCTCTCTCCCTCCTTCCCTCTCTCCCTCCTTCCCTCCCTCCCTCTCTCTCCTCTCTCTCTCTCTCTCTCTCTCTCTCTCTCTCTCTCTCTCTCTCCCTCTCCCTCTCTCTCTCCCTCTCCCTCTCCCTCTCCCTCTCCCTCTCCCTCTCCCTCTCCCTCTCCCTCTCCCCCTCCCTCTCTCCCTCCCTCTCTCTCTCTGTCTTTGTCTCTGTCTCTGTCTCTCTCTCCCCTCCTCCCTCTCCCTGTTACCTGACATTCTGATGCACGACTCTCAGATACCTCTTTAATATCATGTGGAGCCTTTGTGTTGCCATGGTTTCCACCATGATGAAGATGGACTAAACCTCTGCAACTGTAAGCTAGCCCCAATGAAATGTTTTCCTTTATAAGAGATGAGTGCTCATAGTGTCTTTTTATAGCAATAGAACACTGACCAAGACAGCACCTTTCTCCGATATGAAACTTTTTTTTTTTCACACTGAAAATCTGTCTACTCTTATCATGTTCTTGGTGCTTCAGGATAGACTTTCTGAATGACTCCCTTAACCTGGCCTCACTGTGAACACTCGCCTGTTTACCATGTCCATTTATGCTGCAAAATCAGCTTCTTGCCTTGAACTTCTGGAGCCAACTTCTAGGTTTTAACTTTTCTTCGGTAGCTTAATTGTGTTTTCTTAACCTTCATTGAATCAGAGATAGGCCTTTACTCTGGATGGAGTTTTGATTTAAGGAAGGATTATCGACTCTTAATCTTTGTATGTGAAGCTCTCTCTGTATTCAGTAGTGGAGTTGCTTCTCTTTTGCTTCAGAGTTCATCCTTTACTCAGCACCATGGTTAAAGGCTTGAATCCAGAAGCTTGGCATTCATCATATTTTGGGTTTCAAAATGCCTTCTTCCTTAAGCTGAATAATGTTTCCTTGTAATGTGAGAGACGTGTGACTCTTCATTTCACTTGGATGCTTAGAAGCCATTGGGAATCAGTCATCGGCCTAATTGCAATATGTTCAGTGTCTCAGGGGAAGAGAGGCCAGAGAAGAGCAATAGAGATGAAGAATGAGTCAGAGCACACAGTCAGAAGTGTGCTGCCTCCTGTGGGTAGCTTGGTGAGTCCAGACACCAAAACAGTAATGGATGATATTGTTTATTTCAGATTATCCTAATAGAACAGCAAAGAATCTGAAAGATGGCTGCACTTCCCAAATGTGGAAGTGCACAGGATGACCACAGCATATTACAAAATGGTGACAAAAGACTCCCTCCGCATCCCATAGGATTCGCACAGACTTCAGGATGTAAAAGACACCCTTCATGGGAAACACAGCAACAAAGAGCTTTATACCTGACTCTTGCATGGAGCAGGGAGAGGTTTTATCTTCTCATCTTTATTTATGCCGGTCATGTAACCACTCAGACAAACAAAATCCAAGAGAAAACCCGGGCCTGTGGGACAGAGGCCTGGCCCGGAAGAGTGGAGGAGCAGGCGCAGAAGTCGCTTCGGCCGAAGCTGGTTCCACCTCAGTCTTCAGCGTGTCATTGTCTTGGTTACCCGCATCGCCTCATGCGTGGCTAGTGGGGTCTGGTGGGCCCACAAAAGGCCGCCTAGCCTGGGAGGATTGCAGTGGAGGTGCTGCTGATGTTTCAGAAGAGCAAATCTCTCCCCAAGTGTTACAGCTCTTATGACAGAAGCTCTCAAGACGACAGGGTAGTTCTTGCGCACCTTTAATTCCCTGTGTAAGATTTATATACAGTTTTGGGGGTGATTCAGGGTTTGACAGGAGGTACTCCTCATTCACATGGACTGAAAGCTTGGGGAAACCTTATTTACATGTGGGAAGAATTGGTGCTGTTCCTATGTGACTGTCAGCCACACACCTCTCCTGCGAGGGGATATGGAGGTTGTAACTGTGCAGGGGCCAGGGAGCCCAGGGGACATGACCAAACTCCTTCTGACCCGTGTAGGTGGAAGCCCCACCTACTAGGTCGCCTGGGTTCTCAACCTGGAACCAGGCTACCTGTGCACAGCTCACCTCCCAACATGAAAACAGTGATCTGGTACTGGAAAGCTAACTTTAGGATCTTCTCTTTGTTTGAGGTCTGGTCAAAGCTAAGTTTCTTCAACATGGTAGTGTGGTGGCTATGACTCATGTGAGAGGCTCCCCTTAGTAAGTCCAAACTCCAATTCTAATTCTATTGAGCTCTCTTACACTCTTTAAATTGAGATACTTTTCACTACTATACTTTTAAAGCAATTTCTCACATTTCAATAACGAGCTCTTTTCTGTACACCACTGAACAGCGTTATAAGCCTCACTAATGTTGCTGATCAGATTACAAACAAGACAAGATGACAAGCCAGGACCCATTCTATATTTCCATATAGGTATCTCTCACAGGACAGTCTCCCTGGAGTGTACGGCTTCTCCCCATGTACTTAAACTAGTCATGACATAAAGAATTAAGAAAGGTTTTCTCCTTTTTTAATCTGGTTGATTTTATTTTTGACAGCCTAGTTATATTTTAATTTTACTTAATTAAACATAGATATCTTCATATTCTTCAAAGTTATTAGGATTCTGTGGGATCCTAAATTTCTTCAAATATATGAGAACAGCAAGTGTGTCTTTCTTTTTGTATACTGTCAGTACCTTTTCCTATGCTAGACAGAGTCCTTGCAAAATAAAACTTTTAAGTTGTGGCAGTTATTATATTTTTTGAAAACTGAACCTAGAGAGCAGTGACTTGTGGGTTTTTTTTTTATTTGAACATGAATTATAATAATGTATCATATATTCTTGTAGGGTGTGAATGTGAGATCCTCACGTAGATATGTCTACCAAGTCACACATAAGGCAGGAAAAAGATATAAAAAACAGTTGGGGGAGGCACTTTTTCTCCCAGAGCCAAAGTTAGGAATTTGCAAAGTGCCCATCCAATGATGAATGCAGAGATGCTGTGGAGCTGTCAATCATTGCATGTCCCACATCTGGGGCAGCATCTGCTCTGGGTTGTGAAAAGAAAAACAAGAAAATTGGAGTAAACATCATGACACAATATCAAATCTGTGTAACTAACAAATGTATTGTGAATCCAGGGGCCATGTAGCAGTGTGAGACCCATACCAAGATGCTTGATAATTATATTTCTCAACTCCCTTTAGAAAATACCATACTCTAGGCCTGGGAATAACGAGCTTTTGCATAACAGCACTGGGCCTATAAATAAGAAACTCATTAAGCTACCTGTAGCAGGCCTCTACCCCAGTCTGCACTGGCTTGGGGAGCTTAATGAGGTGATAATGAGGAGAAAATGGTTTAGCTCCTTTTTGGCCTGGTGTGTGATGGGTAGGGAAATCCAAGTCTTCAGTGAAGCAGCCACCATACAGCCCAATTCATCATTCAGGGTGGGTCTATATCACAGAAATAATTTGCTTCTAGGTCCCCAAGTTATTTGGCTCCCTGGTCTATGGAAACAAAGCAAGCTATTCATTCACTATTGAAGGGTCTGTCAGAATAACACCAATAAAGGGTGTTAGACTAGTTGGTCATTAGCATTTGAAGGGAATGGCCAAATAACCCCAACAAAGGGTGTTAAACCAATCCACATTGTAGGTAGGGAAGTAGAGAGGCTGTGAAATTCTAAGTGGATTAGTGCCAGCACTATTTTCTCACTGAGTCTGGCCTCCTCTATAAGACTTCGTGTTCACTCAGGGCTAGAGCAAATCTTGGCCAAGCTCTCCTCTTCTTTTCTCTGTAAGGAAACTAAAGCAGCAAATGAGGGTTAAGAATATAACATTTAGCATATTAGAGACAAGAAGAGATCACAATACCAAACTGCTGGCCATTCAAGGCATAAATGCCAAGTTCAGCAGGAGAGTCTATGGCACTTGGCCGGAGAGGCGAAGGAAACTGGAGCAGTGCTGGGTTCACTTGATTCATGCTTGTCTCTGTTATGTCCCATGCTGACGAAGACATGAGACAGAACCAGAAAGGAAGGATGGAATCACATTCTCAAGAACACAGTCTGTAAGACATCACCTAGTCTAGGGTTCACACAGAAAATCTCTCCATAATGCCTTAAAGAAAGACATTTGTTCTGTAGTTGAAAGCAGCCCAGACGACCCAGGAGACACATATCGTTAGGTTCTAGTCAAGGATCCATATTCACTCTGCATTGAGATGAGGAGCATCAAAATTGTCCACGTGTGCTCTGTGGAACTGAGATTTTAATCTAAGCATTCCATTTTTCAAATACCTCTCATGTTGCCTGATAAAGTGACCTGTAATTCTGTTTACTTCCTTGATGATGATATAATTTTTGTTTTTCTGTTAGGATGATATTCCATCATATATATATATATATATATATATATATATATATATATATATATATACACATATATATATACATATATATATATATATTCCACTTATGTTATTTATTTATCTCTTTATGGACATTTAGGATGATTCCATGCCACTAACAATTTGCACATGATCAACACAGACGTGCAGGTGTGGGTGTCATTAAACTCTTGGCAGCATATGCAGAAACAGAATAGTGAGAGCCTAAACTGATGCCAGTAAATATTGTGTTTTCTTTCATATACAGAACATGCTGGCCTCCAGTACCTTGAAATATTCTTAATCTTATTTTCCACAATTCCTCTCTACATTATTTTTGTTTTAAAAGAATGACAAATATTTTATAAGTAAGCAGTAACAGCTAGATGTCTTCCTTTTTAAGCTCTCTCACTTTTGTTACATGTAACCTAAGGTCATAGTAACTACTTGCCTTGGGAGATGTCGCATAAGAAGGCTGTATGCTGAGAGGTACTGATTATATACACTTTTGGTTTTTTATCAGTGAAAGACCATTTTTGTACAAGTAAGTCTTAGTTGTATAGAACTCTGTTTCTTCAATGAAAAGAGATTAAATTTCATTGGATTTTACCAAATGGTTTTTATTTATGTTTTGGGGAAATAACTTGTTGCCGGTATGAGTGTGTGTGTGTGTGTGTGTGTGTGTGTGTGTGTATGCACACATGTACACATGTCTGTTGGTCCGTTGGTATATAAGGAATAAATTAATTTTGACTTTCTACAATAAAACCAATGGTGTCTGTGCACTTTTATGTGTGTCAATTTTCTGTCTTGGAAAAATTCTGCATACAAATTTATGGATAAAATAGACGAGATGTATTGCCCTTTATACCCTTTTCTGACAAGTTTAGAGTAGCATATTCTGATGGTAGAACTGTGGTACCTTTGTTTATGCCTTCTGGCAGAGTTCAAAGACATTGAAATTGTGTAGTTTTTGAGTAATTGGTAGAATTTTTATTGGCAAAACCACCTGGCCCTGATTTTCAAGTACCGTCCTTTAATAATAATATAATATAGGCTTATAATGTCATTTTTAGTGGTATATTATCTAAAAATGTTTTTTTTCTGTTTTCATAGATAGCCATTAGTATATTCATAAGGTTTCTCATTTTCACTTAAACATAGACTTAATAGAAATATTTTTTCATTATCTAAAATTTCTTGTGCATATTCCCTGTGTTTTAAAGGTTTCTCTTCCTTGATCTTTTTCATCCAGTTCTTTTTCAGAGAAATTTGATTTTTATACTTAAAGTTTTAGAATGACTTATTTTTTATTACTCACTTTCCTATTGTGTTTCGTTTAACTACAATGTCAACTCTATTATCCTCTTATGAATTTTTAGTTTTTAATGGTAAAAATTGTGTGTTTGGAATTAGCCAGCTAAGCTCAGTTTCTATGATTATGATTTTGTTGACAACACTAATTTCCTATATTTAATGCTTAATTTGTACTTTTAGTTATTCTCTAATAATAATTTAGTTCAGGAAGAACCCTTTATCCCTTTCAATGCAACTAGTTCTTGACATTGTCGAGTGGAAATGTTTTATTCTTTTTTTGTTTTAGTTTCTCTCTGTGTGATGCTATGTTGATATGTGTGTGGAAGTCAAAGGACACCCTTGACATATGTACCCTTGCCTTCCTCTTTGTTTGAGGCAGGGCTTCTTGCTGTCCACTGTTGTATATGTCAGGTTAAGCAATCTGTGAGTTTCTAGAAAATATCCTCCTGTCTCAGTTTCCCACCTCTCGCTAGTAGTGCAACCCTCACTACAAGGCTTGGCTTTACCTGGGCTCCAGGAACCCGGGCTCAGATCCTCAGCCTGGCAAGACAAACACGCTACCTCCTGAGCCATCGTCTCTGCTTCAGTCTTAAGGTTTCTCTCCAAACTCCATTCTGTTTATTTACTTGTACCATGCTATTTTAAGCCATCTTCCCATTTTTCAAAATGTTATTTTGGCTCATTGTTTGCCATTAATTTCTTATTAAATTGGATTAGCTTTTAGAACAGCTCTGTCCTAAGGCACTGTGTACTTATCTCAGGCTGAACTTTAGGGTTTAGCCTTGGGCAAAATCTGCCTGTCTGCATCTTGCTGTTCTCAGTTTAGCTCACTGTTCCTTTGTTAGGAGTTTGTTGCTCCTGCAGATGTTTCCTTTTCTCGAATGTGACTTTAGCAGTGTTCATCTGTGACGGTCCTCCTGTGATCTAACTGAGGTGGTGCATAATTTCTGATTAGTCTTTATAAGACTAGCTTAACTTAAACTACAGTTGCTAAAGCTTCTTTACAAAGTCAAAAGAATATACAGGACATTCAGAAATTTGAAATGTCTGAAATTTGAAATGAAACAATTAATTTCACCTAGTCAGTGTGCTCTCAAATTCCCCAAATGCAGGGACCCTGTGGGGAAGCGCTGGAATAACGGACGCCATTAGTCTGAGTCTGCCTTAGCTCAGTGAGCCTAAAGTCTGGTGGTCATCATCCTTTTGTATTAATTCAAAAAATCCTTCCTTGCTCTTTGTGAGAGACAAGTAAGCAGAATAGATGGTGTGACTACATTTTCTTGGTTGTATAAAGAAGCCATTAGAAATAGATGAACACTGAGTCTTTCCATTCTAAGAAAACATATCTCTTTCTAAACGCATGAAAATTGTATTCCCCATGGGTTACCTGCTAGTGAATAATTCAAGGTAAACCCTGTGTTTTCCTTCAGTTGATTCTGTACCAATATTTAGAATGTTTCTCCTTGCTCTCTTGTCCTTAACAACAATCTAATGCTGCCCTCCAGTTACTAATAATTATTGCTGCACCCAGCTGCCACTTATGGATTGAGATTTAGTGCTGTCTCTGTCAGTAAATGCAGATGGATAATCCATCCTCCAAATCAAAGTTCAAGAATGGCCCCCTGGAAGAAGCCACTGGGGAAGGAGTGGCGGCGTGGCTTGCAGCACATGGCTCAACAGCTTGGAAAGAGCAGGCTCGTAGGACTGAAGCGAGTATGACCCAGTGGGATTTACAAAGTCAGAATCCAGGAAAAGGAAACTGAGTTTGCAAGGTTAAGAAAACATAAGAAGTGGCCTTGAGAGTCACATGGCCATGGGCCATGGTCTGTGGAAATAAGCATTGTACGTGTACTTATAAAATGCAGGTGGTTTGGGGATATATAGGACAGAATTTTTTAAATTTCATAATGTAGAGAAAAACTTTCTCTTATAAGCCATATGTACACACACACACACACACACACACACACTTCAAAAATATGCCAATATCTTCTTAGGAAAATGCTGGAAATCTATATTATCTTTTTTAGATATCTACAGTTTTTAAATTCAGTCGAAGTCAACCCCATCAATAGCTTTTGTTAGATTCTTAACTATACTAAAAGCTTATAAACTAATATTAAAAAATAAAATTCAAGAATATTTATTTCTGAAATCAGATTCTTAGAAAATCAACACACATAACCACTACTGATCTTAGTAATTATAAAATAATGCAACGTGATAGTTATAAATATTAGTATGCAGTACTGAGGCAGCTATATAAGTAAAAATCCCTGTTTGTAAGAATTGGCAAAATGATTAAGGGTTGGTGGATTTGTATGAATCTGTCAGAAGAAAGTCCAAGTTTTAGTATATATTTTTTACTTTGATTAACAGTTATGATAATATATGCTAAGTAGAGAGCAGGCTACATACAGATATTCTTTTTAAAATTAGATAACTAATAAATCAAAATCAACCTCATCATTAACAGTAGGAAATACATCAATTTTGTGTTTTCTCTTTTTTTTCTCAGTCTAAAATTCCTGCTAATTTTTAGTTTTGAATTAGAATTAAGAATTTTATAATAATACAGTGAAAAATATCTGATTAATTTACCTTGCAGCATTTGTAGGAAACACAGAAGTTTTATGCAGCCTTTGGGGGGGCTTTTTAGATATGCATGTATCACTCGATGGTTTCATGCATTTGGGTAGAGGGTTTCAGTCACTTTTAGTACCTCATTCCTCATCCTGGTCCTCCTCCTGCTCCCACTCATGCCTTTCTTTCCAGTGCCTCCCCCTCCCACTTTCATGTCTTCCTTTGTCTTATGACCTACTGAGTTCAGTTTCTTGTCTCAATAAGGATAGGACACATTTGCTAGAGCAAAGGGAATGTATTAGTGACTACATCTATAATAAAATGACAGCCAACTCCTCCTGCCACACCACAACCCTAAACTGTCAGTAGTTCCTAGGAGGGGTGGAGCCTCCTAGGTCCTTAATCCATCACAGTGCAGTGGTGCTGGGCCCAATCCAATGTGGATGCTTGGGAGACAGCTTGTGTAGTCCCTTTCAGGAACAGCTCTCTCCATGATGGATGGGTTTTCACAGATCACTCTGAGAAGTTGTGTCTTGTGTATCAATTTCTTTCTGAGAAATAGATCTGAAATGGGGGCAGCATTGTTTGTCAATGTCCCCCTGTGATTGTTAGCAGTGCATCCTTGCACATATTGTTTCAGACAAAAAATTAGTATTTTGCATTAGAAGAGGATAATTAGGCAATAAGACACAAAAGTGTGTGTGGTTATCATGAGATAAACACACACATGGGGTGTTATGAGGCACAGCCAAGTGTCTATAATCCCTCTAGGGTATGATTATCTCGCGATAACCACACACCCTGGAGTTGCCTTATTGCTATTATAAAATATCTTTATTATAGGAAGAAATGTGCATTTTTGTGCAGAAAGGAGACGGAGCTGGCAATTTAGAATGCCGAACAGCAATTTCAGCTGAGCTATGTGGTTTACATAGATTAATCTATCCCATTGGAATGTTTTCCCAGCCAAAAAAATGTTCCCTAAATCCAAGCAGTCATAATCTGCAGTGATGTGCAGCTATTTGGAGCATTTGAGAAATTCCCTGCCTGGTTCTTAGACTGTTGGTTTGATGGTTGCATGGGGTGAACACTGGGACTCCAAAGGTTGTGAACGTCTATGTATGTGGGCTTTGGAAGTTTGTCGTTCTAGGCACCAGACAGCCATCCATGTCAGCATCAGAATTCCACACTATGGCTTCATCTGGCTTCTTAGTCAGAACACCTTAAAGTCTTTACAGAAATATCACATAACAGCAGAAAATTCGGAGAAGAGAGGGTATGAGGTAGGAAGAGAAAAGTGGGACCAAACCCTCAAGGAGAAAGAGATTAGTTACAGTAAAAAGCAGGAAAGAGATAGCAAGTCAGCACAACTACACTAAAACATGGAGTGTTTTAAATCTGGAAAACTTAAAACAAAGACTCAAGGGAAATGGGACAAATCTGTCATTACAGCTAAGTAGGAGCAGGAGGATCAGAAGATTGAGATCAGCCTGGCCTACTGGGTTACTTACAGGCTGGTCCGAGCTATATAACCAGAGTCTGTCTCAAGGAAAAGACACCCCCAGAACAAAGACATCTTAGGAGAAATAGAAACCAACATTCAAAACCTTCCAAATTGCCTTAAAGAGTACACTTCTCTATAGCTGAAAGGTAGAATTCATTTAATGGAAAGTCATGGTTAAAAACTTGATTTGATTTTACTGTAAGAATACACTTTTCAATTTTTAGTAGTTGTAAAATATAAACTTTTCTGAGAATAAAGTAATTGAAGCAAACATTGAGAATGGATTCCTCCTTCCCAGAAGCTGCCTCATAGCTCTAAGACTGATTATATGACCGAAGCACAAGGAATTCCTGCATACTGTCTGAGAGGTACTCAACTTTTTCATAAGGCCTGAGCAGTTTATGACTCCAAAGGAGACTTTTTATATCAGTATCTATGTATAGAAAATAGTAACTTTTTCAGGTATCATGAGTTATTAAGTAGAATAAATGCAAGAAAATAATTTTTTTAAAGACTTATAGATGTTTAAGGCCTAAGAATTCACTATCTGATTTAAAAATTATAATTTTCTGAGTCTGATCAATTATTAACTTGATAGTCAAAAGCTCTAATAAAATTAGAGGATAGGCAGTCAACATTTTATCTCAATAAATTTTCAATGTTGTTAAACAAATTACAAGGTAAAGTCAGCAATAGGTTAGGTTATAAATTACATGTAAAATAAATCAATATTTATATCCATATTTGTACATTCAGATCTTTAGGGGAAAATATGCAGAGAATTTAGTCTAGCTAAATTATGTTTACTTTCATAGTCATCAAGATGTGTCAAATCTAATGCAAGCCTATTGTTTATATGGAATATAAAATCAATATAATTGATTTGATTGAACTTTTAAAATCTTCAATTAATATGTGCCATGCCTTTTTAAATGCAGAAAAGCCAGTAATTGCCTTAAATGTAAAAATAAAATAGCATATAGAGATCTTTCACTTACCCATGACAATGCATTATTATTGGTTTCTTCATTTCACTAACTGATAGGCTTTCATGTAAAATCAATATCTCTCAGTCTAATACGGTTTGCATTGTTATATGGTAGGTTATAGAAACTAAAATATAGTTTTGATGAATAACTTCAAGTCTTTATTTCATAATAAACTTGCCATGGGGGAAATTTAAAGGGGCACCATTTGTTTTCTAAATATGTAACAGCATCTCTCACATAATTGACAATTGTTTCATCGGAATGCTATCATTTCTAGTCTAAATCCCCATCTTTTAATTTAGCCCTAGGCCATACCTTTTAAAGAAATTGCTATCCATGAAATATCAAATACTTCAACAGGGCCAGACTTGTGTACCTCCCTAGTAGAGCTGTGTGAAAAATTTCACACCTACACTGAAACTGCCAAAATATGCTACTCCAGTCTTCTCAGTACCGAGGGGAAACATATACTTTTTCCCTTTGGGCAGTTTTGACAGTTTTAATACAAGTGAAAAGCAGGTTTTGCCAGCATAGAAAAGGGGGAAAGGAAGAAATTATAACACGAGAACTTCCTAGTCTTACAAGAGAAAAAAGTCGAAAGCTTATGCTGGGTGCTTCCTTCTATCCCAGAACGACCTCTGGGCTGATTGCTTTGTCACGGGAAGGGAAGGTAGACATTTTAAGGGTAAAGTCAATACTAAATACAAATAAATAATGACAATAAACCTTGAGCTTCCTGAAGCATTTTCCTCCAAATTTAAGTCAGAAACTAGATAGTTGTAGATGTCATCCTACACGGCTAGTCTCCTGCCCCTCTCCCATTCCAGTACTGTCAAGATTAAGAAGTCTTCCTTAACATTTCAGGAGAGTGATAAAAAATATAAAAGTCAACTAACTTACTCCAGAGACATCTCACTGCCCTCTGGGGAACAGAAGTAAACACTTTTCCTTCCCTGCTTTCTCTCCCGTCAGATTTTTGAAAAATGTTGCAGTCCTAAGGAAGAGAGAGAAGCTTGTCTACTGGAAGGTTTTAAAATAGAAAATTGGTACTTAAGACTTCTCCTTTCTTCCTGCAATCCCACAGCACTCAAAAGGCTTGGGGGTAGGGGGAGGCTGCTGGTAATAACAGGCTGAAAATGCATATAGATGTAGCTCTTGGGATTTGTCTGCATAGAGATTTCTGGACCTGTGAATTTCTGTAGTATTTTTACATTTTTTAGTCATGCTTCAAAACAATTGAACACCAGCATCACCATCAAGCTACTGGAAAATCAAATGTGCTCAGGTACTCTGCCCCCATTCCAACTTATCTGGTAAAATACAGTGCTTTCAGAATGCATGGAATACATTTGAACTTGACTCTTTCGTAGAAGTCAGCTCAAGGCATTCACATACAGATGAATTTTATTTTGTTTTGTTTTGTTTATTTGTTTTTGTCACTTTGACGATAGGGTTACTAACAGAGGAAAAATTGGTCTTCTATGTGAAAAGGACAATTTGTTTCCATGGTGTTTGCCTTTTATAATAATCTTAGAAGAGGCAAATTTGGGGTTCTAGGTTTACAGTTTATTTAAAACCTACCAAAGGATGGACTATAGCATCTATCCTTTGAATTACTTTATAATTTGCTCAACAAATAGTTTAGTCACAAGAACCAATGAAATTTTATTTTTACCTTTTTATCTTAAGCACCATAATCTACTGAAATTGCTGAGTCACATGCATAAAAAGTATCACATGGCAGTATCTTGAGAAAGAAAAAGGACATAAAAGGAATGTGCTTTATGACATTTTATATTATTTTAAAGATTTCATTTTTAATGTGTATGGGCGTTTTGCCTGTAGACATGTATCCCATGGAGGATCTGACAAGAGGATATCAGATCTCCTGAGACTGGGGTTACTAATGGTATTGCAGTGACATTTGGGGGCTGGGATTTGAGCCTGAGTTCTCTGGAAGAGCAGCCAGTGAGTGGCCTTAGCTGCTGAGCGATCTCTTCAGCTCCCCATTTTGTAGTTTTTAAAGGGGATTTTGCTAGTCCCATGATGCTAACTTCATACTCTGCATTAGAGCTCAGATCCCCTTTCTGATCAGTAGAATCTGCCCATGTCATCATTTCCAGGCAGTGTATCTGTGGGCTACAGCTCACCATGTCACCTGCTCTAGGTGATGTCTTTCTGTGAGTTGTCATCTGCTGTTTTTCTCTAGAGGACTCACTCTGCCCACTGTCATCTCCCAGATCTTTGTAAACTAGGTTCAGCACAGTCCTAGTCTATCATCAGGCTAGGATGACAGTGTTCACAGGCTCTGGAACACTGCCAGGCATCGTTATCGGAACTGTCTTCATGGTACCCACTGGTCAGGACAATGGTAAGTTGAACCTCTTGCCTTCATTTCTCTTTGTGCTTCATACTTTTTGAGTTAAGAGTTTTTATTGTTAAATAATTTTAGCTTCTCACTTCTGAAGACTAAGATATGTAGGGGATATATAGGTACTGAGATGGAAATAACGCTCCAGGGGAGTTCAGACAGAAACTGAATTCCATGATATTTTCCTTCAACAATATACACAGACCCATAGATAGAGCTTTTACCCTGGGGTTCCACTTAGGACAATTTCTTTACCATTCTCCTTCCCTGATATAGACCTCCATACTCAGCAGGGCAGAGTGCTAATTTTCTTCCAATGTCCAACTGTTCCTTTAGCTTAATGATGTAATCTCCCCAGGAAGTCACTTATAAATTTCAGTACAGCATGTGGCAAATCAGATAAACATTATATTTCCTGGTCTTTCTCCTGATGAGTACTTAAATTAACAAGAAATGACATTTCGAGTTTTGGCCACGAGAACTATAGCACTTCCTCTCCTTCCTTGCCTTTTCTTCCTGGCTGGGAAATAGCAAGAGTTGGAGCAGCTGCTCAGCCCAGAGGTGGAAACCACAGAGGGAAGGTAGCAGGGCAGCCACCAGAGCACTGCAGTTCCCATGGAGAAAGCAAGAGCTCCAGTTCTGCCTACCGCTCCTCTGAATGGCAGTGGGAAAGGAAACAGGCTTCTCGCCTGTCATTCTTCATGGGTTTTAAAATCTTTATTATATTACTTTGACTTTATTATATTATTTGACCCTTAAAAAATAGTCCATGAATGAAGAGAGAGCAAGAAGGAATTCACTCACTGTGTTCTAAGGAATACAGAGGGTGAGTGACTTCTCTCAACTTCCTTTCTAAGAACGTAATTCTAATATTGCATCATTGAATGAGATCACATATGGACATGGGTTATTCGGGAGGCTCAGCAGGTAAATCACTTGTCATCAAGCATGAGGACTCAAGTTCAAATCCACAGCACCCAGAGAAACCTAGGCATAAGTAGACACACCAGTGACTCTAGTACTGTTGAGAGAGGTGGGTAGAGACAGGAGGATTACTGGAGATTGTTAGATGCCAGCCTTGATGTGCTTGAGTGAGAGTGAGAGGGACCCCAACTCAAGAAAATAAGGCAGAAAGTGTCCAGACTCCTCTCTCTCTCTCTCTCTCTCTCTCTCTCTCTCTCTCTCTCTCTCTCTCTCTCTCTCTCACACACACACACACACACACACACACACACACACAGAGACACATACAAACATACTATGTAAAATTTTTTCAGACATTACTGATATGATTAATTTTATTTTAGCCTATTCAGAGGCCAGAAAACAGTGAACCTTTTACACACACACACACACACACACACACACACACACACACTTGTGTGTGTCTATGTCTCTATCTCTATCTCTATCTCTATTTCTATCTCTACTCCTGTGAATCAATCAGTGGAACACTGCAATGCCACATTCATTGATTGAATATGTATTTGTGTACCGCAGGCAGAAGGCTCCATGGAGAGGTGTCACAGAAGAGGTCAATATAAGAAACCGTTCATTGTGCTGCTCTCTCTTTGCTTCTTGTTCTTGCTTGTCTGTTGGTTTTGTCCTATTCTGATTTGTTTGTTTTATCTTATTTTATTATTATTCTTTATATACCTGCTTGTTTTCTAATAAGAGAGTGAAAGGGTGTGGATTTTCATGGGAGGGGAAGAAGAAAGTATTTTGGACAAGTCAAGGAGGTAAAATGGAAGTTGTAATATATTTTATGGGGAAAAGGGTCAACTTTCCCTGAAAGAAAAATAAAAGAAGAAAAATAATGACCAAACAAAAACTCACTTGAATTTCATCCATATTTGAATTCAGATGAGACAGACACTTTAAAGAAAAAAACCATTAAAAATGTTTATGAACAGCACACTTAGTCATCTGGGTTTATGCATTTGCCTGTGTGAATGTACAGAAATTTACGGTATCTCTGATGATTTCTCTTAAGAAACTATGAGTGAAAACAAGGTTCAGGAAAACCTTTAGGAAAAAATGACAAAGGAAATAATTAGTTGAGGTAGAAAGAAGGTTGTTCTGTGAGGGTGACAATGACAGGGGCCCCCATGCTTACTTACTGGGAATCTGTGGGAGGAATTTTCAGTGTCATATACAGCTTCCTTTCATGGCCTTGGTTTTTTGTTTTTTGTTGTGTTTTTTCTTGTTTTGTTTTCATGAGGGTGGCTGTGAAATGTTCCTTGGTCTGAGTAGATGGGTTAAAGGAGAAGGTGTGGCCTCTGAAGTGGTTTGTTCTTCCCACTCCCTTCACCCTACTTAATTCTTAAACCAGAGAAAATTCCCCTGGGAGAAACAAGGCCTCTAAGGGAACATTGCAGGGCCTTGAGAGATGAGAAACGGTTTGTAAATGAGCATTTTAAACTGAAAACACTCTTGTTTTTAAAGCCAATGAGTATAAAATACCAATGGGAGACATGAGTTGACAGCTGGGACTCTTCATCCGTCTGGCCCAGAGCTTCTGAGTGGATTGCTGAGGAGGGAAAGTAGGGCTGAGGGAGCTTGGTCCTGTCAGAATCTGCAGAGAATTCTTAGGCTCACCATTCCAAACCAAATTCAAACCTTCCAGGGCCCGAGATTAAAGAGAATGTTTACAGAAAAATAAAAGAGGCTTGAAAATGCTTATTAAGAAGCATCTTAGAAATCTTTAGAATGTGTCAGCTGTGACGATTTATATGCAAATGAGCCAGAATGTGCTTAGCATATATTATGGAATGTTTTTTATCCAGTCCATGTTGATCATGGAGAAAGAAATACCCTTAGAGTCACTGGAGCTTGAAGCCGTACTTGGTCACTCCTAGATCGAATCTGAGGAAGCCTAGGGAGGTCTTTTCATTCAGTATCTTAAGGAGAGTTCAACTCTCAGTGCTGTGTTCTGAATCTAGAGGGTTTGGAGGGTCCAGGGAGCATGAGTAACTGTCAGAAGTTTGTTGGTTTTTTTTTAATTGAAAGGGACTTGTCAGAAACTTACCCTTTGCCTGAATGATTTAGGGAGCACAGTGCTACCCTGATGTTTATTGGGCTTTGTACTGTGTCTAGGCTTCAGACAGCCTCTGATCTGAAGCCACCTCTCTCTGTGGCAGGATCGGAAATGGGGTCCTGGGCCTTTGCTAATCATAGTCTGAATTTCTAAATATGTTCTTAAAGTCCAGGAAGTTACTATAGTGTGGAGGATGTAGATAAATATAATAGAGACAAAAATCTGCCACCAAGTCGTCAACCTGTCTTGACCAGGAAAGCAAGGACAAGGTTTTATAACAAGCTAAAATAGATCACCAAGGGTAATTTTGCAACTACTGTGTCCCTGTCTATTACTAAGTGACTAATGGTAATCAGAAGAAATATAGATATGAGCCCTCATAACACAAAGTACATGGGAAATTTGCGGTACAAATATGTGTGTTGTTCTATCAAATATGAAGATCCTCCACTACATGGGCTATTACCAAACAGAAGCCTGGAATAGTTTGTTACCAGTCCATCACAATCAGTCCACAGACAAGAGGGACCAACAATAACAGACCAATAGTGCTTTGTCTTTTCATATTCTGCCTCAGACTTAGCAACCCAATTCTGGAGCAGAGTTGACATGGTATAGGAATACAAAATAAACAGATATTTGCTTTGACTTAATAACCCTCCTTCCCCTTCTTTCCTCATCTCCCGTCTATGGTTCTATTCCTGCCTGCTCTTCTTCAATTGCCAGATACAGTCATTTTATTTAGTAAAGGTTGGTCAAGAGAACTGCTGAGATTGTCGTTTCTAAAAGGTACCATACTGTGTTTAAATATAAGTATGTACCTATTAGATAAGAGTTTGATTTCCTTTCTTTCAATCTTTACTTATAGTTCACCTTTTCATTATAAGCCTCAGTATAAGACAGTTTTTCCCCAGATCATTCTTTTATGAAAGGACTTCTCCCAGACATGAGGGCAGAGTTTGAGAAGATAAGAAAAGAACAATGAAGAACCCAAACCAACAATGGAATAAAATATCCGCACTGTGAGATTGAAGGGGCACGAGGGGAAATCTTTCTTTGGAACTCAGGGACAGTGTTGATGCCTGAAGGTGCAGTGATTGTATCTAGAGCTAAAAGGTACCTTACTGTGTCAATGTAGGAAGGAATCAAGGAAAAATGCACTTCTGGGACCATGGGCAGTCTGTAGGTATCAGTGAGTGGGGCAGAGGAAGAAGCAGATTAAATCATGCTATCCTAATTCCATCCTTTCCTTTAGTTTGACTACAATGCTCCCTTCCAGTTGACCAATGCTAGGCTCTACGTCAATGAACTCTGACTATAGAATTTGAAGTCCATCTCAAATCTCTTATCTCTCACTATCATAATATGTTATCTTAATTGTCTCTTAATTATTTTTATTCCTCTAATTCATTTTGTTCTGTATAATCTAATTAATACTCTTAAATGTTGCATAATTTATATACTATATCACTCTAACACCCAGAGAGAAGAAGTTTACTTTCTTCATTGGTTTTCCAGTTATGGATAATGACTTTCCTTTCCTTGTACTGGAACACACACACAATCTATGCCATTCATGCTTCCTACCTGCCTCCTATATAGTTTCCAAGATTACAAGTCTTTTTTGCTTTCATTGGCCAAATTTTCCTTAAAGAAAAGTTAAAATAGTTTCTTGCATCTGTGTTCCTCCTTAGGCTATGGGATCCACTTAGTTTCTATATAACAAATACCTTAAACATTTACCAGAGGAAACAACTTAAGAGTGATTAAAAGTTCTTAAGTCCACATAACTTTCAATATATATAAATTCAGGTTCTGTCTTCTCCAAGGCTATGCTGGACACTCCCATACATATCCTGAATTTTGAACATAATAGCTCTTATCACAGTCACTCAGCTCACAAATGGCTGAACCATGATCAAGCAAAGTTCTATGTTATTTCAGAGATTGCATTTATAGGATCTGTTATATTTCTTCTCAGTGTAAAAAGTAAAAAAAAAAAATACATTTAGGCAAAGAGATAAGAAAATCATGGACACATGCTCCACTATGTTCATAGCAGCCCTATTTATAATAGCCAGAAGCTGGAAAGAACCCAGATGTTCCTCAATGGAGGAATGGATACAGAAAATGTGGTATATTTACATTATGGGATAATACTCAGCTATTAAAAACAATGAATTCATTAAGTTCTTAGGCAAGTGGGTGGAATTGGAGACCCAATCACAAAAGAACACACATGGTATTCACTCACTGATAAGTGGATATTAGCCCAGAAGCTCAGAATACACAAGAAACAATTCACATATCAAATGATACCCAAGAAGAAGGAAGGAGAGGCCTCTGGTCATAGAAAGGCTCAGTGCAGCAGTGTAAGGGAATACCAGGATGGGGAAGCAGGAAGGGGTGGATTAGAGAATAGGGGGAGGGAAGAGGGCTTATGGGACTTTCGGGGGGGGGGTGATCCAGGAAAGGGGAAATCATTTTGAAATGTAAATAAAGAATATATCGAATAAATAAATAAATAAATAGCAATTAAAAATTTAGTAATTGAAATAATTCCTGCATCTGAATGGGTTTTGGATGGTAGACCCACTAAGACAGGTTCTACACATAGGAGACAGGTGCCTAGTACGTTGAAGTGTTTGACATTGGTGGGAAACATGAATTTTCATGGCTGTGATGATATTATGGAGGAGATTTGCTGGAGGAGTTCTTTGCTGCAATCTATAAGCCCTCCAGACACAGGCCTAGGGGAAAACTGTGGGCTGTAAATCTATAAGCAGCCGACTATATCCAGCAGAAAAGTTAGCACGCTTTTGAGGATGGAGCCACTAGCACAGTGTTCTTGTTGCTTCTCTAACAAGGGCTGTTAGAAACAGTACATTAAGTCACAAAGTGACTTTGACAGTGAAAACTTTAAATGCCTAGAGGAGGAAGGGACATTATTTAGATCTTGAATGTGGCAGTACAGAATACTGCATACATGTGGGTCTTCAGATGGGTAGTGGCTGCATGGATTGCTGTGGCAATCTGGGGAAGATATCCTCAAAAGACCCTGAAAAGGAGTCTGAGGAACTTCCAGAAGTATGAGCTAGCTTCTCAAGGAATATATTGTTTAGCATTCCTCTGTAGTAGATCTTCTGTGCTTTGTTTTCTCAGATGTATTTAGTCTTGTAAATGGTAATTAAGTTCTTAAAGTCAGCCATTACTCCCTCAGATATACCTTATAACACATTTTCTATTTCTCGGGGCCTTTACTCTGTGGTATATTATGTATTTTTATATGTCTTAAACCATTTACTTTTCCACTATGCTTTCTTTTTGGGTTTTAATTTACACAATTTATATTAATTTATCCACCAAGACTCTAATCTCAACCTTTGCCTTGATGACTCAGCTTTTGAAAACTTTTTTCGGAGTCCAGAGAGATGGCTCAGTGGTTAAGAGTATATAAAGCTTTTTCAGATGACCTAAATTTTGTTTCCAGCACCCATGTCAGGCAGCTCACATTTGTCCCTAAGTCCAGCTCTAGGGGATTTAATACTGTCTTCTGGCCTCTGTCAGGCACATTGAACTTGTAACAATCTTGCCTCCACTTCCTGTGTAGCTTGGCTTATAAGTGTGACTATCAGGCACCATCCTTTTATGTTTTGATTTTAACATTTTATTAATGCCTAATAAAGTTTTTAATACTTCCATTGTCTGGTTCACCTGCTTGTTTTTTTTTTTTAACAGGTTTTTGGTCTTAGTGAGAGATGGAATACTTTTAAAAATCACTAGGTTCTTGTTTACTTACAGTCTCCTAAATATATGAATCCTATAAGGCAAACAGAACAAAGGTATCATTGGGCTGCTTCAACCAGGTTTAAGAAATTGGTGGGACTGCAGGTCTGTTAAAACTTAAAGTTCTTCTACTTCTCTATTCTTCTTATTGTTAATCCCCATGATTGCCATTGTAGAAACCTATTTGTTTACCATCATCCCTTTGTGTGAGTCATATACTCTCTCCTAATCAAAATGAGACAAAAGTCATTTTCTGGTCAACTAATATTACTCTGCTTATTTTCACATGGCTCTGACCCCGTAGCTTCAGATATCAGTGAGTATCTTGAAGGAGAGGCTATATTATTTTAGTGGCCCTATTCCCCATCCCTTTACACAATCAATGCCTTAACCCTCTAGTTTTCATCTCTTCTCTCTCATCTCCAGAGATGGCTTGTTTCTCTGTACCTCAAAAACAAAACACCTATATTCTCAGCAGTTTATTCTGTTCCCAGAATCCAGTAATGTCTAAAAAGTAAGAGAGAACTAACAACTGAACTCCAGCTTATTCGCCATAGTTGATCTTCCGTTCTCTAGAACTCTTTTCTTCTTTTTCTCTAGTTGTTTCAGCAGGATTTTGACACTCTAGTTTTCTTTATTCCATACGACTTTCTTATGGTTCTCAGGGGTGATGGTGGCCCATGACAAGCTACTCTATTTTCCATATGAGCAGCAGTAGTTGTCTTTAATAACAATTTCAAAGGAAAGAACAGATCTTCAGTAATTAAAGATGTGTCAATTTGATGGGTAAGGATTATGAATTAGGTACCTGTGATGAGATACTGGTCCTGCAGTTCCGAATCTGTACTGCACTGGCCACATTACTTTTATCATTCCTTATACTATTTATTTTAATCCAACTTTCAAAGTTTTAATGAGATGATCCCCAAGGGAATTTATTTCTGTGAGTTGTGATGAACTTAAAGCCTTTTGTTTTTTTTTGGGGGGGGGCTTGGTGTGAGCTTGTGTTCTCAGGATTTAAATGTTATTACTGTACATGTGAACTTTCATGATCTGTCATAGAGCACTGTGCATAATCCTCAAAGAAAAAATAAGCAGGGAAATCAAGCACTTGGAACATAATTCATCTTCAAAGGGACATTCATACTAGATTAGTCATCACACCCAACACATCTTTAAATAATCAAGAAAAATTCTGCAATATAGCCCATATTGACAATTGCAATTAAGATGACCAAATGTCCTTGTTTGGCTTGTATGTTCTCAGTTTATGTTTGTTGTTATTTATTAAGTATTAATAATTTTCCTTTAGCTTTCAAAACTATTTGTTCAAATGACATAGTTACTCTTCTGTTAACTACAAGAGAAAGTTGGTTATATACATAATTATTTGGGATTACTTTGAAATTAGAATATACCAGAAAGGGAAAATGGCACTGATTGAAACTAATATTGAGAGGATCTAGACTATATAGGCATTGTTTGAATCTTTAGACTCCCAAATTGACAGTTTTTCAAATGTGTTGGTGTTTTTCACAGAAGAGTGAGAATCGGTTGGACAAGGTGCTATTTACTACAGGCCAATACAATATCATCTAGAAAGTACTAGGGTTTCCCTTAGACACAAACAACTAACACAAAAAGCATGACAAAGTGCAAAAGCCATTGCCAGAGAGCTTTTGTGCAGGGGCATTACATCTCTGATACCCAGGCTCTCCAGAGATCTGTCTCCTGTACAGTACTGAGACATCGGCTCGCCTGAGGAGCTGAAACATCTTCAGATTAAATATTATTGCAGTTTGCTGCTTGCTTTCCAATCTAAAGGAAGAGATTTAAGCAGTTACTTATTTTATAGGCAAATGTGTGAAATATTTTGAAAGACATTAGAAAATTGTAGAGCTTTATCAATAATTCATCATTATATTACTATTAGCATTAATGGTCTTGCAGAACATAAGTAAATGTTTTCTTTTTGGAAAAATGTAACCTTATTACAAGTTTGGGCTTCTAGTTTGCATTAGTGACTTATTACTGGAAAGTTGTTGTGGTGTGTATTGGTGAGCCTATGGTGGTATGGTGGAGGTCACAGGGTACTACTACCTGGTCATATTTCTCAGATGTTGTTTCTTGGGACAGATCTCTCACTGGGACCTGAATCTTGCTGATGAGGCTGCCTGTGGTTGACTCTTTGGTGCTAGGATTACAACAGTGTGCCACAATACCTGCCTTGCTTTTAGTGTAGTTTCTAGAGAAGAAACTCAGTGCATCATGATTGCAAAGCAAACACTTTATTGACTGAGCTATCTTTCAAGAATTGAAAATATATGCACAATATTTTAGAATACCTAAAAAATCCTATGTAATCATTTCCCCCCAAAATTGTGTGAGAAAATATAATGTGCATGGTGACATTTTGCCTTTATGCAAATTTTAGTTTAGTCCTGTTTTCAACTGTTGTGGACTAAAGACATAGCCTAGTATTAGACAGGTAGCCTGATATATTAGAGGCATTAAGTGTAATTATTTTAGTTAAAACTACCTCTAGCAGTAGAGCTTTAGTCTATAAATGAAAATAGTTATATTCATTATGAACAAATTGAATAAAAAATCTAGTAATAGAGTAACATCTTGATTTAGGGAGTTAGAAATTAACATATCTTCTTATAATTTATTTATATATATACTTTTCAAGATAAAAATACATACATTTATGCATATATACAAATATATTTATATATAGGTGATAAATAAATATATTCTGAATCATTTATATGGCAAAATCATTTTGGTTCAGTAGGTTCTAATTTGATAACATAACAATAAAATAAAATCTTAACATTTGACAAAGAATTTAAATGTCTTTCAGAATACATGACTTTAGGTAAAGAATGGGAACTATGACTTTCAGTTTTCAAAAAGGAACAGGAAGAGATGAATTCAGCTTGTGGAGTCTTCTATCCTTGGTATTGTGTATTCCAAATCCCCTAGATATACTTATAAATAGAAGATTGACATTTACCATCTCCAAAGTTCAGAAGCATACTGTCCCCAATCTCTGTATAATTTGTATTTGGGTACATGTACATTTACCCTAGATTTAATCGGACAAATATCAGTTTTATTGTAGCTTTATGTGTATAGAATGCTCTCCATTTAATGTAGTTGTAATTAGCATTTTTCCAGTCTTATTGTATTGAAGGAGAAATTCCTGTTAATGACTATGCTTGACAGTGGCTGTTTATTTACTGAACTGACTGATCTGATATCACTTGGCTTCCTGAGTTGGTCTTTGATGTTCCCAAATGGAGTTTGATCCCACTTACATCTGTGTTACCATTTCTGGCCACACGTTTCTGGGAAATTTTCTGAGGAACCTCCTTCCCCTAAACACAGAAACACAGACACAGACACCAACATGCACACATGCATGCACGCACACACACACACACACACACACACACACACACACACACACCTACATGTGAGAGTATGGAGATCAAACAATTTTATTAAAAAACACTTTCAATAAAGCCTTGAAACAGTATCTCAAGTGTTTATATTCAAAATAATTTTATGAATAAGATATACCCTAATACACCTCACTTATAATCTAGCATCACACACACATACACACATGCATACACACAGACACATACATCTCATCTTTATCCATACACATTATAGCCAAGATTACCCTAAGAAACAATGAAATATGTGCAATAGTCATCATCACCACAACAGACCACATGGCCCTTCTTTATCACTCATATTTATGGTCATTGATTATATTAAAGTCTTCAAATTATATAATTTTTAGTTTTTTAAAAAATAAAATTATTGGCTTCATCAGAACATAGGATAATTTAATTTTTCATTAGACTTGGTACTGAATAATCCATCTTGAATCCTGACATGACAGATTTATCAACAGAGTAGATATTGAATGGACTTGGACATATGTTTATATATAAAACATATTTGTTAAATTTTCCAGTATCTAGTATAGAAAATATTAGCAGAATCTTCAGAGATGGAATCTTATATTTCTCTACTGTTATGAATTTATATGTGGGATATCTGAAATGAGATCCCCAAAGGGGTCACAGCCCACAGCTTGTGAAACATTGTTATAAAGAAAGCCATTAGTAGAAATGAATTGGATATAAGATCTATAGTCACCGTTGTCAATGAGGACTCTGAAACTGGAAGGAGAGAATATATCTGAGGACAGAGCCAGTCTCTGCACTATACGGAGGCCTTAGTAATATCACTGGCTCTCCCCTGGCTGACAGACTGCCTCTCTATCCTTTAAGATCCTGGATCACTTCTCCTTTGCTTCACCTCGTGCATCAGAAGGCTATTCTCAGACTCTGTGACTCCTCCCTTCTCCCAACCTTCAGTTCAGAGATTAATGCCAGAGGAGAAGTGAGAAAACTCTACCCCAAGCCACAGCTGGCTAGGTGATCATTCTCCAAAGAAGGAGACATTATTTCTCCTCAGTCTCTGATCACAGAAATAGCTTTCTTTGAGCCAATACAGTGGCACAAGTTTTTGTCCTTCTGTTGCTGTTCTTTGCATTCTTCCTTAAACATTAGTTATACCTGTCTAAAAAGAGCCCCATACAGTCTTCCTAGCCCTTTATTTATATATAATCATTGTGCAAATATGACTTCTTGTTATGGAATTTTCATACACAATATTATGCACTGTGATGATATTCACCCACTTCTATCAACCACTTCTCTCCCCTGCTGGGTATCTTCTTTCCTTTTCTCTTCCCAAGTAGTTTCCTTTCTATATATAATTTAAATCTATTTTATGTGTATATATAAGAAAAAATACCTAATATTTGTCTTTCTGAATTTGGCATATTTTTCTCATCACGAGAACTTACAATTCAATTAAAATTTCTTACAAATGAAATATTCTTCCTTTTAGTTACATAGAAATCCATATACATATGTGTATAGTTGTATAAAACTCTATATATTTTATAACTATCCATATCCAGCTCTATATTAATTTTTCATTATCCATTCATCTTCTGATAGCTGACTCTATACCATTAATATTGTGAATCATACTACATAAAATATAGATGTGTAGATATTTATGTTATATACTGACTTGCAACTCTTTAAGGTATACACATAGAAATGGTGTAGTCAGGTCTGGAAGGTCTGTTCTACTGTTTATTGATTTAAGACTGAGCCTCAAGTAGCTCAGCATGGCTTGAACTCCTTACATAACTAAGAATGACCTTAAACTTCTGATGCTTCTGTCTCCATCTTCTAAGAGCTGGAGTTACTGGACAGTACTATAGTACCTGGCTATACTGAGTACTGGAGATAGTAGCCAGGGATGGCTTTTTATCTATACACTTTATATTATAGTATACTTCTCTTTGGGTCCTTGGATGAAACATATTGTTATCATTTACTGAATATTTTATAGCTTTTAAAAATTCATGATGGTGAAATAGATACTGGGAAAAAAGTTAAAATTCTAACAATTGTGTGTATGTATGTCCTCCTCATTGTAAACAAATAAGCTTTCATCTTAAGTGAAGTTGTCTCGAACACTGAGGCAGTAGGCAAAGGAAGATCTGGACATTAAGACCAGCTTCAGCTCCATTGTGAATTCCAGCCCAGCTTAGGTTGCATGGAACTCTGCTATAAACAAACAAGCAAACAAACAGTGAAGCTCTGAAGATATGAGCCATGGTGAATCAGTTTTTAAAACCTTACTTGTAATATGAAGCTCTGTGCCTATTGGGACATTGGCCTGAATTTAGAACAGTTGGAAGGTTCTTATGTGATTGTATTTTCTAAGGAAATATTTAAGTCAAGCCTTTGAAGCCTTGAAGATCAGAAGTCAGCTTATGTTTTAATCAAATAGTTGGAAACTTAGTATATGGCCGGACCAAGTCAGATTCTACTCTGGACCAGAATTGCTAAAGGACTCATATATTGAAATATATGACTTTATATCTTCAGTTTAGATTACCTCTGTGTATACTTAAAACTATTGAATTCTTTACAGATCTGCTATGGGAATATTGTTCTTTGGGTTAGTGCCCAAAGCTGAATTTTATAGCTTGGTGATAAAATTTCTAGTAGTGATAATTCTCTAATCCTATGTAAAACTCAAAGGGCAGGACATATCAACTACTTTTGCAGTTCTGTTGCCAACACTCCAGAGGGATGCAATGTAAGAAAAGAAAGGCTTATTTAGCTCAGGCTTAGAGATAAGTTGGTCCATTATGATGGTGAAAATTGGATGGTGGCAGAGACTCTATGTTGGTACGAGCATGTGGCCTAGCCAATTTCCCAGTGATGGACCAGAGTAGAGAGAACTAGAGCGGAACTAGGGGCAGGTTTAAACTTCAAAAGCCAGGTCCTCAATAAACTGTTTCTATCAGCCATGCCCTCCATCTTAAAGCAGCACTATTTATAATAGCTAGAAGCTGGAAAGAACCCAGGTGTCCCTCAGTGGAAGAATGAATGCAAAAAATGTGGTATATATACATAACTGAGTACTATTCAGCCATTAGAAACAATGAATTCGTGAAATTCTTAGACAAATGGATGGAGTTGGAGAACATCATACTAAGTGAGGTAACCCAATCTCAAAAGATCAATCATGGTATACACTCACTAATAAGTGGATATTAGCCTAGAAAATTGGAATACCCAAAACATAATCCACACATCAAATGAGGTACAAGAAGAACAGAGGAGTGGCCTCTGGTTCTGGAAAGACTCAGTGTAGCAGTATAGGGCAAAACCAGAACAGGGAAGTGGGAAGGGGTGGATGGGAGAACAGGGGGAGGGAAGGGGGCTTATGTGACTTTTGGGGAGTGGGGGGGCTAAAAAGGGGAAATCATTTGAAATGTAAATAAAAATTATCTTGAATAAAAAAATAAAATGTAAAAAAAAAAGAATGAAAGCTTTCTAAGTATCACCACAAACATGAGACCAAGCGTTGGAAACTGGAGCCTACTTGAGGCACCTCAGAACTAAGCTCTAGAGCTGGGAACAACGCGTCTCGAGCTGAGAAAACACTAGTCTTGGGTCAAAAAGCTATGGTTTCTCCAAGATGAGACAATATCTGTAACAAACTAACCACAGGACTTACCAAGGTTCCTTCCATCATATATGCTACAGATCTCCACCCAACTTCTCTGTTGGAAGAGATGTGGTCACATCAAATACCATGCAAGGATCCATGGGCTTGATATACACTCATAAAATAGTTTTTTTTTTTCATTTACCCATTCATTGAATCAGTCATATAACAGTTTGTATCTACTCTTTGATTGATACTTCAGTAATTGTTAGTGATACAGCACTGAAAAATTAATGTTTATGAAGATTACATGTTCCATGTGATTAAAAAGTCATTCCTAATAATTCTTATCCTTGAATTCCGTTTCCTGAGCTTCATATAGTTAGACCATCACATTTCCAAAATCACAATTTGATTTGAATCCATTACATATGAAATAGTGTTCATTATATATTTTTTTGTGTTCTTGCCTGTCTGTATTTCCAAAGCTGAACAATCTCGTATGTCTATATTGTTCAATCACTTATATTTTGTCTTGCACTATCTATTCTAAACTCTTAATTTAGCTAAGCAAGGGGTCTGCTTCTTTAACAAAGAGTGCTGACCAAGAAAATTAATGTACTATATCCTGAATTCAAAAAAGTATCAGATAATGTAAAGTGCCAATATTTCCAAGGGGAAAATTGTATGCTCAGATTAAGACAAGGTGATTTGGAATTCTTAAGGTTAGGTGAATGTGAGTTAGAAGATGATATCCACAGATATGATGGTTTGGTGGGCATCTCCAGAGAATTTCATTTTTTCCCAAACTAGACAGAAACTTGTAGTACCAGAAACAGGGACATTTTATTAGAAACGAGTATACCTTTAAGAGATAAAATGGGTTGGATTAGGGGAAAAGGTATATGATACAAGTGACCTCATTTCACAAGGAATGGGGCTTTTATGTTGCATGGTGAGGGTTTTAGGTAGCTTCCATAGTGTGGGGTTCCTCTCATAAGCTGTTACGTGTGGGTTTGCACACAATTTCATACCTCTTATACTTTATTACCATTTCCCCCTAGAAATATGTGTTTAACATGATGAATCATAGATCACCTTCAGATACTTTGGGGTGTCTTCTGAGCCAATGCCTGAGGTCAAGTCAATTTTAGCTGGGAGTTTTTAGTCTTATTTACAAACAGATTTTTCTTTAAGTTTTCAGCTTCTGTAGCAGGTCTTCAGGACTTCACTTCCTGCTCTATCCGGCCCCCACGTCCATATGGGTGCTCATTCCATAGTCTGGCTCTATAAATGCTGTTTTAGGACTCAAGAAATAATAATTCCAATTGGAGAGCAGGAAACCAATTGCATTTTTACTATTGTTTTAGGGAGAAAATGTCATTCCAAATAATTACTATTGCATTTCCCCCCACTACTCAAAATTTAGTTCAGCCTTTTAGCCTATTTAGTGGCATTTGTAGCCACATGGCTTTAGTGGCTAATTATGACATGTTGTAAATACAAGCTTAGTACATCTGCCTCCCTGAAGATCACAGCATGACTCATGTGTCCTACCATTCTACTTCCAGACAATGCTCTTCATCACTATAGCCAATGTTTATGTGTAAAGTAAAATAAAATTCTAACTCCGTTTCTCTCTCTCCCTCTCTCCCTCTCTCCCTCCCTCCTTTCCTCCCTCTCTTTCTCTCCCCACTCTCTCTCTTACACACACACACAGACACACACACACACACACACACACACACACACACACACACACACATCATGGAAATTTAAAACTGAAAGCGAGGGACACCTAAGGGTATTTATTTGTCTTTCTGCCTTCCCATGGGCATGGAAAAAAGCTTCTTGCTTTAGGAACTGTGGATGTAAGGGAGGACCCATGGAGAGACTACAGAGACTGGATTAGCAAGGAAGACAGCTAAAACCAATAGAAGCTCAGTGCTTGGGCAATAAAGAAGCAGAGAGGAGAATCAGGCAGGAGGAATTAAACCTCTGTGAGAAAGCTGCCAGTCCCCTGGACCAACAGACCTCTCTCATGTCCACACTTTCAGTAGGCAGGGTTGTTCGAGAGGCTAAGGACACATGTCTACAAAGTTCTCATTTACTTCAAATGTGTTACTAAGAGTGACAGATAGAGATTACCAGAATTACACGACAGTACCAATTGTGCTTCATGAACAAAAATAAGTGAAGGTGGTTTATGAATACTTTTTCTTCATAGGAAAAGGTTCTAGAAATGAATAACTTATTTCTGCACAGACATCTTAGTCCTGTCTAACAACCTCTGGAATAGTTTGTTGAATTCAAATGCAGCAAGCATTATAGGATTAAAATAAAATTATTATGATCCATAAAACTTGATTCAAAGGATTTAATTGGTCAGGTCTGCTGGTACAGGACCCTGGATTTATGAAAGGTTCTGTGTACACAGGCCATCTCACCTGCCGCTCTGAACCCCACACTGTAAGAGGCTTCATTTAACTTTTAGATGAACCTTGGGAATATGTCTTTATTATGTAACCTTCCATTGAACATCTTTAAAAATAAATATATGTGGGTTGGAGCGGGTGATGTTGTTGAAATAATGCCACCCATATTCTGGGCATCTGAATATGTGGTCCCTATTTGATGACATTGCTTGAGTGTGCTTAGGAGGTGTGGCTTTGTGGGAGGAAATATGTCACTGGGGCAGGCTTTGAGGTTTTAAATTCAATGCACAGTCTCCAGTGCATTTTCTCTACTTCACAGTTTTGATCTGAGACATGAACTTTCTTTTTTGAGCCTTAGCTGCTATGTCCACCTCTTGTCCCACCATTAAAGATCCTAACCCTTTGGAATTATAAGCTCCAAATAAACTCTTTTCTGAGTTGCCTGACTGGGTGGTTTGTGGGGATTTCACTAAGCATCTTTCCCTTGCTTATCTTTTGAAGCAGTCTCTTACTGAAGCTGGGGCTTACCAAGAGCTAGACCAGCTGGCCCATAGAGTGGTGCAGATAGAGTATATCTTTTGTGTCTGCATTCAGCACTAGGGTTACTAGGTGTGCAAAACCAAATTAGGATTCAACATAGGAATCCAAGCGTGTGTCCTGATGTTTCTGCCGCAGGCATTTTACTAGCTAAACCATCCATTTAATGTCTTTCATTTGGGAAATATAAGTTGCCCTGTAGTTAACTTCTTGGGCCTCCTTTCCAGCCTATTACTTGTTCAAGCAGTTGTTCCATCTTTAACAGCCACTGGTTTGGACCCAACTCCTTCTTACAGGAAACCATGCAGGGTTCTCTAGCTAAAGTAATACCTCTTCATTACATCTATAACTCAATTGGTGTGTCTTCCTCTTTCCTTCCCTCTTAGCACTATGGGCTTCTATATATGATGAGGACATGCCCCTCATCTTCATTATTGTGCTCCCATGGTAACAAGAACTCACAGTGGTGACCCCCTCTTCCACATGATTTAAGAAAGGATCTAATTTTGGGATGACTTAACAATAATTTCTACTTTCAAACTTATTTTTTACAGCATGTCATATTAGATTCAATGTCCTCTTTATGTCAGGCACTCTGTTTGGGGCATTGTTATTTCTGTTCTTAACACTCCTAAGAAGTGGATGATTTTACATATTTATAATGAATTTCTTACTTGAGGTCTTGCACTAAGTGTGCTCATGCATACTAGACTATATTCTGCTTGTTTTACATTGTTTTGATATAATTCCTGTATTTGTTTTTATTTAAATATTTTTAGATGTATTTGTTTTGTATGTATAAGTTTTTGTCTGCATATGTCTATGTACACCACATGCAAGCTTGTGCCAATGGAGGTCAAATGATGGCATCAGGCATCTTGGAACTTGAGATATGGTTATGACAGAGCAAAGAAATACATATAGACAAAACACTCACCCAAATGAAACCTTAGAAGCCAGTCTCTAGCCCCACTGCATTTCCCTAGACTGTGACATTTAATCTGACTTCTATCCTTGTGGACTTATCTAATTCTGCATATTTTATCTAAAGGGGATGCTGTGCATTTTTGAAAAGTCATTTAGCATAAAATATTCAGGTTTTACTCATGTATTAGCAATTTATTCTCATTTATTGCTTAAGAGAAGGTCAACATGGACACATCATGATGTTTTATATCGATTGTCGAATTGGTAGGATCTGGAATCACACAGGGGACAAGCCTGTTGATATAGAGAGACTGGATTAACTGAGGTGGGATGATCCATCCTCCATGCGGGCGCCATCATTCCAGGTGGTGAGGTGCTGAACCAAATATTGAAGAGGCAGTGAGCTGAGCATCAGCCAGCTTCTAGCTCTGCTTCCCAACTGTGAACACAGTGTGGTCAACTGCCTCAAGTCTCCGCGGCCATGCTTTCTCTCCCATGAAACCTTCAAACGATGAGCCGAAACACATGCTTTCTACCCTAAGCTAATTTTATCAGGCATTTTGTTGTTTCTATGAAAAAAGTGGTAAACACATGCACAGTCCTTTATCCACTGATGGGCATCTGAACTCATATCTCTGTTGAGAAAGCAGCATTTAGATAGCCATGTATCACAGGTGGATTCGGTTCTGGCTGTCATGCCTTTTCATTCTCTTTCAGTTTCAACCTACTTGAGACTTTTGCTTTAGCCTGCAGTATGCTTATAGACAGCAAGTGTGGCTCTTTCTCTCGATTATGCCAACCTGTCTCTTAATTGTAAAGTTCTGCCCATTTGAGTCTAAAATAATTGTTGATAAGTATTAACATTGGTTATTTAACTTTCTGATTTTTATATGTCTTCTTTAAGTAGATGGGAATTAACACATAGAGCGACAATTAGATGATTTCCAGAGAATGAACACTTAGTCCTAAATAGGATGTCTTCATCAAAAATCTTCATTCTCAATAGAACATACAACTCTAGTGCAATGTAGCCCCTTACTTTTTATGTTGCTAAAACAAATTGTATCTTTATATAATCACCATTAATTAATAAGTATCCTATTCACTTTCTTTTAAATCATAGGGAAGTAGAAACACATTCCAAACCCAAGCAGATAACAATGATGGCTTTTGTATTTGCCTATGTGCTGACTCTCAGTGTCATTGCAGATTTCTTCACATGACTTTGAGTCACTGCCTATAGGACTTTCTTATTAGAAAGATTTACTTGTAATTAACTCTTTAATTATGTTGTGTATATGACAGTGTCTTAGTTTTATTTATCAGGATAATATTGATAGATGTGTAATTCCTAGTGAACATTTTAATACACTGTCCCAGTGCTTCTGGCTTCTATGTGTTCTTATGACATATTGGCTGTCAACCCTTTTTTGCTTGTTTGTTTGTTTGTTTTTAGTCCCAGATGTCCTGTATCTCCCTTTTAGATCAGGCTGGCCTCAAATTTACAGAGATCTGCTTGCCTCTGCCTCCTGAGAGGTGGGATTCAAGGTGTGTCCCTCCATGCTTGGTTTCCTTGGCTGTCAATCTTGTTGAAGATTCCTCATATATGAGATGCTTTTCTTTCTTGTTGCCTCAGGATTCTCTTTGGCTTTTGAAAAATTGCTTTGATGCAGAATTCCTTGAATTCATCTTCCATTGATTTTCCTGATACCAGTAATGAACACCAGCAATGCACACAGCCACCTTTAATGCTAGCAGTTGAGACTGTGAGCTGGACATGTGATAAACAACTCTTTTTAAAATGTGGATTTTCTACCTGGTAAGCATTTGTTGTTTTTGTTTTCTAGCTTTTTGTGTAAATGAAGAGTTTGAAGTTCCTTTATCCCCTGTTTTGCTCATGTTAGTCTATACACTGAATTTTATTTTAATAGTCCAAAAGAACTCAAACAAAACAACTAGAGTTCCAACAAGGAAACACGAAAAGAAAGATTCATAAATGATGTATCATAACTTTCAGTAAGGGGACCTACATTTCTCATCAAATACCTTCATTTCATGTCTATGATTATTATTTCTTTGTTTTGTTTAATAATAAAAGCATGCAAAGATGGACTATTCTTGTGGAGTTAATAATAAAAAAAAGAATTAATTTTTTAGATAAAAAGCTAAACTAGGAAGTAACAGTGACCATGTTTAGGTAATTTTAGGTAGAACTTGTGATGTGAGTGCTAGGTTGGCCACCCCTTCCAGGTGCGGGAAGACATGGGCATGCTGTACAGTGATCTCACGACTGAGCTTTATACCTTCACAGTCTCTCAGGAAGTGTCAAAGGACAACTGTCCCAGGAGCGAGTTAAATCAGACAACACTGAGGAAGTATTCTGAGAAGATTTTAGTTTCTAGAGTTGTGCTGTTCAAAACCCCACAACTGTACTCATGAGTTCCGAGTAAAACCCTTCTGAGAATGGCTGGAATAATCCAGATTAGACATGTCAGGATTTCTTTCCCAGGAACTCTGGATTGAAGCAAATATACATTTCCAAGCCTAGTGAACATTGCAGACTGTATCTGAAATGATTCATATCCTTTGGTGATTGCCTATCTCTGCAAAAGATAAATAGGTTTCTTGGGGGTAAAAGAAAACCTCAAGGAGCTGAGTTTGAGCCTCATTGCGTTTCATTGTTGGGTTTCTATATTAGCATTATTAAAGGGCATAGCATTGTTAAATTGTTAAATTGGCATAGGCTTTCTTAATTGTGAGTTATAGCTTCAGTATAGGGACAATAAAGAAAACTGTTGCAATATTTGAGGCCGGGACTGGGAAGGCTCAGTACTGATTGTAGAATGTGTCAGAATTTGTCTTTCAAGTTCACACAAAAGCAAAGAGTGGAAAGCTTCAGGGCAAGGGATCATTGGAAATCCTTTGTCTAAAAACCTTGAGATGTTTGCATCCTTTTCTTCCTGACCCCAGGATGAGAACGACTATAGCCAGGGAGGGAGTTTTAATGTCATAGTTTGAACATGACTCAACATTTTAAATTAAACACACTGCTTAAGCCTTCCTACAAATTTCCTGGTTCCGTTGCCTCACTCACTGTATTGGATATATCTCCGTTTCCTTTGCTTTCATAGATCTAAATAATGAAAACCCTTTATAGTTCATCCAAAGCTCACTGACTCAGCCATGTGGCTATCACATTGTATGAGTAATTTCCAGGATACTTCCTATATTTTTATGCTGAGCTGCACACCAAGGTAACTTTTAGACAGTACAATGGCATGGATAATGAGCAATTATCAGACTTGTGTTGTCTCTCTTATGGAGAAGTTCCTACAAACAATGGATCCGTAAAGGCAGGTACATTTTATTATATGTGAATCATTCTTGTTTGACAAGGTTCCCTTACTTTATAGCCTCTCCTCACATTCTTAAGTACCAGTGAGCCAAATGCTTCTCCTCCTCCTCCTGTCACCCCCTCCTTCTTCACCTTTTCCTTTTCCTTCTGGTCTTAGAGAAATCTGTCAATAGATATCCAAAGACAGCGGTAATTAAGTACACTAGGCAATTAAGTAAGGAAACACAATATCTTGTTAGCAATGGGCGTCCACTGTTGAGTGACATTTTGATAAACTGCTTCAATATAGCTTATAGCATTTTGGTGTCTTTTCGCTTTTTAAAAGGTCACACTCTCCGAAAAATAACACAGAGAAGGCTGATATTTAAAAAGTATAGGGAAATTCAAACATGTTGCCAGCTGCACTTTTAGGTATATTATCTTTACCTTTCCACTCAAAATATCTTTGCCTTCACATGACACATGTTCAATTTCTATATTGTAAGAGTTGGGGATAGAGTCTTCTTTTTATCTCCCCAATCTGTATTTGTTCTTACTTAAAATTTCACCTTGTTTTCATCAGGGAATTTAGCAGCAGACTCTCTTGAGAAGACTTGTGTGGTACTGGGTGTCTTGCTATGGAGCATTATATAAGCATATTCTTCTCCTGTACCCTGGTAGTGAGGCTTTTAAACATATTCTTGAAGCCACAGTGATATGCACACTGCTGCTCATGGGAGGAAGTCATAGACAATTTCACTACAACTCTAGCGGCTACACTTTCTTGAGAAATGAACCACAGATACCAAGATGATTTTGAAAATCCTTGGGTGCATCAATAGAAGCCCAGATGAGTTGAACAGAATCACCGGTCTTTATTGCAACAAGGTCTTGAGGAAACTCTTGAGAATGCCTCCAAAAACAATTGTGCTTTCCCATAAACTGTTCTTCTAATCCTATGAGTAATGTTGAGCTCAATCTAGTCAGTCTTATGCATAAATAAAACTTTCTAAGTTTCAATTTAGTATGAAAATGGTGTCTATTCCTAAGACAACTTTTAAGACCAAAAATTAAAGACAAAATTGCCATCTTCCTAAATGACCCATGTTTATGTGTGACTCTTTATATATCGTTATGGGAATGAGCTTCCTCTCTCTCCTGGGTCCTGCCTGATTACATTTTTGAGAGGGGTTTGGCATAACCATCTTTTAATTACAGGAGAATTCTTCCTTTCAGTTACCCTCTATGGATTATGAAACGCCACAGTAATTTCTTTTCCAGTCCCATTCCAGAAGTCTGAGATTTGAAGCAGATAGATCTGTGGAAACACTACTTAGCTGCAGTTTCTGGATTTTTTTCCCATTCTTGAGAACTTATTGTTTTTTTTTTATTTTTTATTTTTTTTTTTTTTTTTGGTACAGTTACCAGCTTTCCCTGAGCAAACAATTCTAGAATCTGCTATCAAATCTCTGTCTGACTAGTAGCCACTATGGGTAGTGACAACAAAGAAACAAGAATTATTGATTAAGTGTGAGTGTAGTTGCAGTTTTCTACAGTCCTTAATGGGTTTTCATTGAATTCTGAAAAGCACACAAGGAATGAAGAGACTGGTAGTTCATATTGATGGTGAGGTAGAAAAATTATTATGTATTGAGTAGTTACAGAGGGCTGAGCATTTTGTTTTCCTCATGGTCAAGAAAAAGGCTTCTTGGGTTTAAAAGAAAGAAAACTGAACATATATGCAATAGTGAAACTAGACATAAAAGAGAAAGTTTTTAGAGTAAAGGAATAGAAGCATACTATTCTTTTTAAAAAGCAACAAGCACAATATGATAAGAAGATGAGTGACCGATAGGCCATGAAGACTAATTCAACCTCAAAACAGAGCAGTAGAGAAGGTTCAGAAATCACAGACTTGTGAATTGGAATGTTTGAATTTTAACAAAGCATATATAAAGGACTTAGCTCTTAGATTTATTGGTTCTTCCCTGTACATTTTTTTTGTTGTTATTTTGTTGTTGTGGTGGTTTGGTTTGAGGGTTTTTTTTTTTTTTTGTACATAGAAGGATCCCCAAAACATTTTTTAAATAAATGAATTGGCAAAGTAAGTTAAATGATATATCTGAAATATGGACAATAATGTAGATGCACTTATTCGTATATTTTTAAATAGTCTGCCTTGCTGTGCCAAAATAAATCTTATTTACCAGAAAATGCATTTAATTTTCTAGTAGATATTATTCCTATAATATGTAAAGACTTTATTTGTGTCTCTACTTGCTTCCTTCTAAATATTAAAAGTTTATGATTTCTTGGATTATTAATTTACCATACCATTTCTCAGCATTTTTTTTTTTACATTGTTTGAAGAGAATGTATCTTCCTGCTAAACTTTTCTGTATTGTATATACAGTGTTACCTACTGCTTGGATACTGCCCTATTAATTTCAGTGGATTTCTTTTGACATAAAAATGGATTTGCACTGAAGGGCAAATAGTACCTTCATATGATATGTATCCAGACTGCATTCCAATTGAGTCCATCACATTATACATTTATAGGTGTCTACCACTGTTGCACAGCTGAAATGGTCTGCCATAAAAAATAGCCATGTGAATAGCAGACTTAAGTTTCATGCATTTTTGCTTGAAAATATCTGGTTAGAGGAACAGAAGCCTCTGAGATGAAATTCCGTCCAACATGAATATGCTAACGCGACCCCTCTGGCAGTAACACTGCAGCACTTCTTATGTGTCTTTTCCTGAGATCCCAATGACAGATTTGGTGTAAGGTCAGCGTGTTAGAAAGCCAAACAACCGTCCGATTTCACAGTGGTGGATGATGTATCAAGACAGGAAAGGGTGGGTTCTTCCTCATTTGTTTTGGAATTATTGTTAGAATAAAATGAAGCTTTTTTGAAGTCATCAAGACCCACTTTACCTCTGAGAATCATTAAGGATATAAATTTTAAAGTCATGCTCACTATATATATGAATATGTATATATATATATATATATATATATATATATAGTATTTTTAATGTTATATCTCTCACTAGACATGGATGGGCAAACCATTCTTGTAAAGGTGACTTAGGACACAGGAGTAACCTGGAAAGCATATGTCATGGAATATCCTGCATATGTCATGGAGTATCCTGCTCAGACAACTTCTGAGAGAAAATACACATTTTGTAAGATTTCATCAAATTTCTTACTTTTCCATATGTTAGAAATCTCAAATACAAATAGTAACATATTGGTGAAGACAAATAAAACAACCACCATGTCTACACTATGGATAAAAGAGAACTAAAGTTGAATTTCTATTTCTGACATAATAACACATTAAATACAGACTGATGGTATACCAATAGGTTTGAGTTAATTCATCCAGATATGCCCCACTTCTCTCTTTTCTTATTATGGAGACTTTCCACAAAACCATTTTAACACTAACAGGTGCAAATTGCTCTTTGTTTAAAATGAGAATTAAAATAATCTACTACTTTATATCCTTACACGGATTCAGTAGAATATTTTGAACCACAGTCTTTAGAAATTTGAAATCCCTATTGTTTTACTGTTATTCAAATGAATATTTCCTTGCTTTTAGTGTTTTGCCTTCTTGCTTATATCATCTCCTTTGCTCTCTTTCTCTCATAATTCTTGCTCACACCTTTAGCCAGTCATATTAATACAAGATGACTTTATTTAGCATGATGTATAAATGGAATATAAATAGGCAAGTGCATAGCATACAAGCACCATTATGTGAATGTGTAAAGATTAGTAACATATATAAACTGACACGGTACATTTTGAGATGCTGAAAATGTGGGTGCAAAATACAAAGGACTTGCGGAATTCTTTCTGTAGCAGGAAGTATGAGAACCATTAATCATGTTATAACTTAAAAGATAGAAATGTGTAGCAAGCAGAAAGAATTCAGTTCAGGTCTGTTGGCCCAAATACAATGGGCTGAATAGCAAAGCCTTGAGATTTCTTAGATGCATAACATTCTCACAAATGGCCCATGCTATGCTAATAAAACTATTGTGACTAGGGGCTTTTGCAGTGGAAACTGACAGATGAGGCAGAGTTAAGTACTTTTTCAGACAAGCTACTACAGTAAATCATTAAGGCGCACAAACAATCATCCTTCATCAGCCTGCAATTTGTTTCATAGCGATTGCAAATCGAAAACAATGTAAACAAACAAATCGACAACTAATGAACATCCCCCCACTGCTCACTGGAAATAGATCTACAACTTTACAAGAACACTTTATCCAACACATTGTCAACTCATTGTAAACACATCTACAACTCATAAACAACTCATTACCCAGGATGTTGTCACCTCGTTGCAATTAAAGCCGAATGCTAACGGTACTGTATATTCCTGCACTGAGTCAGATTATGGTCCTGGAAAAAAAATTGAGGAGAGCCAGTTCAACAATAAGAAGACTTACTTCCCCCCCAACCCCAACATGACTTTGCCTTTTATAATCATCTGACCAGGCTCATATAGAAATTGTACTGCATTTTAAGCTTTTCCTCAGGTAGCCCACATTTTCCACCCACACGGGAAGGCAGCAGTTTCTCAACACGAGTCTCTTTCATAGAGGAAAAGCAAATGTGTAAAGTATTCCCCAAGCGGTAGTAAAACTCACAGCTTTTACTGTAATGGCTCTGTGTGAACTGCGTTTAGTGTCCTTACCTGGTATATAATCTTTTGGTTGGGGCTGGTGTTTTTTTAATGCTCGGCTGGATGATTACTTTTGGAAAGTAAACCTGAACTTATGAATGTCACCACAATTTTCTTGTAATGTTAACTTTACCTAAGGATTTAAGTGGGTTTATTTGGCAATCTGATATACATAATCCTTAGAGAAGTGCTGCTAGTCTATGTGTGGATGTGTGGATAGCATACACATAAAGTGTACACAACCCATAAAGAGATCTTTCAGGAACATTTGACACATTATACAAAAAGTATATTTATTATAGCAGGGTGCTATTTTATAGTAAGCTAATTATTAATTCTGGCCAAGCTTCATCTTTCTTTGTTAATCTATGTGGAAGATGGAAGGATTTGAATTATAATTTTATAAAAATTAAATGATTTTACAGATTGAAAATATAATCTGATGTATGCAGTAATAATTTAAAGTATTTATAAGCATAAATCACATTGTACAAATCTTACCAATCAATAAAAAATGGGGACTAATTAGAGCAGGAGGAAAAATGAAAATCGAAAGGTTTGGATTCTGTCCAGCTCTTGTTCTAAAGGAATTTCAAACTTTTAGCTTTATAAACTTTTATTTACATTTATTTACTTTTTGAGTGTGTATGTTCATCAGTGTATGTTCATGTGTGTGTGTGTTCATGTTTGTGTGTGTTCATGTGTGTGTGTGTTCATGTTTATGTTTTCATGTGTGTGTGCTCATGCATGGGTGTTCATGTGTATGTTTGTGTTCATGTGTTCATGTGTGTATGTGTGCACATGCATACCATTGTGTATGCATGGAGATCAGAAGACATCTTACAGAATTCAGCTTTCCCCATTTATATTGATTCAAGGATCAAACTCATATCATCAGTCATGGAAGTAAACATTTTTACTCATGTAGACATCTTGCTGACCACACAACAACTCTAAAAGACTGTATCCAAAAAGTTAATCATAGATTTCTTCTTGAGAGATTAAAAAGATGATCTCTAAGCTTCACTCTAAACTTTATTCTAAGTGTTCTAAGTATCTTCAATACATCTAGAACTAGTGTTTTCAAGAGATACAATGTCTTAAAGGAGATGAGTATTTTCTACAGAAACACTGTGATGTGTCATGGCTTTGAGTCACTGTAACTGAAATTAAATAGATTCGCTTCCTTCTGGCTATGTAACCCTTCTCTGAGCCATAGTTTCTGTATTTGTAATATGAGATTGGAAGTTTATTGTGAGGATTTGAAAACCTCTTTAGTTCATGTCTGAGAAAATTTTCTATAAAAGGTGGTGATGATGGTGACAATGATGAAGAAGAAAATGACAACAAACATCGAGGAACATGACAACAGCAAAGTTGCTATCTTAGAGAGGAATCTCAATCCAGCCAATAAGAACATGCTTTTGTTCACTTATCCTTATGTCTTGTCCTACTGTCTTCCTTGGGAGATAAGTCTCACTATTGTATGCTAATGTTTCCTTGAGAAAACTTTTTTAGTAGAGTGTACTTTCTATTTCTCACTTGTACGGAATAGTCACTAAAGAGCATATCCTAAGTGGCTGTATACTGGCTGTATACTGTTGTGGGTTGATCCTTCAAACATAATAGCTAAATTTATATGTAAAAGACACTTGAAATTTTCCTATACACACATGTATTAAGTCAAGATACTAAACTCACTTTAAAAAGGTTGATGGTTCTTGTTATACAGATCTTTCACTTGCTCGGTTAGAATCACACCAAGGTATGTAATATTATTTGTGACTATTTTGAAGGGTGTTGTTTCCCTAATTTCTCTCTCAGCCTGTTTATCCTTTGAGTAGAGGTAGGAGTTGGAGTGGGGTGGGTGGAGGAACACCTTCATAGAAGCAGGGGAAGGGAGTATAGGATAGGGGATTTCTGAGAGTGGGGGAAAGTGGGAAAGGGGATAACATTTGAAATGTAAATAAAGAAAATATATTAAAAAAAAAGAGTCAGTGGTTATGACCTAAAGTGGACCGTGAGTTAATAGATGTGTGCTTGAGTCAGTTTTGTCAGTAAGTAAACATTTGAGCTTGAACAACTCCCTTAATTTGGCTACAGGAAATTGAGCATTTTTTATTTATATAGTCACCTCTCCCTCTGTCCATTCCAAATTCTTTACAAATCATTTAGTCATTCAGCAAATATTTACTGATCATGTCTAGTGTGTTAGGTACTCTCCCAGCCACTGGATGGCCATTGTAAGCAGAGACTGAGTGACATGTTCCTTTCCTCACAGGGACTGATATGTCAGTAGATGACACACAGTGAGTAAAAATTAATGTAATATCAGGTAAAAATCCCATGAAAGCTAACAACTCAGAAGTTAAAGAGCATGAAGTGTCAGGCTAATTTACATAAAATGGCAGGGGAGGTAGTACTTTTTTATAACCTGAATTAAATAGCAAAGATGTCATTCATTTCTATAGCAGAATGAATTATTATACAAATGTAAGGAATCAAGGAGTTTCATCTTTCTCTTAAAGAGATATTTAGTTTTAAATTATGTATTTATGTGTGCATTTGTGTCTCCGTGTGGGTATGTGCACATGAGTGCAGTGTCTTGAGAAGAGGACATCACATCCATTGGAGATAAAATTAGATGGGTTCTAGGAATGAAGTTTGTGCCATTTTCAAAGAAGAGTGTGTGAATATAGCTGTACAGGCAAATACCAGCAATGGAATTTCTAATATAGTCATGTGTGTCATATCCTGGTAGCAGGAGTGATGTCCTTGAGATCTTGAGCCATTTGCAAAAATTGAACAAGATCTCCAAAGGACTGGAAGTTTGTCCTGAAGCCACAGGCAAGGCAAAATATCTTATTTTCATAGGACAGTAGTCTTAAGCAGACACTTGATTGGTCACTACTACCAGCCCCTGACTCTACTACACCAAAACCCAAAACTCCCTAATTATTCTGTCTCTCTGAGCAAACTCACTTGAGGTTGTTAATGGCCTGCTACTCATCTTCAGGTAGACTGATATTTCTGAAGAACAATTGTTCTCTGAAAGAGCTTTCTAGAGAGATGGTCTTGTTTCCAAAGACTGCATTTCTAAACTCCATGAAGGATATATACATGGAAGCAAATAGGAGAGAAAATGCATAAAAACCTGATGTGCCATGTGAGAGGATGCTCCCTAGTGTTTACTGAGCGAGCACTGAGTATTTGTTTCCTCTCTTTCAGCTACAAGCAAATAGCTGGCAAGGAGTGTATTAAAGGAAGAAAGGATCATTCTTTTCTCATAGTCTAAGTAACAGAGTTGACCATGGCCAGGAAGGCAGAGTCGTGAAATCAGCTCCTGTTCATCACAGTGGAAGGCTAATTGCTCACATCTCTGTTGGAACAGGAGCTAGAGAGGGGGAATGCAGGCACCCATCTGGCTTACCCTCCCCCCTTTCATTCATCCTTGGCTTCCAATCCATAGGATTATGTCATTGCATTAAAGTTGGGTCTTCCTTCGTCAGGTAATCATCTCTGGAAACAACCTCATAGAGAGGTCATGGAGTGTGTCTCCTAGTGGATTCCAAATCGAATGAAGTTGATGAGGGTTAGCTGCCATAGGAGAGGATGGTCCCTGGTCCTTACTGAGCACTGAGTGTCTTTCAACACTCCACTCAGCATCTATTCACTAGTACATTTGCAAAGCACTCTTCTGAAGGAAGCAGAGGCATAGAGAGGCTATCTTCCACTTTCTTTGTGCAGGCACTGATAAAAAGATAACAATGGTTGGGCCATAGTTTGAACCCAGGTGCACTGTGGGCAAATTTACAAACTTTAGTTTAGTGCTACCTCTGCCACTTTCAAACAAAATAAATTAAAAGCTATAGCAACTTACACCAAGCCATAAAAACATTCTGTTGGAGCAGACTCTCTTTGATAGTGAGATAAAGTGAATTGGTTAAATTAAAGGCAAATTAAGGTTCAGAAGCTTACGTATACTCCAGATCTCTCTGTGTTAATCTCTGCCATTTTTTAAATGATCTAACTCCTGAGGTTTTGCATAAACCTTGTGGTTATTGTCTTCTCAAATGGTCTTTAACTGATCTGTCCTCTCCATGGCCAGAAGGTTCAGAGCCTTAGGGTGGCCTTACAAAGGGAAATGCTCTGATGTAACTGTTGTAGGCTGAGGAGTGTGTAAACTAAAAGACAACATGCTAGTATCTCAGCAGGACAATAATATACCCTCTATGTAGAGTGAGAATTCCTGGGGAGGGGAATATATCCCGTATTACTTACTGCTCAATTCTTTGTCATTTTCTCCCTTGCACCATCCATATTTTTGGGAGCGGTTACCCCCCCTCCCAGATTGTTCTTGAAACATATCAAATTTCCAGATGAAATATCTGCTTAGAATGTGCTAATATGTTTCAGGTGTGAGGAAAGGACATAGGTGCATTGTGCAACAAATATCAGGCATTTAGGACACAGAGCTGTGAAGAAGCGAGTCCTGTAAGCTTCATTCAAGCAGGATGTTGTGTGTAACCTCAGGTCGTGTCTTATCTGCTCCCAAGCAAATGAGGTCAGAGATGATTTAGAATCCAAAAGGAAGCAAAACCCATGATCCCCTATAAAAACAGACGTAAACGATTTTAGCAAATGTTCTCTTTTATTTTCCTTCCCTGTGACATTTTATTTTATTTGTGAGCTCTGAGCTTCCCAGGAATGTGCATCCTTTCACTGAGTCATGCTGCTCATAAAGCAGAGAGAAAGCCTCCAGTTTGAGGCTTACAATATCATTGATATTTAATGTCATATTGTTCCTGGAAGCAACAGGAGAGGAAACTCTCCATAAACCCCCGTCAGTCTCACTCTGCCAATATGGAGCTAACCAAGCCAATGAAAGTTCAGACTATACATTGTGCTTAAAACAAATGAATTCTGCCAACTCCCACACCATCTGGCTGTTTTTCTCCTTCACTTTGTCATAACTCATCCTGTTCTCTCCTTCTGTACTTTCTCTATCCTTCTGCTGCACAGTCTCATCTGAATTTGCCTATTTGGCACTCTGATGAGACCAGCTCAGACCTTTCCTCTCTGTCTTGGCTGACATGGGGTAAATTCCAGATAACTAGGAGTGGTTGAAATATGTATGCACAGACATTTTATATGAACATCTGCTGAACAAATGGAGAAGCTATCTAACACATACCTAGAGTCCATTTGATCCAGATAGATTTTTGTTTTTCTTTTATCGTCCTATGTTTTCATATCTACACTAAATATCTATTTTGGTCTATGATAAAAATTTGAATATTAAAAAATAAAAAGTAAAATAAACAGAGTTGGTATTAAATTTTCTTTTAAAACAAAATGTCTATTAGACAGTCATTCACTTCTCTGTTTTACTACTATAAAATAGAGAGAGAAATTTCATTAAACGAAAGATCTATCAATTGCTAGGTTTTGTTTTTTTTCTTTAATAAAGACTATCTTCAATATTTCCCATCAAATTTCTGTAACTTACAGGATTTTGTTTTTCAGAAAAATCTTGCCAACATATTTCTATTTCTCAGTGTTTGGATCTTCTCAGCTGAGAATGGTGAGCTGTGGTTCCAGTCCAACCCCCTGGAGGGAGGAGGAGGAGAAACAGGACACCAAGGCAATGCTTCAAATACTTAAGGAGTAAACTTGAGGCCAGTCTGGACTGAGCTGACATTGCCTGAGAAGAAAAAGCAAACACCAGTAACAAACAAGCAAGCAAACAAACAAACAAACTAAAAATGGTTTTTATTTTAAGCTAGAGATCTAACCTAGGACTTTGGAAAATAATTTTGTAGAGAGTTATACCCAGCTCATTTTGTTGTTGTTGTTTGTTTTATTAATTTTTTTGGGCTCACAAGTCTTCCTATGAAGACTAGGCTGGTCTGGAACATGTTTGACTAGCCCAGTCTTTCACAGGGAATAAAGTGTACACCACTATACATGCAGAAGAGGGGTTGTAAATCAGCATGTGTTAGTATGTGATATTTTATAAAACACATTTGCAAAATATATTCTTATTAACTTTTAATTTATTTATTTAATTTAGATAAAAGAAACTACTGGTGGACATTTTTGCAAATAAAGTTCCTGTGCATCTAGTTTACAGAAATAATGTCTATGGGAGTACTTGAAGGAAAATATACTTAGTTTGTTCTACTTTAGGATCAATGTTGGAAGTGAATAATATATAATATGATATAATATGATATGATATAACATATATATATATGTTATATATAATATATAAATGAGATGGTTTGACATCTGTCAGATTTGTGATGGATTAGCAAGGAAAGAGTTAATTGTACAGGCAAACAGACCATCTCCAGGAAGTAAACTCAGGATGTCAAGGTTCAGATAGGTCAAGGCCTCATAGTGTCAAAGATCAGGAAAAGCCAAAGTTCAGAAAGCTAGAGACCTTGGGAAACATGCCCTGGAGAATTTCAAGGAAGTAACCATTTAAGAAGTCAACATTGTTCCATATCGTCCCAGAAGAGAGTGAGATCACACTCCCAAGCTATGCCCTGAGCAGAGCTGCCTATCACCAAAAAGACTGGAACTATGTATAAGATAAACGAAAGCCTTTTTCCATGAGGGCTTATGGCTTTCCAGCCAGCAGAGCAGAGAACTCAGGAGATTGCAAGAGAACATTAAAGCAAATGCAAGCATTCAGCACTGGTTGCAATAGCAAGAGAATAGAAATCATTAACTCTATAAGGCCTTGACCTGCTTGACCCATGACCCCTGAGAGTAGCTCTCTAGAACATATACATGGTCAATACAGTTCACAAAGGAGTCTAGCAGAGTTGGGCCTTTAAACCAAAGTCAAGATATGTGAGGGACACAAGGCAATGCAGTGGGAAAGCTCTGACTCTCAGTGACTAGTCTTGGATCAGACTAAACCCCTGCCTCACATGTATTAAGGGTGACACTTCTTTGTTTGACTCTTTGGACTTCTGTTTTCTTTTCATTAAGTAGGAGTAATAAGAATGTTTATTCTTTCCTCCCAAAGTACATCACATATTTGGAGATAAACTTAACCAAATCTGAAATGTAGTGTAACCCTTATCATTGCTATTATTTACTAGTCTAGGTTAGAAATAGAAGGATGTTTGAGAGCTGCAAAATAACCAGAAAAATCAAAGGACAAAATTTCCTCTACTTCATCCTACTTTGCTGACTCAGTTTCCCCAAACTTTTATTTCTTTTGAAGCTCCTGAGAAATTCATATGTTCAGTTAGTTTTTCAAAGTTATTATACTGAACAATTAATAGCACTACTTAAGTGAACTACATCTTCTAATTCTCATTTTAGAGTCAATCCGTTTTGGAAATGATGATAAATGATCCATCAGGAGTATACTATATCCCCAGTACAAGGTATCCTAGGTATATTAGGTTTCAGCAAACATTAATGTAATTAATAAAAGAGGCCTGTATCTACAGTCAAATATTTGGCGATATGTGAAGCTGGGAACTGCAACTGTGTTCAAATTCAAGATTCAAATAAGAATATTAAATGTCCACCTAAAGGTCTATGCAAGATATATTTATGTATGTACCTTGCTCTCATCTCATTTAGAGAGATGGCTTTAATTTTGATCACATTTATCTTCATAAAAACCACCCAGGCTTAATGTTAGTAGGGAGATTCATGGAAAATTCACTAATTATTTAAGTGGCTATTGATTTTTTATTTTGTGTCTAAGTTTACCAAGGACTTATAGACCCTTCTTTTTGTGTATTACAAGGCTTGCAATGCCACAAATATGGCTTAGATCCTCCAAAAGAGCTCAGAATTAGAAGTACACCAATGGTTAACAGAGGTCAGAGAATGACCACTTGCATATTTGCAGGGTCAGTTGGTTCATTAGGCCATTTAAATGAATTGATTCATGAAAGGCTTATCAGAATAAGAAATAAGCGTCATCTGAGAAGTACAAAGGAGATGAGCAGAGAAATAATGATCCACAAGATATACAGAGAAATGACTAGAGAAGAAGGGAGAAAACTGGGTAAGCAGATAAGCATTGATCTTCACAGTCAGTGTGATAATGGACTTCAAGAAGAACTTGCAGTAAACGTTCTGCAGTTTATCAATATCAGTTGATACAATAACAGAATGAGCCATTTAATTAATGATAGTGAGGCAGGTTTTTTCCCTCACTTAAGGGTTCAAAATTCACATTACCATGTATTTCAGGAATAAATGGGTGTTAAATTAGGTACAAGGATAGACCCTCATTTATCAAATAGATATGTGAACTATAAAATAAGTAAACTGACAATAAGATAGAGGGGAAACTTCAAGTTAGAAAAAAGATAGGAGTGCCTACTTTCTGGTGAAGAATGGGACTAGGGCTAAATGTATTCTTGTCCACATATGGTCTTTGAGATATATTGTCATTATTCTGAGTTTTGGGGCGAATATCCATTTATCAGTGAGTATATACCATGTATGTTCTTTTGAGTATGGGTTACCCTACTCAGGATATTTTCTAGTTCCATCCATTTGCCTACAAAATTCATGAAGTTATCATTTTTAATAGCTGAAGTTATCATTTTAATATCTTTTTTAATGAGTAGTATTCCATTGTGTAAATGTACCACATTTTCTGTATCCCTTCTTCAATTGAGGAACATCTGGGTTGTTTCCAGTTTCTGGCTATTATAAATAAATTTGCTATGCACATGTGTGTCCTTGTTCTATATTGGAGCATCTTTTGGGTATATGTCCAGGAGTGATACATCGAGGTTTTCACATAGAGCTATTTCCAGTTTTCTGAGAGACCACCAGATTGATTTCCAAAGTGGTTGTACCAGCTTGCAATCCCACTAGCAATGAAGGAGTGTTCCTTTTTCTCCACATCCTCACCAGCATCTGCTGTTTCCTACATTTTTGATCTTAGCCAATCTATGATTGGTGTAAGGTAAAATCTCAGAGTCATTTTGATTTGCATTTCCCTAATGACTAAGGAAGCTGAACATTTCTTTAGATGCTTCTTGGCCATTCAAGATTCCTCTGTTGAGAATTCTCCGTTTAGCACTGTACCCCATTTTTAATTGGTTCTCTGGAGTCTAAGTTCTTGAATTCTTTGTATATTCCCTCTAACAGATGTAGGGTTGATAAAGATCTTTTCCCAATATGTAGGTTCCCATTTGTCCTATTGACAGTACCCTTTGCCTTACAGAAGCTCTTCAGTTTCTTAAGGCCCCATTTGTCAAGTGTTATCTTGGAGCCTGAGCCATTGGTGTTCTGTTCAGGAAATTTCCCCCTATGCCGATGTGTACAAGGCCCTTTACCACTTTCTCTTCTATTAGATTCCACGTATCTGGTTTTAAATGGAGGTCCTTGATACACTTGGACTTGACCTTTGTGCAAGGAGATAAAAATGGATCAATTTGCATGCTTCTACATGTAGTCTGCCAGTTAAACCAGCACCATTTGCTAAAATTGCTGCCTTTTTTTTTTTACACTGTATGGTTTTGATTTCTTTGTCAAAGATCAAGTGACCAAAGGTGTGTGAATTTATTTTTGGACCTTCAGTTCTATTCCACTGATCTATCTGTCTGTCTTTGTATCAATACCAATGGTTTTGTGTTTTAATCACCATTGCTATGTAGTACAGCTTATGGTCAGGAATGGTGATTTCCCCCAGAAGTTCTTTTATTGTTAAGAATTGTTTTCACCATCTGGATTTTTTGTTGTTCCAGATAAATTTGAGAATTGCTCTTTCTATTTCTGTGAAGAATTGAGTTGGAATTTCAATAGGGATTGTATTGAATCTGTACATTGCTTTTGGTAAGATGGCCATTTTTACTTTGTTAATTCTACCAATCCATGAATATGGGAGATCTTTTCATCTTCCAAGGTCTTCTTCAATTATTTTCTTTGGAAAATTGAAGCTCTTGTCATACAGATTTTTTATTTGCTTGGTTAGAGTTATGGTATTTGAGGAAAGTGAGAAGGCTGACAGGCAGAACAGAGAACATGCAGGCAGGGTTGTTGGCTGTGTCTTCGTAAAATGATGCATCAGTCTCACATAAAATAAGAAAAGGTTCAGGAAACAAGACACCTGCACACTTGGGCATCTGTGTTTGTGCAGAGACTCTATGGAGCAGGACTACTGCGAAAGTGGGAGAACCTGAACTAAGCATACAGGGAAAAGAAGACTGAGCTGGTGCTGAGTGACCAGAACCCATTCTAATCCTTAGGGGGGTTCATTCTGTTTTGTTGTGCTTCTGATTGTGTTTGTTTTATCCAGCTGAAACCACATACTCCATAACAGAAGTTACTAACCACAACAAAAGTCACTAACCACAACAAAAAATACAATGTCTTATCTATACAAAAGTGTTGTTTGGGGTAAGAATTAGGGTTTAATTAATTTTGTGACTAACTGCTATGCCCCTTAGAGTAAAGGAGTGAAAATTTGTTTTGATCAGCAGTAGTTACAATAGTCTGAACCTCATACTCCTAAATTGCTACAATTTCCTAAAATATTAAAGATATATTACAAAAAATTGTACAATTTTACCCTCCATGGATATTATAAACACCCAATTTCTTGTCACTTGCGTAATAAAGTCCTTTAAACCTCTAAAATCCCCACATTCTACTTCAAAAACAATACCCTGAGAGTCATTCATTGTTTTTTAATTTGATTTTAACCTACCTAGAGTCAATTTTGTTGGGCTGATATCATAAACAAAGCATTAATAAAGATTTCACTTGCTGTCAGATTGCTTAATACATATATAACTTTAAATTTTCTGTAATGATTTTGAAGGGTTTCTGCCTGACTTTTAAAATTCCTGGTGGGTTCTCATATCCATGTATAGATTTACTTTAAGTATGATGAACTACTTTAAAATTCCTCAACATGCCTCATATAATAATTTTATGAAATAAAATAAGACACAGACCTGTCAGGTAAATAATCAAGCAGTGAGGCAGATCTCTAGTTCGAGGCCAACCTTGACTATGTAATACAAACCTGTCTCCCCAGAGAGGAAAGAGTGGCTTGCTAATACCATTTAGAATCACTCTTTACTATTAAATTTATTTAGGGGGAAAAAGGAGACTTTTAAAGGAAATGATGTCCAAAATCTTTGTTTTTTAGTGGTACTGAAGGGAAAGGGAAAATACATATTGCCTTGAAAGAACATTGATCGCTGATATGAAATGGTTCAGCACAGTGTGTACTTTTTATTGTCAATCATTCTGCTTAATGTTATTATGTATCATTCCTCCATTCCTCCAAAACATTTATTCCCAGTAAAAGAATATACTTGGTTCTAGATTCATAGATGGTTTCTACCCTCACGGTAGAAAAATCTCGCTTATACCCTCCCAATTCTCTGGACTGCATCTTTAGATCTCCCAGTAATGGTGTGCTTCTGTTGTGCTCAAAATAGTGTTTAGAACCGTGTTTACTCCATTTTTAATTGTCTTCAAATTATCTTAGTTTTCTTCCATCAAACATGTTTCTTCCTTCTGGCATATCAGTTGGGACTTTTCTGTTTATAATGACCTTAATGTTATTTGAGCAAAGTGTCATTAGTAAAAGCCCATGTGTGTCATTTTGTCAATGAGGTAACAGGAGAAAGGATACATGGGAGAGTGAGAGAGAGATTTGACATTGGGCCTCAGTAAAGGAAAATTTTTTATGGCAATTTGTATTTTCATTTTTTTTGAAGAATTCTAAACATGTTTACTATATTTACAACATTTTCACCTCTCCCTCTCCACCTTCTAAATCCTTTTCTCTACCCCACTACCTTTCAAACTCATAGCCTCTTATTGAATTATTAAATACACACACACACACACACACACACACACACACACACTTGCTGAGACCATTTGAGATATATGTGTTTAAGGTTCACCACCTGGCACTGAATAACCTATCAGCAAACTAGTCCCTGGTGAAAACTCATTTTTTGTTTCTCAACAGCAACTGGTTGCTTGTAGCAATTCATCTTGGGGTGGAACCTGGTGGCATTTCCCCTATCCGCTTTGGCATGACAACTGATGTGGTCATTATGCAGGTTTTGTTTAGATAACTATATTGTTGATATTTCATGGGTGCAGCAAGAAATTTATGTTTTTGATAAAAGAATAGTCAGAACCTGATTCATCATCAGGTCATAGTCTCAAATAGAAAACGCCCAGATATTTAAAGCAATAAAGCAAGATAAATAACAGGAAGACATACATGTTGAATGACAAGTAGTTTTTTTTAATACCAATTAGAATATTGAAAGTTAATTACTTACTTTGATACTTTAAACATTTAGATTACATATTCATACTTTAAAATAATGTTTTTATCAGAAATTACTCACTTTAGACATTCTTCTATTTTTTCCAACTAAAGAACACCCTGCTATCATGAGTACATAGCTATCCTAGACACTTTCTGAATAAAAATTCTTCAAAAGGAAATCCTGGCTTCATTACAACTCTCTTTTTAATCTGTTAAAATTCCATCCAAATTTTGCTTTCTTTAATTGCATGGGAGATTTAGAGAAACATCCAAGAATCTCCAGGGCTTTTAACCTTTTTTTCCCTCACTTGTTTCCAAACTGTGTCTGTGTTGTCAGACAAAATATTGATATAGCTTCCTTAGCAAGATTTAGTAGAATCTAGGACAGTGATTTATAGAGGAGAGGCAAAACTGTGCTAAACCTCCAGGTCTGGAAGTCTAAGGTTTGTATTGGTATCCATTTGGGATGGTATTTCCTCTACTTGCTTATAAAAATAAAAATGCTGTGTGAGCGACTGAGCCAGGAACACAGAGCAGACTGTTAAATTGGTGTGTGCTGCTCCCAAGTCCAGAGGTATGTTAGTACGTTGTCTCTCCAAGTGACAGGTCAGAGCAGTAAAGGGCTCATATAGAGCTCCAGGAGTACCCTAAGACTGAACAAAGGTCTGTTACAGTCTGGGTGTCAGAAAATAAAGCAGAAGATGTATGACTTCAGACTAAAAATATCAGACTAAGGAGAGGAAGTGTGTATTACATTGGGAGCGTGATTGTGTGGCTATAAGTATCTCCTATATGTCAGAGCATATGTAGCACAAATGCCACCTGTATGCATTCATATGCACATATATATATAGTATATTATTTCTATATATGTATATGCACATACAATTATTCCTGTCCTTGGGGTCTGTGTATGTCAATCCAGCTGCTGAGGACCACACTGGCCTTTTGCCTCCAACAGGATGTCCGGTACAGACTCTTGCATGTGGCAGGCAGCCAGTACAATACATCACTACAGCTGGATTAGGAGGATAACACAAGGTCAGACCAGAAATAGGAGTAAATCTTTATGGTAGAATTGTGGAGGAGGGTTGGGAGATTGCTTATCTTTTATTTTTTTTAATCCCAAAGTACTATTTCTACAGCCAAAACGGAAGGAAACAGCTATCATTCAGAAAGGGGTGAATAAAAGGACAGTGGAGCTGTTGACCTGGAGCAGGCACTTCCGGGAAGCTGCAACTCCAGTCTCAGTCAAATCAGAGAGCCTGCAATATAGGGCCACACAAGAAACACCCCAAGACCTTGGATCCTGGGTTTAAGGGTTCCAGATGTCAATCTTTGCCCAAGAAATGTAGCAGCTTTTTGAAACATTTTAGCATAGGGGCTGTATTACCTGGGCATCTTGGTATGTTTTCATATTAGTGAAAGGGAGATACCTTATCCAACAAGAAGCTGTCCCACCATAGTGCTGACTTTTAGTTTTGAACTCTTTGAGTGTCACAAATCTGCTTAAAGTAGATAACCTTCAGGAAGGCATAGAGTTTGTTTTGAGGCAATCTACTTTTGATTTCTATTTCAACACTTTATAGATCTCAGAAATGGCTTTTGAATAATAAGCTCAAAACAATATAAGAACATTTTGCTTATTAGCATAACTTTTTTACCAACTACATCTTCTTTCCACACAAAAATATAAGGATTCACAATTTGCACTTGGTTGCCATCTGTTTTCTCTCTGAACATCACTTTTCAGCTCCTTTCTTTGGGTTGTTATTAAGATATTTTAAATCATGATGTTCTTACACAGCATGTCAGATAGAAATAATGATAATAAAATAAGTGTGTTAGAGCCATTTACTTAGAAACTGAAGAAAGAAAATTAGCAAATGTTTAATTCTAGGCAGTGGGCCAAACTATCCCCAACTCCCTCCTCCATCTGCCATTGCCACATTTTAAAAACCTACCTTCAAGGATACATTTCTTTACGTATAACAGCAGAGTTTCTGTAGAGTTCAGGGATCAGAAAGACTGAAGCCAAGCTGCAGTCCTACCATCTATTCTGGGATGATCTTTTAAAAAATGTCTTACCTTTTCTGAGTTTGGGATTCTCTATCAACATGCTGGGGCCAATAGCAGTCTCATGTGTAGGTGGGGTTCACTTGAATTAGTGCAACATATCTAGGACAGCATTTGATGGGAGAACCCCAAAATGCTGCCTGTAAGTATGTTTTCAAGCCTGCCTACAAGGAAATGGGGTCAGTGGCTTTATTTGCCTGCCTTTTTGTTAAAGCTGTACCTTAATGTAGTCTTTAACATTTTTATAGATGAGCATTTGTCTTTGCATCTATATTCATGAACAGGCGATTTTCTAATACATCTGGATAGCATCTAGCTTCTCATCCTTAAATCCGCACTCGACTCTCCTTAATGGGCACAAAGGGACTTTCTGTGGAGTCAGCACACTGTCATGTCCCCAGTTCCCTTTGCTTAGTGTACATTTGGACCATGGCCAAATCCCCATTAAATTTTATATTAATCATGTCGATTAGACTCCACTGGAAAAGAAAAATAAGGGTGGTGGAGAGGGCGGCATTTCCATTTGAACACACATGTTGGGTTTTTTGGATTTTTTTTAACTATCTTATACTGTGTGCCCTATCTTCTGTATTCAGAATGTCTGTGTTGGTAGAAAACAGTCACATCGTGAAGGGGTTTGCTTTTGATTTAACTTTAGTACAACTAAGATTGTAATGAAATCTGGTTATTCAGGTGCATACTGTGGGCATTCTCACAGTGGAAGGCTTTTGAGTGTATCTATAGATGTTGCGTGAAGACCTGACTATGGAGGAAGGAAGAAGTTTCTTGGCTTCACACTGCTTTTCCTTCCTGGCATTCATGTTTCCTCCCCATCTCCTTAGTTCTGGAATGGCTGTCATTTTGTTGTTTTTCAGGTTTGATGTGTGTGTGTGTGTGTGTGTGTGTGTGTGTTTATGTGTGTGAGCAAGTACAGGCATATGTGTGTGCGTGTTTTCATATGAATCCAGAAATCTTTTTCAATGACTCTCCATGTTATTCATTTAAGCAGGTTCTCAAAACTGAACCCAGGGTTCACTGAACAGTCAAGCTAGGGAATCTGTACTAGTGATGCTGCCACTGCATTTCAAGAGTGAGAATTTCAGACAGAGAGCTATGTCCTCATGGTATTTACATTGGCTCTGGGGATCCAATCTTAGGTCTACATACTTGTGCAGAAAATACTTTGTATACTAAGACATCTTACAAGGCCCTAAAATCTTCAAAGATGAGATCTAAATTATTGCATTGCATGTTAAAATACTCAGAAAAATACAAAAATTGATTTGCTGTTTATGCTGTCATTAACCAAAAATGTAAAACATCACTGAGATTTTAACTTACCATAATCTATGTAAAAGTAGGTAGAAAGAAGTGTGTGTGTATGTGTGTACACATGAGCGTGTGCATGTGCATGTGTGAGTGTGTGCGGGTACACACACGTGACTAAACATGCACTGCTTTCTGTATAGCATCCTCTGGGCTTCATGTGAAGTAAAATATCCCAAGTGATAGTCTAGAAGTTGCAAGTACCATAGATTTCCTTTCTCTTTTCAAATTCCATGTTGAACTTTCCTGCTGATTTTTATCTTAATATCCATGTTCTTTCTCTATGTTCTTTAATTTATTGCTTGATGTTTTCTCTGTAACAAGCATGTGAATTAAAATATTATTTAATATTTTGTCATAAAGGGCTACAGTTAAAATATCATTTCAGATTTACTTATCACTATAAACATTGTTTATATCAGTAAATAAATGATTAAACAGTGGGAATGAGTTGTATGCTGCTATAACCATCATATATAACAAATTTCACTGTTTCATTGAACACACATTTCTTAAGAGGATGGATGTGTCTGTTTCATTTTCAGTTGATATATGTAATATATATTTATATGTGAGTTTTAATGCCAGAATGAAACAGAGTTCAGCATCAATTCTATTCATCTTCTCACTTATAGATACAGGAATGGGGAAAACCTTATTCGTACAAATAGGTGTTTAGACAAGGAAGGAGTTTTGTCAGAGATCTGGCATTCAATTCTTTCTGCTGTTGGAGCTCTATGCCAAAATATCATAGAATGATTCATCATCAAAAAATATTTTTAGTGCTGTGTATCTAACAAGTTGACTAAGTGCTCCTTCAACTTTATTGAGAGCAAAGAATGATAGACAGTCTGCGATAGGAAAGGCTTTACCACCATCATTATAGTCATTCATGTCCACAGCTCCTGGGAAGGCTATCAAGACCTAGCCAATAGGTAGTAATTATTCTTGCTGTACACTTACTTTGAAGGACATTATTTAGCTTTGATTCACTTAAACTAAAGTTGGGAAAATAAAAATGCTGTCCATTTAAAAGTATCTTTTAAAATCTATTTTTCAAAAAACAATTCTTTCACATAAGTACAAGGTTTTAATTTGGGTGTAGTGGCTCATAACTATTATCCCAGTACTTGGTAGGGTTAGGCAAAAAGGATAACAAGTTCAAAGCTAAGCTAGCTACAAAGCAAGGTTCAGGTCAACCTGGTCCATATACAGAGACCCTGCTCCAAAATAAACATCATGAAACATGCAAAAGGAGACATCAATAACAGCAATGATTGTATCTTCAGATTTGATTCATCTTATTTTGTGAATTGTCTACCATTCAACCTTTGTGACAAAGCCACTTTAGATGTTCTGACCAATCAAGTCAAACCAAAACTTTGATGAGAAAAAGTCCTATCCCAAATATTACATGTTTTCCTGTGATGTTTTATTTAAAGATTCCAATGTCTTTTTTTTTTTTTTTTTTTTTGAGACAAGATTTCTCTGTGTAGCCCTGGCTGTCCTGGAACTCACTCTGTAGACCAGGCTGGCCTTGAACTCAGAAATCCCCCTGCCTCTGCCTCCCAAATGCTAGGATTAAAGGCATGTGCCACCACTGCCTGGCTGATTCTAATTGTCACAAACATGACTTACATACGTAAATGGCACATCAGGCTTGCCAGCTTGAAACCTAAAATAATTTAGGTTTTCTGTTCTCTTCCTGTCTCCTAGAAGAGGCCAATGTTTTGCTCTGCTGACAGAGGGCTCTCCAAAAGGAAATGCTCATTCAAAGCCAATAGTTAATGAAGGAAAATGTTTGAGACTGTTCTTGAAATGAGCAAGAGAGGTAAAGAACTAGCACAGTACATAGCTCCAAACCATAGCATTGGAAAGTGCATGTGCTTGTTAAAAACAAAGATTTCACATAGATGAAGAAAGTCATATACCCAGTACACGCATCTTGTGTAAGACTTACTCATTTATAGTACTTTAACTCTCTATGCATATAATATTAGGACTGGAAGAGATATGTACGTCATATGTAAGAGGAAAGAAGTACCCCTGGCGTGGTGTGAAATCTGACTGCTTGAGGAGTTTCTATCCCCTTCAGGCTTTAGGTGCCTCAGTTTCCATTATCAACTCTTTGCTTGCTTTCCTCACTTTAAAAGGTCTATTTCAACCCCTGGTAAATATATATCAATCTTGTAAACTTATAACTTACATTTGTAGTTTATAGCTTTAATATAACAAGATTGTGGTCCTATAAAACTGTGAGAGGTATAGAGATGATATACATAGTGAGAGCAGAAGATCATGTGATAAAAAGGGCTCACTGAGCTACTTACTCTGTTCTGTTTGAGGTTGGTGTGTGCTGCAGCTTCCAATTTCAAGGGTTTCTTGACATTGCTAGCCTAAGTTCTGTTAATGCAAATAAGCTTAACTTTATCAATAATTATCGAGGCAGTTTAGTTCCTGATCCCAATCTAGGTTCTAAACATGGTTTATCAATAGTTCAAGCCTAGAAATGATATCATCTGGTAGGTATCATTGCCTTCTGTTAAGAAGCATTTTTGGATCTGGAACGTGGGTCAAGCAAGCACTGGTACTTGCTGCTTTTGTAAGGGGCCTGAGTTTGGTTCTGTAAGTCATGTAGGGAGGATCACTATTACCTGTAATCCCAGTTGCAGGGAATCTGAAGCCTGTCTCTGGCCCCCTCAGGCATTGCACTTGTGTGTGCAAGTGTGCCTCTCTCTGTCTTACTTTCTCTCTGTGTGTCATAAAAATAAAAATGTTTTTTAAAGAGAGGAGCACTGATCTCCTCAATTTGATTATAACTTTTCTGTATGGCTAAACCATATCATTCCTATTATATACAGGTTAATTTATACTATTAATCTATAAGACTACACCAGGGTACTCAAATACTAGATATCATCTCATTCTCATTTGTCATTAATTAGTGATCCATGTATAAAAATGACTATGGCTTAAGGATATTCAAGAAAGGATTTGACATCATATGGTATAAAGCCACCAATGTCAATAATCACTCTAGTTTCTTTTTACCATGATGTCATGACACCTTGTTGTCTCTTTATATTCCTTTGTGATCTTCAAATGTCTCTAGCATACAAAGAAATTCATTGAAACCAAAATCATGTCCTGAAAGAATATTCCTTTGAAAAATACAAATAGGGCCTATCAGTGCGAGCCTAGCATGCTAAAAACAATTTACAAACTGTTCCTTGTGCCTGTACAGTGCTTTCCACTTAGAACCTCATGGACCTTTTAAGGGAGTCCTCACAGATATGTTCTGAAAAAAGTGGCCTTCCCCTTTCATGGAAGGTTCTCAGATCATCTGCTAAGACACATAGTTCTCTAAGGGCAAGAGGCAGAAAATGGTGTATATCTAATGGCCTTGCTTTTTCATGGGAGAAAAAGGTAATTAAAAATGTTTGTGTTCTTTGTAATTACACCTTTTCTACTTGTCTCACAACACTGTTGAGAGGATCAAAACAAATTACCTAATTTTTTTTCCTGGAAAACAATTTTCTTTGAAAGGTATAAAACACTATGAAGTTTCAGGTCATAGTTATAGTCATTATTCTGGAGGTTTCATTTTTCAGGCCAGGCAAATGACTCACATGAACAAGAAAGGCAAGCCTATGCTGGGATTGAAACAACTCGCTTAAAGAAAAATTAGGATGTATACAAGATAGAACCCATACGTCTTATCACCACATAGTTAAGACCTCGAGAGCTTACCCTAGGCTTCTGTATCTGTCTCAGCACCTTTCTTTCCGTGTCCCATACCAAGCCTCTTGAAGGTTTATGTCCTTCCACCTCTGTGTTCATGCTGTTTACCAAAGGAGAGAATTGCTTTCCTGTGGACAGATGCATTCCTAGCTCCCTTTAACACCCAACCCGACTGTTGTATTAGGGGAAACGAATTTGGTCATCCTCTGTCACCATGGTTCTACCTGCCAGCTATCTGCTCTGACTGCTAAAAAGTAAATTTATGCCGGGCTGTGGTGGCGCACGCCTGTAATCCCTGCACTTGGGAGGCAGAGGCAAGCGGATTTCTGAGTTCGAGGCCAGCCTGGCCTACAGAGTGAGTTCCAGGACAGCCAGGGCTACACAGAGAAACCCTGTCTTTAACCTAGAAAACTGGAATACCCAAAACATAATCCACACATCAAATGAGATACAATAAGAAAGGAGGAGTGGCCCCTGGTTCTGGAAAGACTCAGTGAAACAGTATTCGGCAAAACCAGAACGGGGAAGTGGGAAGGGGTGGGAAGGAGGACAGGGGAAGAGAAGGGGGCTTACGGGACTTTCGGGGAGTGGGGAGGCTAGAAAAAGGGAAATCATTTGAAATGTAAATAAATTATATCGAATAAAAAAAATTTATTTGCTAAATCATTTGCTAGGTTTTATTTTACAGTGGATATCTCAAACTCTTAATGTCAAAATTTTAACAAATGTTTATGTCAACTAATTTGAGCACTGTATGAAGCAATTATTAATTAATTATTAAGTAATTACTGTATCTAGTAATTATTTAACATAACTTGGAATAAATGAGCCTGTGAAGAACTCAGTTCGTGGCAAGCATGGAACATCACTGGGAGGGGAAAGATGGCAGCATCTGTTTGTAGGAACTTTAACACCTTGTGAGAAGGCATACATTTAAAACAACCAACTGTGTTTTAGAAAGCCATGATATGTATCAGGGGAAACGTGATCCTCCCCAAGAGTCCAACTATGAGAGCAGCTTCACATCTACTACCAAATGGCAATGGGGAAGAGAGCCGGGGAGGAGCTGAATGAAAAGAATTCTCAAGTGCCAAAGAACAACTTATGTGCAGGAACATTTTGGAGCTTGTTGGAAATTTTGGTTGTTTCCTAAAGTGCTGATAATGGTTTTTCGGTGACATGACTCACAAAACATTTATCAGATCACTATTTTTATCTAGAGATATTATGAGCCCAGACCTAAAGGAGGAAGAGGCAATGTTATTATCTCACTCTGAGCAGGGTATCCACCTTCTAAATAAGGGAGCAAACACTAACACATGAATGACAAATTTGGGTACCTGTGCCCACCTTGTTTCTAGACCTTAATGGATTCTGTTTAATTCCTTAACAAAATTTAGGTTTGTTTTGTTTTCTTTCCTGAAAGTTATGAGCATAAGACTTTTCTTTTTATTTTTGTTTCCATCTTCAAAAAAGGTCACTCATAAAATGAGCAGTTCAGATCTGAAACTCTTGTAACTTCTCTATGTCATATGGTAAAGCTGAATGGCTGACCATACAGTATGAAGAGGTGGTGCTTATGGGAGGTGACTAGGTCATGAGGCCAAAATGCTCATCTCGAGATTAGTGTTCATATTAAAGAGGCTCCAGGGAGCTTGGTGTCTCCTTCTATGCTGTAATTACATAATTGGAAGAGGCCATGTATGAAGCAGAGAGAGTGAGTCAACACTGGGGAACAGAATCTGCTGGTGCCTTCTGTGGTCTTAGACTTTTAAGTATCTAGAAATCTAAGAAGCAACCTTGTTGTTTATAAAGCAATTGGTGTGCTACATTTTGTTGCAGTAGCCGCAAGGGACTAAGATAAGAATTAAGACTAAGATATAGTCCCAACAGCCTCTGTTCAGATTGTCAGCAGTTATCTTAGATAGAATCCAATGAATAGAATCTTACTATGGGACAGTCTAACATTGTTGGATGTGAAGGAATTACATCAAGTTGCATAATAACAAATATGAAAACATTGTATTATATTTAATAAAGTCTCATGTAAATTAATGTATGAAACATCTTAAATATTATTAGAAAAAGCATGTTGTGCCATAGGGGGAAAAATAGTGTTACATGTATTTGCAGTAAATGGGACTTCAAATGTGGACATCATAGAGATTGGTTTTTTTCTTAGTTAATTAGGCCAATTTGCATAGTATATTTAAACACAAGAGCAATGCAATGTCCTAACCAGATGATCTTAGACAAGATATTTAACTCTTACAATACCCATTATCATCTGTTAATAGAACCCTACCTGTGAAAATTATTGTAAACTTTGTGGTGGAAATGACAATACATATCGGTGGTTGTACCAGGTGCTGTTAAGATAAGAATAGTATCCGATATTCCTTTCCCTCCTTCTCCATAAACTGTCCTATCCCCATTTAGGGTTTCTTATTTTTATGCCTGTCTTTTTGCTAAGTAATAGCTTCTGGAATCATGCAGTATCTAGAGTTAGAATGTTTACGGGCATATTTGTTGTGATGGTTACTGCTAACATGACAGAACCTAGAACAATCCAAGAGATAGCCTGTGGACATGCCTATCCACATAGGACATATGTGTACATAGGGGAATATTTTGATTACATTAATCAAGGTGGGAAGAACTATCCATTGTGGGTGACACCTTTTCCTCACCGGGGTCCTGCTCTGTATAAACAGAGATATTGACATAGATGCCTTAGTCATTTTCCTGCCTATGAGCACAGTGTGACTAGCTCCTTCAAGCTTCTGCCTCATTGTGTTCTCCATCTGAGGGAGCACACTGTGAATGGTGCAGAATGATCAACACTTGTCTTCTTTAAGTTGCTTTTCTCAGGGTATTTTACTCAAGCAATGGGAAACATAACTACAGCACTGGCGAGTGTGGGTGTAGAAGACTTCAGCCAGATGGTGGGTTGGGCTGAATATGGAAGTTATAACTAGTTCTGAGACTGAGAAGCTGTAGACTGGTTTAGCTTCTGGGCTACTGCACAGTACTGTGTTTATGTAGCCAGAAGCAAAGGAGTCTTTCCAGGAATGTCAGAAAGCAAAGTGGCCAGAGAATGTGTGGGTCTACCCAACAATGTGTGAGTCCACATGACTTCTATACTTAGACCCTTTCCTGAATTCTTTTACCTTGTGAAGGTCTCACTCTGTATTCAGGTGGCTGGAGTTCTGTCTATATACAGAAGTCATGCAGGGATATTCTTTCTACACTAGGTCCCAGACCAAAGAACAAAAGAATAAGCCTGTTAACCAAAACTTTGGTAGAAAGCACAATGAAATTTGAATGTAGGTTATATATTCAAGTATAATGTTGAGTACAACTTATTTTTATAATGTTTTTCTCCTGGATTATATTGTATCACACTTGCAACTTACCTTTAGGTGGCTTAACAGAAGCCATTTAAAATAAACACTTAAGTATGTATGCATAAAAATGTATATATGTACAGATGGATGGATAGATAGATGGATGGATGGATGGATGTGGACAGAGAAAGAAAGAATAGCAAACACATTTGGTCACTTTAGCTTAGGAGTATATTTGTGTTTTATCACATTAATCATTTTATAGTTATTTATTTTCTTGTTTTGTACACATGAGTGGTTTGCCTCCATGTATGTAGTACAACATGTGAGTACCTGCTTCCTGAAAAGGCAGAAGAAAGCATCAGAGTCCCTGGGACTGGACCTATAAATGGTTGTGAGCTGCCACGTGAGTGCTGGGAATTGAACTTGTGTCCTCTGCAGGGGCAACAAGTGCTCTTAATCACTAAGGCAACTCTTCAGCCCAAGTATTTAAAAGAAAATAAGTGCAAAATTTTAAATAAGGAAGCCTCAAAAGTAATTCTTTAAAGAGTTAACAGAGAATACAATAACTCTTACTATGAAGCAAGAAATTAAGAAAGGAAGATGAGCAGATTCTTGAGTTAAGTAGTCTGGAGCCCCAGTAATGATTAGAGCATCTGTCTACAAGGCAGCCACAGACAATTTATAGGACCTTGTTAACCCCTAAAGTTAATGCTATTAATAATGCCTCTTGCTTTCTCACTTTAGGTGCTGCAGTGACTAAATAAGATAACACAGAGGGCAAGCATAGCACCCCAACCTGATGCATCCTGCTATTGCTGCTTTCAGAGAACCTGGGAAAAGTTGACATTGCCATGTCAGTCTGTGTTTTTTACCTAGCTGACTTCTTTTCCTTCTGGCTTTTAAAATTTTTCTGAGAGAAGCTGAGGTATCAGCTTGTATGGGATATTAGATCTAAACAGAAAGCCCTTCCTCTAGTGTGGGTGGCACAGAAGTGGCACCTACTCACTGTCATCAAAAAGTGCACAATAAGAAAATCATTTAAAGACCAGTGCTTGGAAAGTTCAACTTCAGAGCACTAGCAGAAACAAAGGGAGAAAATTGCAGCTCTCTGTGTAATAACTAAGCCTCTTGTTATGTGCCCCTGTATTAAATATAAAACATTTTATTTCCTTTGTATAGGAAATTCAATAGGACCTGAAAAGAGGGTCAGCCAAGAGCAGTAACAACCACAGTAAAATGTGCATGGTGCTAATAGTCCAATTCCAGCTACATGGTGACTGAAGATAAGCAAACAGATACAATGTACCTTTCACAAAACTCAGAGGCTTCATGAAGTATTAGCAGGAGCCTTGTGTTCTTTGCTTACCAAGGAGAAGGTGGGCTAAGGGCTGAGATTTATGCAGTGAAATTTAAATGGTTTTCTCCAGAGGTTTTCTTGACAATATCATTGTGTGCGACTGAGTTGGTTTATTGGTTCTTTTGCATGGGGATTGTTTTTGGAAGAGTGGGGAGTGTGTGTGGGGGGATATGGGAGTAGGGGTAACCTATTTCTTTAATAAAACCAGGACTTACGGGTCTCTAGGGAATTTTAAAGTAGGGAGTTTGGGTGAATAACACATGCATGAGTCTCTGAATGGTAAAGTAGAATCAACAACATTTATAAATTACATTGGGGGAAAACAGAACATGGCACGGTCCGAGTCCTTTTGTTGGGGTGTTTATGACATAACACATGGCTTTATCCCACCAGGCTTCTGAAATTAGAATGGCTGTGCTGGAAGATTTTTATGGATCAGACTTTGAATTCACAAGCAAGCGTGAGGGAATTTTGCACAAACATGAAACCTCCCACTGAACTGAGATCCAGGTATTTGAGCTTCTGGGAAAGGTTGGTCACAACATGCCCAACACAGCTACACTCAGCTTAGCTACAGAGTGATACAGAGTGACGAGAGAGGGGAGGCCATTCCTAGGAGCAATGCCAGCAGAATTTAATTACTGAGAGGATGGCTAAATGATGGCACACTTAGCTAAAGGCAGCAGTACATGCAGATTGTAAATTGGGAAGCTGAGAGAAACAGAAAATCAAACTGGAAAACAAATCAGCTTTCTAAAAAATATCCCAGGGTTAACTTGAACAAGCCTCAGTGGATAAGAGAGTCAAGCTTTTATCCTTTCAAATTCCCTGTGCTTCAAAAGACACCTCAAAAGCAATTCATTGATTTCCACAAAGGCCAGAGACCTGTGTCATCCAACCAATTGGATTCTTTTGTGCTGTGCATGTTCTTACCTATCCTGTCAGTTCCCATACGGTTTTATCTCTCCATGTATACATTGCTCACTCCCTATGTAGGACACAATTATGCTATTCTTGCCAACATTCACCGTGTAATCACCTTGGGAATTGACATTTTATTCTTGCCCTTGCAATACATGAGAGGAATTAAAGGTCCATGTCCTGTGTCTCTAATGTTCTATTCCTTCCATGCATTTCAAGGATAGTAGCTAAATATCAATGTAAAAAAAGAATTCATTCCAAGCTGCAACAGAGGGGAAAGGAGTTATATGCAAACAACAGGTATGTCGTTCTTCAAAGGACTGTAATTCTGAACAAGGAGGAAAAGAGAGGTAAGGCCAATGTTAAAGTGCCAAAAGAGCAGAGGGCACTTGCAAGAGGAATCTCACGCTGGACTGCCTGAAAGCCTGACCTCAGCTCACAGAGAAGTCTGTCACACTTGGCAACCCAGGCTCACGTAGGGGAGAGGCAGCTTTGACATCCCGTGTTCCAGTTCCTGTTGGTTCAGATCCCGCGAATGTTGCTTGGGGTACGGCACTCTTGGTTCCAAACAAATTTTAGCAAAGCGTCAACATATTTTCCACTACAGGAAATCAAACATGACTTCTACTGCACACCACAAAACAGCTAAAAGCTGAGTGAAGCTTCAGTGCCTTTCCAGAACACTTAGGTGCTTAGGACACCAGAAAGAGAGCAGCCTTTCCTCCTGAGTAATTGTCAGTGGTTCTCATTCAATTCTGGTTCGTTCTCTCTCTCTCTCTCTCTCTCTCTCTCTCTCTCTCTCTCTCTCTCTCTCTGTCTCTCCTCTGTGTGTGTGTGCATGTGTGTGTGTGTTATAAGTGATTCTACTGCCCCTGTCCTCTGCAACTCCCAACCTTGCTTTCACTGCTTTAGAACCAAGCTCCTTATGTTTTAAAATAATAATGCAATTGACATTTATTGGGCAGGTGGTAGCCAGACGTCTTCCCTGTGGGGAGATAAAATTATTTTAGGAGCTTTCCCTTCTTCCCTGCCTTTCTGACTAAGTGAATCTCAGCACCTGAACTAAACCACAGAGGTCATCCATTAGCTGAGAGAAGAAACTCTCATACCCAGCAAGCCCCTAATAGTTTGCATAGTGCTAAGTGAGAGACTGGAACAGAGGTGTTTGTGTGCAAGTAGCTCACCACGTTCTCTGCACCTTACAAGCTTGCATACAAGGATCTAAAGTGAGAGGGTGGGAACTGACACTAATTTGTTGACTGGCATAACTTAGATTAAGTCACCTATTTCTCCCTAGCTCTAAGACCACTATTTTGTGCTTGGTAATAAAACAGTGCCTACATGAGTAGGCACCACTTTGGGGACCTTAGGTTTAAAACACACTTGACAGGTTTCAATCAATATTTGATTGACATCATGGTTACCATGACAGCCTAAGTATAGATGAAATGTGTGGGGTGGATTTGCCCTCTGCCTTCCAGTGGCTTCTCACGAAGAAGATTAGAGGGCAGATTGATTAAAGAAGTCCAGAAGAATAAGTAAAGATGAGGAATCTGCTGGTGTAGTCCTACATGAAGAATCCTGTTTCTTTTTATAAGATTTATGCTTCGAAGACAAAGAAATCTATATGCGCCCTTGCTTCCCTGTATTCTTCCTTCAAGCATATGTGTGTGTGTGTGTGTGTGTGTGTCCCAGTTTAATTGCTGACATTTATTTCAAAGTCGTACTTTTGATTGTCTTGTATTGATTTATATCTTACTTTTAACTTTGCCAAAACTTTTCACATATGACAAAAGCTGGGGAATTCAAAGTAAGTTGTGTCCTTTATTTGTGAGTTATTGTGTGATTATCTTAAATAGACCTTGTGCTCCTTGTCAATATTTATTGATGAAACCCACAGGCACTCAGAACAATGCCCTCCAGAGAAGTATTAGCCAATGGCAAGTTAAGCAGGGAAGGGAGTGGTCCTGCTGAAAACCAGAGCTAGCAAGGCAGCATTAGAGTGCTCGGGGCAGGGTGGGGGCATTGACAAAATGTCAAACGTTTCAAATTCCTGGCTAGCTCTCACCCAATACCTAATATCATGGTAAATAGAATTGTGACTATTCCCTCTAAGGAACCAACAGACACAAAAATGGACACATAAACACACAGAAAATAATTCTAGCCTCTCCATCTTCATCCTTTCTCCTTCAGTTGCATGCTTCTCTCTCTCTCTCTCTCTCTCTCTCTCTCTCTCTCTCTCTCTCTCTCTCTGTCTGTCTCTCACATGTGTGCTCACACACAGACACACAAATAGTCTACAGGGAAATTAAGCGGTGCCAACGACACACTGTACTGAGAAAGTTCTTGGATAAATTAACAACACAATTACATTACATGACATGCCACAAGATGGATGAGGATGGTATTATGTTCTGTTTTCAAATTGCAATTTATTTGAGGGTTTTAATGGATGCCTTATTAAAACATCTCGGCCCTGGTCAGGTTTCAGCATATGTCACGGTGGTCTGTGATTGATGACACCCTCTGCTGCTTCTCTTGCACATTTGCAGGGAATTTAAGCAAAGAGGGAATGAGCTGAGGCCTGGCTTGGTATTGATCGCGCTGAGGTGTACTGCCTGGGAGCACAGTCTAATAACATTCTCTTAGCAGAACTGCTTCACATGAAGGCATTTATTACAAGACCCAAAGTGTTATATTGCTCAGAATAAAAGAATATTGTACAAACAAAAGGGTTAGCAGTGAGTGGGGAAGAAAAAGGGCTCTACAGCATGCTTGGACCCACAACTTGTTATCTTAGATGCCACATTTCTGAGTGTTGATGGGAAAATCCTAAACTGAACTGGGCTCTAGAAATGAAAAAAAAAAAGAGGAAGGTGCTGTGAGCCTTGTCTTTGTTTACACAGAGCAGGAAGAGGTAAAGAACTGAGCTACACAATGGGTGGCTTCCAAATGGGAACTGAGAGAAGAGAGCCTTAAAGTCTCTGGAAAAATAAGTAAAAACACACACACAAAAAAATAAAACTAACTCAAACAAACAAACAAATAAAAGCAGCCCTAAACCAAACCAAACCAAAACAAAACAAAAATTGGGTCACAGGGCTTTATTCCTCGAAATCATTGTGTGTCAATTAGTAGAATGTTTTCATACGTGCTCAGGCAAACCAAAAGATCTCTTCATACCTAAGGGGTAGTTGTACACTCAATAACCTGTAACAATTTAATAGATGCTTGCCATGATTTAATTTTAAAATCATTGCACTGAAATTTTTATTACTGGAAATGTGATAAGCCCTTATGTACATTTTGGTTATGGAAAATATACCTTATGGTTACATTTTCATATTGTTTATTAGAAAAATGATACCCAATGAATAGATACCAAATATATTAGCATATTAAGTCATAGATTAAAAAATAGAAATGTAACAGCAGGCATTTTTTTTTATTTTTTGTTTTGTTTTGTTTGTGTTTTTGCCTATGGTCAATAAATGGAAAACTTAAAATTTTTACCTTTGTATTTCTCTGCATCTTCTGTAACTTTCTATAAGAAAAATTCATTAACTTTAAAACAAGATAGAAAAGACATTTTAAAGAAATGTGTGTCTCTGAAGACTATTTAGAGAAGGATCTAGAATAAATATAACTTCAAGGACAAAGACTCATTTTGCAGTGGTGTACTTGAGACTCTCTTTTCTTAGTAAGTGTGGTCTGTGCATTGAATGTTAAAATAAAAACTCAGGAACAAGCGAAACAATGTTAATGTACCTGGGAAAGCCAGTTAGAAATCTGAAGAAAAACAAAACAAAACGAAGAAAACCATCAGCAATACCTTTAGAATGTCCACTCCAGCCCAGGGTTCTTGTTTCCCTTTTCTTTTTTTTCTTGCTTGACCTACTATGATTGTCATTATTTGAACTGCCACATTTATTATTTTGTTAGCCTGTGAGGGCCTATAAAAATCTCACCTAATTATATTGAATCACCTAACATCCCAGACCAAGCCAAACAGGATGAGAAAATGGCCAACAGCTTTCCTTGAAATGGAAGAGAAAAATAGTCAGGAAACAAACAAGCAGCAAAAGCCAAGAGTGCCCAAGGAAGCCAGCTTTATGGGTCTCCCAAGAAATGGATACCAAAAAACATTTTTTAAATGTTGACAGAAATTGTTAAGTTGTAAAAATGGATTTCCTAGCATTGTCAGTTGAATGTACCTTCTAATGTACAAAATACCAAATTTACAGTCTTGGGATAGATTGTGATAGCTTTGGTGGAGTCATGCAGGGAAGAAAAAGCAACTATGACTTAACCTCTCCTGCTCTTTTTCCCATGAATTTTAGATTTCATATCCCTCTTTTGTGTCATCACAGGGCCCCCATCTTTGGTGATTGAATGTCTTTCCTTTTCTTTTACTGTGGAAGTGGCTATATACCATCAAAAACTCTTGGTTTCTTTGTTCTAGCATGAAGAACTGACTTCCAATCTTAAGGAGTTGCTTTATTTAATGCACAACTTACCAAGCATTTCTTAGTGTCATCTCAGCATAAAGGGACTTTCCTCCTGGAGTGACATAATGCGAGTCTTTCAGAGCCCTTTCTTGCTCTCATATGCAGCCATTCAGCAACCCACTGAAGGCATGCTAGACCCAAACAGAAGCCATGCAGTAACAGTTAAGTTGTGGGTCCTAACATGGTAAAACTAGGAATGTTTCCAAGATATTGTTGTCTGGGTCTGCATATGAAAAGGGTTATGGATGAACACTGATGTGCTATTTTGTATTAGGATAATTCATGTAGCATGTCACTATAGTCAGTTACCAGCAATGTTCTAGAGATTCAGGACCAGATATTTTGTTAACCTCTATTACAGTGTGTGTGTGTGTGTGTGTGTGTGTGTGTGTGTATGTATGTATGTATGTGTGTGTGTGTGTATGTGTGTGTGTGTTGTAACAGAAATTAAAGCCTTGAGCAAATAAAAATTAGATAATGAATATATCCACTTCAGCACAGGGCTGATGAGTCTGCATAGCCTCATGCCTATTGTTCTGTGGTGTTTTTTTCCAGTAAGCCATGGGATCAAGGTCTCTATCAGGCCTCAGATGCTGGTCCTTCTACCTAGTGCCTGCATTCTGAAAGTGCCAAGTAAATGAGGGCAACGTAGTGGTGTATAAACACTTTTCAAGCTCTTGTTTGCATTATGCTTGGTAATATCCAATCAACTTAAATAAGCCACAAAAATCAAAGTCGCAGTCAGTTCACAAAGGAGCTGTGGCAGCAAGGAGTAAAGAAAGTGGAATTCACTGTGACCCATTACTGGCTTCTGTGCTCACTATGATTCTGGCTACTATAATGAGAAAGAGGTATCTGGAATTTGTTCTGGAAAGCCTGGTCACAATTAATAAATGGAATTGGTGTGAATAATACAAGAAGAAGAAAAAGAAGAAGAAGAAGAAGAAGAAGAAGAAGAAGAAGAAGAAGAAGAAGAAGAAGAAGAAGAAGAAGAAGAAGAAGAAGAGATAATAAGTCATCAAGGATATAACAAATAACTACCATGAAGACATGATTAGATTTCTGAGGTTGAGTTATAGAACCTATTTTATTCTGTGAGACATTCTGAACTGTGGACAGGTATTCATAAAGAATACCTTATAGTATCAATACATGGCTTTTGACAATGATCAGGAGGAACTTATAAACTAGTCAACTGTGAAACTGTGGCTTATCATGTTGGTCTTTTAATTTGAACACTCATAATAACTATCCCTCAGATGATTTATATTATATCTATTTAAATTTCAGCTCTTATGTTCAAAAGAAAAATAATAGCCAAGTTTAAAATGCTATCCTGAAAACGTGTTACGTTTCACAAGCAGTTGCTTTCTGTTGGTTGCTAACTCACAGTTACTGAACAAAATGGCGTGACTAAAAGTACATAGAGCAAAGAAATAAGAAGGTATTTTTCTGGCAGTTTGGAGCACAAATATAACCTCCCAACCCGGAACATACAAAGGTTACATCACAAAACCGAGTCCATTAACCTTTCTAAATGGTTGTGATATTAAAAACTGACTCTTAATAGCTAAGGGTCATCATCTAATGCAATAACCATCAGCAATAAAGAATTATAGATTAAGAACATTATCTATCTATGAAATTGTCATTTATGACACTGGTGCAGGGACCATCTCTAAAATGCACATATACCCACAGTCAAGAGTTCAGCTATAATAATATACATTATGCTTTTATTAGTGCAGTTATGATATTAGTGAGTTTTAAGAGAAATCATAACATTTTTAAAGGCTCAGGGTGTTTACTTCAAACATGAAACTAACAAAGAGAAAGTCTTTAGATTTCCCTTTTATGGAGCTATAACCCAGCCAGGTAAGACTGATTGACTCAGAGAGTCACATAAGAAAAGAAACATGCTTTTAAATTGTCTAGGTCCCATGTAAGCAGAAAAATTTGAGTTCATATATATAATTGTGAAAGAGCCACTCACATGGAAGCTTATGTTCTTTTTGTTCAATGGACAATTCATTTGGGTTGAGCCTTTGGTCATTTTAATAGTTTAAAGAATTTATTAAATATGTAATCAGAGAATAATTAATACTGCCATCAGTCGATACAGGTATGCTATGCTTCAATTCACATATATGCAAGACATTAATTTCTAATTAAGGATTCAATCTCAGCCAACATTCTGAAAAACTAGAAATTGTCATAAAATACATTCCCTCTTCAAAGATATCACTGTCAAATATTCAAAGTAAACTATATTTTTAAATAAAATGCACAGGATGTAACTTATGTTTTTCCTCATCCTCACAAACAAAATGAAATGTACTCATGACTGAAATTATTATGTTTGACTTTATAAAAATATACAAGAAAAATAGGAGTGAGTATTAATTTGTGGTGCTTTTTGCATTGGTAATCATTTTTAAAAAGCCTTTTGTAAAGAACACTTCCGTGGTTTTAAACATTATTTGAAAGAAATTTACTTGCCTCCCCACTTCTATATGTAATTAATACATACCATTACTCGACCAATTTCTCTTTCAGGGAACATAAATGATGCTCCCTATCCAATTTACTTGATCTTCCCCACAAACATTAAATATTAAACAATGTTATTGTTCAAAAACTTGAGCTATGGGGCTGGAGAGATGGCTCAGCAGTTAAGAGCACTGACTGCTCTTCCAAAGGTCCTGAGTTCAAATCCCAGCAACAATATGGTAGCTCACAATCATCTGTAATAAGATTTGATTTCCTCATCTAGAGTGTCTAAAAACAGCTACATTGTACTTAATATATAATAAATAAATCTTTAAAAAGAAAACCTGAGATGTGTAGGTAGGCAGAACACATGTATTATCAGAAGGCAGAGTCATAGTGATGAATTCAAGGCCAGTAAGGACTGCACAGCAAGTTGGTGACCTTCTAGGATAGTAGTTTTCAATCTGTGATTTTTGACATCTCCGACAAATTTCTATGTCCAAAAATATTTACATTATGATTCATAACAGCAAAATTACAGTTATGAAATAGCAACAATAATAATTTCATGGTTGGAGTCACCACAAAATGAGAAATTTTATTAAAGTGTCCCAGCATTAGGAAGGTTGAGAACCACTGTGCTAGGACTATACTACATGAACCAGAAGGCGATTCTTCTCCAAACACTGGATTGCCTAGTCTTTGGATCGTATAGTTCTCTACCTGTATTACTGTGGGAGATAAATTTATGTTTCTTGTGAGCTAGTTGATTCATGGTATTTTTTAAATAATATTCTAAATAGACTTAGATAGCCACCAAGTAGCAATACAGTTGAGAGCTATATATTTCTTTTTTTTGGCATACTTTCTTAGGACAATCCTCATAAATCCTGTATTTATCAGACTTGTTTCACTGGCATAATAATCTACCATGAAATAAGAAATATATCCTATGGTTAGCAAGTCAGATGTGCTTACAATGAAATATCTAATATTCTGTGGTTACCTTATAACATCTACAATAGCCCATTGAGATGCAGAGGATGTTATGTGTTTTCTCCATACTCTCAACTTCTTCCTTAGCTTGCTACTTCATCTCTTATTGCCCATCTATCCTCTTCTTTTCATTTTAAGATGCTATAAATGATAGCAAAATAGATTAGCTCTCTATATCTTATTTCTCCAATTTTCTGAGCAACGAACAAACTTTATTTCAATCTCTGTCAGTTCATCATTGGTTCAGTCACAATATAAAGGAGTCTATTATCTGAGTGACCTCTCAGTAGTTTAGGTTAGGTCACTCCCCTGGAAACAATTAGACAGATGTGTTCAAAATAATCACCTACTTAGTTCATAAATAGAACATTACTAAAAATAAGTGGAGTGCCTCCTCTAGAGTTGTTTTAGGGTATATGACATATTCTATAGAATATTTGTATAGATTATATAAATTTGGGTATGGCTTATTTAAAAACTAAGTCAGAGAATGGATCAGACAAAAAGTTTGCTTTTAGACCCCATTAGAAGTTAGATATTTATCATACAGAAATATTTAAAGTTATTTGCAAAAAGAAATATGGTTCTGTTTAGATAATTTAGCAGGATTTGCCTGTCTTCAGGTAAAAGGCAAGGTCTCATTTGTCTCCAGGAGCCTGATGATTCACAATAGCCATTTTCGCCTAAGAAGGAATGGAGGCACTCACTGGAATCCTTACATTGTTTGAAGATATTTTAATATTGGACAAGGTATAAAAATGATGGAGTCCCATCACGAAGCACTATGTGTGGCCCTTGGAACTTCAACAAAGACCATGAGCACTGTTCTTGTATTTACAGTTAGATACGTTGAAAACCAGATGGACTGCTCTATTACAGGTCATTGACCTTGGCTGAATAAATGCAGCCTGATTTATTAAAAATCATGGTCCAGGAGATCATCTAAACTCTTCTTCACATTGCTGATTATGACTACTCTCTTCCCTAGAGCAATAGGCAGTTGTGAGTTTCCTAACACGGGTGCTGAAAACCAAACTCAGGTCCTTGGTAAGAGCAGCAAGAGCTCTTAATTACTGACCATTCTCCACACCCTGAAATGTTTTCTTTTCAAACTACCTTCTGGGGGCACTCAGGCACTCAGAATCTCAAAAGTTTTTTTGTCTATCAAGGAGCTGTAATTCAGCAGACAAGTCAAACAAAAATGCTTGCTTGCTTCTTTGTTTTGATTGTTGTCCCTAATGTTGCTCTGAGTGTCTGTCTTTACAGACACAGGACTGTGTCTCCTTTGCTGGTCAAATGTCACTCTGCCAGTGAAGCATGCTGGTGAAGCACAGGAAGAGGAAGCGACTTCCATTCCCTAGGCTCAGGTGGCTTGCTTCTTCGTGGCTCTACACAACATGCAGAGAGACTCTTAGCCCTGAATTGAAATTACATGATGACAGAGATCATATTTGAGCTCTGGTCATCACCTGGTGTGGCAAATCCTATTACTAACCTCTGTATTAGCATGGGTTAACTTCAGGGTGTTCATGTGATCCCCTTCCCATGTTGTAAATGACTATGCATATGTGAGAAATATTCTTGAGGCACTTACTCTAGAACATGCCTATTTTGTTGTTGTCAAATGTGTATTCAACATTGGGCATATCACCGGACCTTTATCCCCTGCTCACTCTTTCCCTGCCCTTCCCTCTGTCTTTAGTTTATTGTTATTGTTGTTATAATCCACAAGACAAGCACAATACCAATTTATGTCTTTAGTGTTACTGTGTAGAAATATGAACCTAGAAACTAAGAACAATGATTGGTACATCGAGAGTCACAGTGTCTGAAAAGAAATTGGTCCATATCCTAGGGAAACATTTGAAGTGTCACTCAAACCTGATCCACCTTCCCCTTATGATGCAGAACACAATCCAAAAATGGTTAGGATACCTTGTTTTTTTTCTGATGAATTACAGCACAAAATATGCGGGAGTTTCTCAAAAGCAATTAGCAAATCCGGCCTGCCCATAGCTACAGTGTGGTCTATTGTAAAAATGAAACCTTGCCTTCTAGCCTTAAAACATATTTCTCTAGCTGCCTATCCAGAAGTTTAGAGAATAATCTGAAAACCTGTTCTGAAAAGTAGTCATAGATTTTTGACTTTTAAGACTTGAAAGAAACCATTTTCTTCCTTTTCTTTTTGCTTCTTCTTTCCATTTTTCTCGTTTTAATTTTCTAAAGCAAACTTTTCTATATTTTGTACAGGGTAAATAATAGCAAATTAGTTTAAAGCATTGGCTCATACAAATAGAATTTTCTCAGTGAGGCAAATCATGTGAAACATAACTTAGATGGTCTCTTTTTGCCATATAAACTTGGTATTAGGGGGGATACCTCATTAAAGCACCCTATATCATAGGGAGCACCTTTTGCAGTGTACTTAGCTCATATACATAACATCTTAAATTTTACTTTGAAAAACAAATCACTGAGACACAGACTTTGGGAACCATTGGGAAATGTCTCCAATCATTTTCTCTCTCATTAACACTGTTGAGTAGAAGCTTGCATCTTTTTTAGGAAAAGTGGGGTGCTTTCTTCCAGGAAAAATAAGCTAGCCTTCCAAAAGCAGTTAATGTATAGCTTCTTCACCATGTGAAGACAGGGACATAGGTGATGAATCCTAACAGCTGAGAGAAAAGAGCCAGTTGAAAACTATGCAGCATCTCCAGCAATAAGATTTAAGAATGAATGTAGAACTCTGTATGGACTCAGAAGCAAAGCTGTATAGAAAGGTCTACTTTCTCATTAATTTCTCCTCACTTTTTTTTTCTGGGTCAATTCTAGCAATGAAGATCTGACCACAAGATAATGAACATCAGTCTGACATACAGTTAAGTACTACATAAAGTGGCAGAGCTCACAAAAATTAAGTAAATAAATTACAAGTTTATTACTGGAACACACTTCTTGGTTTAATCAGGGCTAGAAACATTTGCAAGTGTTTGCCAGTAAATATGTGCCTTCCAAATTCCAATCCTGTGCAATTTAAATTCTAAACATTACATAGTCGATTCAGAGTTTATGCAGTGACTGTGAGAAAAAAAATCTATGTTTATTGAGCCATTACTTCACAGAGCATTTTTTCAAGAAGAACGTGGAAATCTTGAATTTTTAAATTGTTTTCCTTCAAAATAATTGTCAGTTTTAGCACTGCGAAGGGCTTGACAAGGCAATACAGCTTTGTGATTCCACAGACCTGTGTTAGTTTAAATGGTTACACGATGACATTTGGTGACCATTAGGCAAAGTTAATCTGACAGATTCCCTACACACATTCACTCCCATGCCACACCCATTGGCAGTAAAGAGATGCAGAACTTGGAGACAAGTCTTGGAGAATGTATCATGGTTCCCAGTTCCCTCAACCCTCATTTCATCAATCCATACTCATCTGTGCATTCTGTGAGAGAATCAAAGGAAGGGGACACACTTAAGGGATAATTCTAAGGTTTCAGGATCACCACAGCTAGAGGAATGCAGTAACCTTTGGAACTCTCCTACAGTAAGTCCTCAGGTCTGTGCTCTTCCACTTAGTCATTGGGATATAGATCATAGATCTAAGTTTTTGCCTGTTTTAATAAAAGAAATTATTAATGCATTCTTTCACTGGGGAAGAGATAGCTACATGTTTAGAAATCTGCAAATACTACAATGTAGCGTTTGAGGAGAGCTGTGTTTAGTACAAGTATGGAACAGGAGGATATGCATTTTCTGACCCAATGGGAATTTGATATTAGTGTAAGCATGGCATGCATTTGATCCTGTTCATGCCCAGGACTCTTGAAGTAGGAAACTACTTTGGGAAGGTTTTTTTCCCCCCCTCTTGGTTTTGTTTGGTTTTATGTTAGTCTACATGTGAAACTAAACCTGAACCAAATGCTTAGGTCTCAGAGGAAACTTGTTAAAATATAGTACTGCATGAACTCTACATCAGAGTGCTTGACTGTCAGGTTGTTTCCGGCACGGGGCTGCTAGTGCTAGCTGATTTCTGCCTTAGCACTTACAGTCCTATATGATTTGATTCGGATGTATGGAGGCTGTCTGGGATTTTTATGTGTCCCTTTATTTTTCTTATCATCTCTAAACTGTGCCCTTAAAAATAATAGCCTTTTAGAATCACCAGGAAACGAAAATTTATCTTTCTCACCTTCTGTTCATTTTCTTCCAAGCACACATATCTTGTGGGCTTTCTTTCATAAAATAAAACATAATCAACCACTTACAAATACAAAATAAACCCAGTTTACCCTAATAGAGTTGTTATTACAAAGAGAAACGCGTATCGATGCACATAGACATCTAATAAAAGGATGCATCTATGCGATATTTTCCCTGTCCACAAATGCTAAGACCTTCAATTTTTTTTCTAAATTTTCTGTTAAACTAATTCCGTGTGATAGGCAAATATGTCCTCCACATGCTGGCGAATTAAAATTCAGCTTTCAGTGAATAAGATTAATTGCCTCTTCAGACAAAGCTGGATTTGCACTCCTATTAGAGAAAAGGGAGGGGAGAGAAGCAAGGGGCAGGGTGCCAGCCAGACTGCAGTATTCAGTTACACGTGAAATGATTTGTAATTCTGAGTAATCACTTAGGACAAGCCCTTGCACCATTTTATCTATACATGACTCTAGGCCAAAGTCAATACTCATAGTAAAATAATGAGATGAAGCTAACTGAGCCCTTTTATTAATGCTCCTAGGAGCAAATCTGATGCTTGAGTTTCTCCCATTGAAAGTATCCACTTCTTCCTAAAAAATGAGCAAGTGGGTCAGGACACCCAGTAGCAGCAAGGGTACCTGTTTCAGCAAAATTATAAATAACAGACCTTTCTTTCCTCCCTATTTCTGTTTGTGCACAAGGCTTCACCCAGCCGCAGGTGAAAGCACATGAATTTTGCATTACCTCTAGGCTCATTAAAGAGATCTGGCTCTTTCCTAATAGTTTCCCCTGACTTAGGGAACACATACACACACACACACACACACACACACACACACACACACACACACACACACACTACGTTAAGAAAAACAATATGATGAAGAAAATCTATAGTTCTAGCAAATGTGAAGCATTGTTTCAGAGTCATCAGGGAAATGAATTGGGTAACCAGCTGTTGATGTTGCCTGGGAAGAGAGTGGGTGCTGGAATGAAGGGTGAAAGGAGAACCTTGATTTTCATCCTCAGGTTTTGTTTTTCTGTGTTGTTATTGGTCAGGTTTCCAACCTGACAACTACATTCCATCAGTAAATAGCCATTTCATTGCACGGCAGAAAAATGCATTTATCTCTGTGTGGCTGACAACCCAAAATTCTAATAAGAAAAATTAAAAAAAAATAAAATCCTATGTCACTTTCTAAAGCTTGAGGAGTGGCAGGAAGAAACTAATGCATATGGTAGGAAGATACTGCTTCATAATGAAAAAAACTCAACAGAATGTGTCTCTCTACAGGAAAAAATATGTACATATTTTTTATTAAGATAAATATCACCAGATAATTTGTCTCCTAAGCCTGCTCAAATAGATATAATAGAGGAATGGCATAAAGAATGACAGATATTTAAATTCCACATTTGGTGCCTACTAGCTAGATGTCTTTTGAAGTCTCTTGGGCAACATTTGAGCAGAGTTTTCTCAAGTACCTGGTTATACATTTTTACACAAAGTTGTGAAAAGCAATACTTATTTGAACATCTGACATATAACTTACAGACCTTCTTCCCCAAATTACTCAGATTAATAGAGTTTTGAAAAGTCAAGAAGTTTAACATGGAAAAAATTCAATTATCCAGTCATTCCTTTGAACATTTATTACATTTGAGCTTTCAGTAAATGATGGAAATAGCTTTGTATAACTCATTTTCACTGGTGTGTCATTAAGAGATACAATAAGATGTGAAATTACATTCCAAGCACCTTATGTAAACAACTAACCAATGAACAATGTACCATAGAGGTGTCAATGAGGAGATCCGAGTACCCTACTCATGAAGTATTTACTGAGTTCATGACAAAGGTCAACTTTGAGAACCACTGTTGGTGGATATAAGGGATCAGTAAGGATTTATCAAAGGGAAATGTGATCAGATATATGGTATTAGAGAATGTATTTTTTTCTGGAAACTAACTGGTGAGCACCAACACCAGAAAGTGATATAAACCCAACACAAAATCTGTTTCAGTGGCACCACTGACAAAAGGAACAGTCATGAGATGAGAGTCTGGGGAATGTGGGTCCTGGAGGATGGTGGGATCAGGATAATTCAAGTTTTTAGGTTTGGCTTCTGCTGTATATGTTTGCATGGGTTTTCCACCAGATTACACAAGAAATTAATTTGTAGGGTATACATTATATTTGCATGTAGAAAGTTAGTAAAATGGTTGAGTTCTAGGACCAGATTAAATGAATTTGAAACCTTTGTTACTGAATCTTTGTGAGATATGGGACAGGTACTCTCTAACATGTAAACATAGGGACAAAGCAGGATTTTCATAAGAGTAGTTAATAGAGGAAAAAATATGTCCGGGGAGATGACTCTTTGAACAAATCACTTAATGGTAAATCTGGCAGCCTGAATTGAAACTAACAAAATCCACTTAAAGAGCTAAAAGCTACAACATATGCAATCTCTACCTGGAGATAGAAGACAAGTCCAGGTAGAGAGCTAGACACTTCTACTAACTTGCATTGGTGGAGACAATCCCATAACTTCCACAAATAAAATAAAAAAGAAAACATAAAAGGGATTAGGGAATGATCACAGTATTAATGGTCACTATTAATTTCAAAGTTATCACCACATCCAGTGCAAACTAGACAATCTGAATTGATACTCATAGAATCCACCTAAAGAGCTAAAAGCTACAACATCTGCAATCTCTATCTGGAGTGGAGATATATAGAGAAATTTAGATAGAGAGTATAGATATGTAAATAGAGAAATATTCTATGGATGACCACTAAGCCATTTTTGACAAAAATATTTAGAAAGAGAGACACATGAAAAGAAACACAGCTTAATGACATTCTTATTAAAAATGCCTTACTGGACAGATGTGTTCAGTGATGCTAAATTGTTCTCCTAAGGATAGGAAGATAGAGCAGTATCTGTTCAGTTGCGTGTGTGAAATGGGTAATATGTGTTTTGGAAAGAGTCAAATAAAGTCAAAGGATGTCCACTATGTTTGACAAATCAGGAGACAATGATGACCTTTACATGTATAGCTTCAGAAGACACATATGGGAGTTGAATAACTAAAATCTTTATACATAAAGGAAAACTCTAGGGTGGATAAGAGTCTTAGGATATGGTGTTATGTTTTAAACAAGTTCAGCTCAAATTCAGAGAAATGAGTCAGTACAGCAGTAGATAAATGGCTCATGAAAGAGAATCCAAACAAAAAATGAGAAGTGATGGAATAATGAATAGAAAAGAAGAAAGAAAGAAAGAATGGGTTTAGCAGCAGAGGCAATTCTTTCTTCTCTGAATGGAGGCATACAAAGAAATAGTCAATATGGCAAATAAGATACCAAAGATGAAGGTGAGCACATTCCTGCCAGAGAACCTCAGGTTTCCCTATAAAGTGTAGTTAAATGTCTTGTGAATATGAGCGGGCTACCTGGGGAGGTATGTTAGAGGGGATTGTTGAGAATTTACAATAATAAGGGACAAGGGAGTTGGCCAATGTCTTGTAAAACCCAGCAGGCTATATTAAGGCTTGTAACAAATGGTATGCTTATTTGATTTTCTTTAGCTATTTCCAAAACTTGGGTGGCTGTGTGATCAAAGAAGATGGATTGTGGGTTTAATTTAAGTTAATGTTTATAGCACACAGGTGGCAGAAGGACTAAGCTATAAAAGAAAAGAGAGATGGCATTGCAGAGTATGGAGTTAAAATAACAAACCAGGATTTAGTAAAGCAGTGTGTGGAGGCAGAGAGAAGAGAAAACAGAGGACTTGAGCATGAGGCTCAGTAAGACTGAAGAAGGGAGAAAGAAGAGAAAAGAGTAAGAAAATGGAAGGACAGAAGTCGAGGAGAGACATTAAAAGCTAAGGTCACTAGTTCTAAGCATTGGTGAATCGGTGTGGTTGTGAATATGGCTGGCCTATTTAATGTTTGGAATTGCATGGTTATACAATTGGCTGCCCCTTGTTATGGAGTGTAGTCATGAGGCTCAACATGCTTAATATACAGAAACAAGAATCAGTTTCTCAGTTCCTGAGCTCTGAGAATTTCTGGAGGACCTTAAAGGCAAAGAGATCTACACAGACGGAGGGAGCACTTGGAAACTGAATGCTATGAAAGCAGCATGCTGATTTTGTCATTTTGGTGACTAGAATAGATTAATCTGTGCTGGCTGAACAATAATTTTAGTCATGAATCCATTGACTGAAGAGTAAGGAGGCTGAGGTTCATCTTGTCAGATATTACACAAGAATGCTTTATGTCATCCACAGGCACATAGACTTGCTCAGGTGTAAGTACAATTGATAGAGAAAGCAGTTAGGGAATAGTCAAGTCCTCAGTAAATAGAAGGAGCAAGTAAAGGAGCAGTGAGGACTCAGGGGAAACTATGACTTGGCAGTCACAGGTGATCCACAACTCCCAGAAAGATGAAGAAAGCCAGTGATATGAGATTATGATGGTCATTACTCCATTGAAATACTATGTTACTGTTCTCGTCAATGATCATTCCACATAATATATGGCTTCTGGACTCTGCCTAAAGCTAAAAATTATCAGTATTCTTTGATGTAAGACAGATTGTGAACTTACTTATTTGAGACCTTTTGGCTTCTGTTTTAAAGGAAGTTGTAGGAGTAGAGGCTGTGTGGTGAGTTCTAGAGACAATTTTTGGATATCAATTTCAACTCTATATTTCTTCCCTCTATGTCAACCCTGCTTTCTTGTCTCTTCTCTCTCTCTTTCTCTCTCTCTCTCTCTCTCTCTCTCTCTCTCTCTCTCTCTCTCTCTCTCTCTCTTTCTCTTAAACTTAAGTATTTTGAATTAGAAATAAACTTCTCCTTTGATCTCTGTTTCCAACAATGGTCACTTATAGACTTCTAGAACTGTACAGAAGCCCTATTCTCTTAGATTCAAACCTATAATATATAAGGTCAAATTAAAAAAAAACACTGTGAATAATTATCTATTACTGGCTCTATATACTCAGATCTATATTATTAATTTTTTATTTACTTTCATTAATTTGCCTTTGACTTTTCTTAGATCTGACTTTTGTTATTTATATTCTTTGATGAATCTAATTGTCTCTCTTGGTTTTTCTCTGTGGGAGTCTATCCATCATTTTACCCCATCATTTTCCTAAATATGTTTACAGATTCAATAGTTTAAGCTACTATGTTAAAACTAAAAAAATATTTTTAAAGTCAAAATAAAGCTGGTAGTGTTATAATATTGGCACTATTAAAAGCATCTATGCAAGTGTCTAAAATGAATTCTAACTAGGAGTACTTAAAATGATTTAAAATAAATGTTTATTGCAAACTATAAATAAGAATGAATACACAACCATTTAAGTACTGGTTTGGGGAAAAATGTCTTATTTGAAGGGCTTTCTCATTTAGAAAATTCTTTCTTTTTCAACAATGTAAGGATAAAAAGTATCTCCAAGTTCTTTCAGGGAGCACTAGAAATGGGCTCAATAGAAAAATGAGCCTTTTCTATATTAAATCATACAAAGAAACTCTTGCTTGTTATTCTGCATAAATTGTATTAGGAAACCCTTTGTGCTTATCCCCTTCAATAATATCTCTAGGAAAAAAGAAAGAAACAAAGAAGGAAATAAAACCCTTAACATTTTATTTGGCTATTTAAGAGTTCCCTTTGGAATGGCAGTAGACAGATCTTGATATCACCATGTATAAATAAATAATATGAAGCTTCTATGTCCAGATACAATTCTGAAATCAGATAAGTGGCTTTCATTTATCTCTTATTATTTTAGTGGTGGGAGGCCAAGCTTCCCCTTCCCGCAGTTGCCTGCAGTCCTCCCAAGATTGCTCCCTCGAGGCTCCCGATGGCCTGAGGGATGTATTTAGGATCTCATCAGCCCTTTTAATCTGATTGCCACTCTACATTTGAATCTCTGCTCCTGGGTCCTCTCATAAATTGGGAAGAGTTACATACCCACCTCTGTCACTACGCATACTTTCTTTTTACCTCCTACACCATGTCAGTTCATAAAGGCCCAGGATTTCCACATCCCAGCTGACAACTCTACATCAGTACGTAAATGTGTGTGCTGCCTCTCGTCTCTGACAGTCAACAATGGAAGATGTACTACTCCCACTTTTAACTTCTAAAATGTTATTTAATTGCATTCTGGTTGCCAGTGAAGATTACATAATTTACAAAAATGTAAATGGGCTATATCAGTAAATGTCTCTCTTTTTTTGAAACATATTATTTGTTTAACACTTTAAATATGCTGGGAATTGGGCTAGACCTTAAAAACATGAAGATCAATAAACATGTTTCCTGCCTTCAAAACCTCACAGACAAGGAAAAAGATAGTCATGTTCATAAATGAATAAAGTATGAATGAAATACTTGAAGTTTAAAGTTATATTTAAGCATAGGGTAAATATACTAGCAAATGTAAGGAGGTCAAGTTGAATACTACATGGAAACCAGATTTCACATAATTTTTTGAGAAAGGTCTGATGTGCAGATGTCAATGAGGTGCATCCCTAAAAAGGGATGATACAAATTCCCATGAGGCAGTAATAATATATATGTTTAGTATCAAGATCCCTCAATGTAGTAGATATCATAAATCTCATGGTAGTGCAGAAGATATGAATGACTCCTAGAACCCTTGAGCACTACACTATGTCTTGTGGAACCAGGTAATGTGACAACTTGGGCTCACTAACAAAAGGTGCCTTTGAAAAAAATGAAAAAGACACTTATCTAAAAATATAAAGAACATGCTAAGGTCAGACAGATGAAACAATGGTTAAGAACACTGGCTTCTCTTCCAGAGTACCCATGCTCTGTTCCAAATACCCACACAGCAACTCACAGCCTTCTACAGCTCTGTTTATAACTTCAGCTTCAGGGAATTGGATACCATCTTCTGGCTTCCTTGATCAACAGGTTCATACATGCTGCACATAGATAAATGGAAGTAAACCACTCATAAACATAAAGTGAAAATAAAAGAAAAGAACTGTCTTTTCTCCTCGATAAACTGTCATAGGTTAGAGAAGAATTTGTAGAAATTAAGAAACTGCAAATCTTAACAGAGTTAACCCTTAAAGACTATGCCATTAGAGGGTGACATTCCTGGAGATTTATATACATTTGTTTGTAGGGAGAGATATTTTTTCGGTGATGTAGTCACTGGTAAGGTACCCTTGCTCCCGTAAGTGAAGACTCTCCAGGCTTCTGAAAACAGACGTAGTGAATCTCATCATGTCACACATGCACACACAAAATATTTGAAAGTAGGAGGGGAGGAAAGTTGAGAAGAGCAAAGACATTATCAAAGACGAAATGGAGACAGTAGATATCATTAAGATAACTGAAATACATTATATATATGTATGAAAACATTATAATGAAGCTTACTGTTAAATATATAAACATGCAAAAGAACATTTTTTAAAATAACCAATAAGAGAAAAAAAACATTTCTGTCCTAGATCCTATATCTTTTGGTCCTTTGTATCCTTTGGAGCACTTGCTACAATAATCTTTTAGTCTCACAGTGAACTGCAATCTATTATTCTTATCAATTCATTTTGATTTACTAAGCCCCATAAGAACTCACTTCCCTCATTCAATGGCTCATGTTCCATAGCTCCTCTTCAGGAAGACCTGTACAGACTTTCAATTCTCTCATCCCTTTCTTCCCTTATCACATCTAAGATGAATTCAATCATGTGTTTCATCTGTACCAGTATACTAGTTTCATTTCTGTTGCTGTGATAAAATATTCTGACAAAACAACCTAGGGAGAAAGGATGCATTAAGCTCACAATTCCAGGAACATCATTCTGGGAGCTTCTCAGTGTCAGGGTGAGATCACCTACACAAGGAAGAGCAGAGAAATAAAACTATGCTCGTTCACTCTTCCCCTGCGTCTACTCTTCTATCATCTGAAGCCCAAAGCCTGGTAATACTGATGCCCACTTTCAGGCTGGCTCTTCCCACATCAATTAAGACAATAAATGTAATATACCACATACATGCCAATGGTGCAACTTGATCTAGATCCTTTTTGATGTGATTCTAGGTTATGTTAAGTTGACAATTGAAGCTAATCATCATAGCCAGCCTCCATCAAACTGAGCACTCTACAACACAGGGTGGTCTCAGAGGGAATTAATGGTCCCTGGCTTTAAAGATTTCCCAGAGTCTTCAAATATCTCACTCATTATAGCGACAATCTATTATTTTAAGTACCTAGAACTGTCCACTCCAGTTTGTTCTCAACAGATACTGATTTCAGTTCACTGAGGATACAGAAGACACACATATCTATCATGTCTTCTCATTACCAAATCTTCATGTTCAGTCATGCAGTCATACAAACATGTTTCCTCTTATTGGAGAAAAGAGCATCTCTTTCAAAATCATTTTCAGTGTTTTCGAGTAATTACTTTCTAAAATATATTCTCTTTTCATTCTTTTCTGACTCCCTGTGGTGAAACTTCAATCAATATTCTTATATGCTCTGCTATATCTCATATTGTAAAATTTGTAAGCCATAACAAAATTTCCTTTGACTCCACATGCCTCCTTCTATAAAAATTTCTCAGCCTTCCTTCAATTGAAAGCACAGCTCCATCACTATCTGAGAAAAACTCCTTTACATACCCATTATTCTAGTTCTTTCTTGAGTCACTAATGGTTTCTAAGACACCTAGCCTCAGCAGCATTAAAGAATACAACCCACTCTCTGCTTGACACAACTGGTTCTTCATTCTTATACTGTGTTGATAATACTTCTGTTTCTTTAATTACTCTGTCTCAGACTTCAAGTGGTTACTGAGAGAATTACCTCAAGTGTGTTTGAAATGGGTTGATGTTCTTGAGAAAATGAACACACAATTTAAAGTATTGCATTGGAAAATAGTTTTATTTCTGTGGAACAATGTGTAGATGTACTTAATTAAGAAAAAAGCAAATACACACAGCCAGGGACCCATTAAGTTACATTCCTAACACCAAAAGGGTTTGTGCCTCTATTTGAGTACTCAGAATCCCACGTCACATTCATACACAATTGGATATTGGAAAATGGGGCAGTTGATAAACAAAATTTTGAGCACATATTTTGACTTTAGAAAAATTCTGACTCAAAAAAGATCTTTGCCAAATGGTGATTTTTTATAATTTTCCTTAAAAATGATGTTTTTCTTGTCTTCTATTACCCTTGGATAGAACAAATAGCACATTTCTTTTACATTTCACAAAACATTAAAGACTCAGAAGAGTGATTAAAGTACATTATATGGACCAATGTGATGGACAATACCTTCCCTGAGAAGTCACTCTTTTGATGAATCTGAAGACAGCTACGTTTTCATCTTTCATTTCATTTGTATTGTTGGCCCAACAGCCTACATTATAATTTGGTAATTTCTTAACAATAATATGAGAAATTCTCATGTCTTAAGTAGTACCATGCTCTCAGAGATTACTGTTCCTAACATTGTGGGTCACATGTGGGTTATTTGGAAAAAAATCATTTTCCAAATAAAGCATCCATGTAGCTTCTCCTGGAAATGTGCCAGGAGCCTCACACTTGGGAACCTAAAATTTATCTCTTGACTGCTCTCCAGTCCTGCCCCAAATCTGTTGCTTTGACTTTATGTATCTTAACACTGTCTTGACTCTTTTTCTAACATAAATGAAAACTTTAAAATTTTATAATATTTATCAAATTTGTAATGTAATTGTATTATTTCCTCCTTTCTTAACCTCCCTTGATCCCTCACACACATACCCATGCTCTCTTGCAAACTCATGGCTGCTTTTTTATTTAAGTGTGTGTGTGTATGTGTGTGTACATGTATATATGTATGTATATGTATGTGTATATGTATGTATGTGTGTATGTATGTATGTATGTGTACATATGAATGTATGTGTATTCCTAAAGACATTAATGCAACCTGCTCAGTCCATATAATATTATCTGTACATATATGATCTCAGGGCAGATCATTTGGTGTTGGGTAACCAATTGGGGAATTTTCCCCATAAAGGCCATTTATACCACTCTTAGGAGTTCCCAGTTTTCTATAGTTCCTTGTCTATAAATGAGGCTCCACAAGCTTCCCCTCTTTTAGGTTTTAATGCCCACTGGTGTATTTCTTGTTCATGTCATGTTTAGGTAGCCATGCTGCTGAGATTTCAAGATTATAGCTTCTGTGATAGTTATAGGATACACAATCTCACAGAAATCTTTTCTTCTCCTATGCCCCCTCTTCCCCCAATGATCTCTGAGCCTTAGGTGCAGAAAGGGTGTTTTAGATTTATTGGTCAGGATTTTGAAATACACTATCTATTGTTCTTTAAATTTTGAACAGTTGTCATTTTCAGCAATGATCTCCATTTGTTGCCAAAAGAAGTTTCTTTAATGAAGGTTGAGAACCATATTTTTCTACAAGTGTAAAGATAAATATAGAGAAAGTGGTCAGAAATTGTGCTCCTTTAGTACAATGGTGGTTGTAAGTTCATATCCAAGATCGTTGACATTATTGCTGTTAAATCGTTGGCTGGGTTTTCAAAACCAGGTGTGGTTATTCTCTTGTTGAATGAGCCTTAAGTCCAAATAGTGAGTTAGTAGTTACAATCAAGGCATGCATGCCACTGTTGTACCTTCTGAATTATTATGCCATGCTGGTAATTGTTGTGCTTTGTTGGCACCATTCTGAGCAGGACTACTGTTTACTCTTCTCCCTTGGAAGCTTGCATGGTGTCTTAAGTCCTCAGAGGAAAAACTTTGAAGTAAGAGCCATATTTGATGGTCATGTCTTCTTCCTATAAGCTTTGAATGAACCATGGAATTGTATTTATCAATGATCTAATTTGTATTTCAAATCTAAACTACTGTCTCCTCTTTTTTCTTTTCAAATTCACGCTGCATACAGCCTGAGTAGTCTTGCAAAACATGAATCAAATTTTATTACTCTACTGCTTGAGGAATTAATTGTCTTTATATAATCTTTAAATAGGTAGCAATTTTGTTTACTTTTCTTTGGAGATATTCTGGTGTACCTATTATTCTAGCTTAATTTTGAACTGCATTCAATTTAATTTTCTAAATGGCCCTATTCATATAATAAATTATATAGTCATTCCACTCTTGAAACACAAGTTCTGTTATCTACTTAACAAATCTCATACTACTGCACACTAGCCAACTTGACAGCATTAATATTTTCTGCTTCAAAATCCTTGCACATTCTGTTTTCCTGAATATAACACATTTAACCCTTTGTGTGATGGTTTGTATATGCTTGTCCCAGGGAATGGTACTATTAGAATGTGTGACCCTGTTGGAGTAGGTGTGTCACTGTGGGTGTGGGCTTTAAGACCCTCATCCTAGCTGCCTGGAAGCCAGTATTCTGCTAACAACCTTCAGATGAAGATGTTGAACTCTCAACTTCTCCTGTACTATGCCTGGATGAATGCTGCCATGTTCCCACCTTGATGATAATGGACTGAACCCCTGAACCTGTAAGCCAGCCCTTATTAAATGTTGTCCCTAAAAGAGTTGCCTTGGTCATGGTGCCTGCTCAGAGCAGTAAAATCCTAACTAAGTCACATAACTATATGCTTGTCTTTACCAACTATACACTTAAGAACAGTTTCTATAACAGGCATTTCTCTGTTCATAGTTAATACATTTCTATAAGGACTTTATGATTTGTGGTCCCTTCCAAGTTCCTAATGTAAATGTTCTGTTCCTAATGTAAATGTATTGGTCTTCAATTATATTTACGTGTTTTTCAGCCTATATGATGTCTATGAGAATAAAGCAAACCATGTTTTTCATATAGCAAAACATATTGTGTCTAGTATAGTGCTGAAATAAGATGTGAGTTTTATCTACTACTGCAGAGAGAATAGAGACTACAGGAGAGAAAAATGACAAACTTAATAAACTCCTCTTCTAAACCTGTACCAATACAAAACCACTGATCCCTAATTTTGTTGAATTCAACAAGATATTGGTAGCAGATGTCAAGATGCAAAGAACATATAGAGATGTCAAGACTGTTGTAAAAATGAATTTAGAGTTTAATATTCCAATAGAAATGGACAAATTACACAGATGTGATAACTTGTATAATTGAGGGAGGTTCAGTTACTCATACAAAATAGTAAATTAAATAAGAGGATAAAATAATTCATATTCAGCTTTGGAAAAAAGGACATTTATTTGAGATTATATATTATATATCAAAATATTTCTTGGATACAGATTGTATGTTGAAGAAATTTTAGAGCCAGGTAGACCCTGGACATTGGCCAATTTAGTTGACTAATTATGCAGCAAATAAAAACAGCCCAGAGAGCTAAGGTTGAAATGATAAAGTCCACAGTGATGAATAGTTTTCTTGTTTCTTGGTAATCGTACAGATCTCTTACAAAATTATTTGTTATCTTACTGGAGACTCATATACAAAATCTCATGAACACATATTACTTAAGAGATGAAAACAAGACACACTATGTCTATTTTAAGTTAACCTTTGTATAATCTTCCTGACTAAGATTAATCCTCTACATTCCACCATTCTTGCTTCAGAAAAAGATTAAGTTGTAATGTGATAACAGAGTGGGTTCTTAGGACCCAATTACAAAGGTGAATTTTTAATTATACTTCAAAACATTCTTTTTGATGAAACAACAGGCTAGCTCTGTAATATATTTGATAGATTATTTCTTTAATAAAATGAATCTTTGGATTATCCCTTAAGATGAACTTTATTGCTCACTTCACACAGCATTTTTGCATGAGAGATTATTCAAACAGTGAACTTACAATCACCTTTTTTAACTGATCTGTGTTCATCCAGAGATGACGCACCAAACCCTCAAGAGTTTGGAGGCCCCAGGGAGTTTAGAGGTCAAGTGGGGTGGGGGTAGTGACATCCCCATGGAGATGGGGGAGGGGAGGTGGTATGGGATGTGGAACAGTCAGAGGGTGGACAGGGGTTGATGAGGAAGGGAATAAAATATGGAGTGTATTAAAATAATTAATAAAAAAATTTAAAAAATAGAATTACAAAATCAGCACCACTTCATACAACATTGCTTGTTTTAAAGAGTTAAATTCCAAAATGTATCTTATTTTATAAAAGGTTTATTGTCTTTTTGGTAATGTTTATGCATGTATTCGTGTGTGTCTGTGTGCATGTGCACCTAAGCACATATGCTCACAGAGCACAGTAAAGGACACCTAATCTACCGGAGCTGGAGTTAGCGGCAATGATCAACTGTGTGATGTAGGTGCTGAGAAGCCACCTCAGGTCTTGGGCAAGAGTAGTACACATTTTAAACACTGAACCATCTTTCTGGCTCTGTGTAAAAAATCTTTAATGTGTAAAAATTCTATGCACTTTATAGGAAGCAAATGCCACTTGTATTTCAGAACAATAAAAGAAGGATTCACTATTACTCCATTGCAAATGAGAAAGTCATAGCCTAAGAAACTTATCTTGTGATGAGAATCCCTATCCCTGTCAAGTAGCAACAGCTAAAAGGGCAGCATGAGCTTGTACAGTCTGCATTATGACAATGCAAATATCCCAGCAGAACTCCTGAGAATGATACCAAGTATTTTCCACAGGCATTCTTTCCCCCAGAAATTCCTTAACACTCCAGAAATGTATCATACCAACAGTGATTCACAGATGTACCCAGACGTTATTACTTGTCTAGCTCTACAATATGAATACACTCTGCCAGTTTTTATGTTGATTCTGGTTTTAATAAATATGAAAATCATTTTACATGTTTAAATATGAATGTTAAGGCATTTAGGCACTCACAGAAGGTATTTAAAAGAACAATGTCTATACCATAAAAATGCTTGTCAAGGAGCCCCAAGAACACAACAAATGACTGGAAGGGAGAGATGGGTATGGAAGGAATTATTTATTCATCAAGACTACCCCAGTGTAGAACATTACTTCCAAGTTAGAAGGCTACCATGCCCCACCCTGAAATGTAAGGCAGTACTTAGCAGTTATGTGAACAATGACTTTGAAGGCTGCTAAGAGCCCCATGTGAGGTTTTTTATTACAAAGGCCCTATTTCAGATATGTCAGGTTTAACTTGAAATTGTAATTTCTTCCATAGAAGTCAGGGCTTGGCTTCTTTTCTAGGGTATTTTGGTTTCCCTTGTTTGGAGGCCGGGTGACTAATGATGCTCTGGAAACGATTAACTTAAAAAGGAGCAGCTAAGAGCATTTGATCCTCCTTTGATGAAGTGTGAACACTAGATCCTTTCCCCCAAAGTGGAGCTGGCCTAAGCTAGCTCTGAGGGAAGGGAGAGAGTGGGAGTGGAGAGGTGGGGGCATGCATTCATTATGGCTGCTTTATCTCTCAGAAGCTATTTCAAGTGATCACTGGTGGAAACCGCCTATAGTCAGCCTCCTATTTTCACTCTGCATTTGACATCAAGATTGTCAATACGACATAATCATCTCTGTCAAAAGCATCATTCATTTCCAAACTGCAGAGTTATTTACAGTCGTGTCTTCACTCAATGTAACACTACCACTCAACACTCAGCTGTCCTTTCTCTGTTCTGACGAAACATTCAGGCAGACATCTAAAGAAACTCTATTTTAGGTTAGGCTAACAACCTGAAAATGAACCCAGAAAGAAAAACTTCTTCCCTTGTCCAAATACCATTTGGACAAATGGATAAAGTTTTTCATGAAAACTGGCATTTCAAAATGAGTTCTGTTTGGTAGAGACACAGTGCTGAAAAGTGACATTTATAATGACAGCAATATGGATCCCCATTAACGAAGACTGGGTCATATTGTGCTCTAATTATAACCATTTTCGATGTGTGTGCATGGTGTGTGTGTGTGAGTGTGTGTGTGTGTGTGTGTGTGTGTTTAATTTAGAAATCAATTAGAATAACATAGTTCCCCACTGAAGAACCCGCTATAAATCTCTGTTTACAGAAACATGGCTGGTATGGGCCTTTGATTACAGTTAAATAAAGAATACTGTGAGGAAAACTTAGGCTTGTGCATCTAAGCACCCAGATGAGTAGCTATTGACTTGCTACATTCTGCAGGGCCAGCAAAGACCTGAAAGCTGTGCAGCATATGAAGAAATGACGTTGATACAAAGAAACAGAGGCTAATGGAAATCAGGCAGGGTTCTTAAGAAGGCTTTGCTTACTCATCTCTTTCATCTTCTGTCTCAGAGAACAAATCTTAGTATAACCAAAACTCTGCATTTCCCAATAGCATACTCCTTAGGATTTTTAAGTTTCCCATAGCTGAAGACATAACTATGGCTAAGAAGGGGGAAATGAAGTTGGGGAAACTCTGAGGCAGTTTTCAAGCTCATTTGGCAAATGTAAGTTTGGTTATTTAATGGTTTCCAGAAGTTATTAATTTGGCATTTTTCTGAAGAGAAGCATAAATATTATCATTCTGTGTGGGGCTCCTTTTCCTCGATATCAAATGTCTAAAATACATGAACTACAGGATAAATCAGACCCTCTCAGCGTGTTTTTGTCATCTGAACAAATTTTCTCTGAGATCAGAGCATTTTATATTAACTGTTACCACTAAGCGTGAGGATTTTGTGAACTAACCGGTTTACTTTGCATAACTGATATAATTTGGGCCTCTCCATCTCATTTAAATGTGTTCCCATTTTATGGATGAGGTAATTAATCAGGATTCAGAAATATTATTGGAGTTTTGTAGTTTTTTTTTAAACCAAAAGTAGTGTAACTGCCTTTAGCATCAACATAAGTAGTGTGCTTTTATATGAAGTGTCTATTCTAATTCTCCAAACCATCTTTAAGAAGGATGTACTGGTACTTGCCTTTCAACAGATGAAGAACCATCAGACCACTGAAAAATCGTCAGCTAACACTATAAAATAGTCTCCATCATTTTACTATGGTTCAAATGAAAGCATCTGACTCTCAACCAATGCTCTCCCTAGCTAGCTCAAACAGTCACACTGTGACGAATAACTATTTCTATCTACACCTTTTAGTTGAAGCAGTGATTCTTTTCCCCCCAGTCCTAATGAAAATGTGAGGAGGTTGAAGGAATTGGCATCATGACCCCATTAGCATTTCCTTCTGTGTTTTTAGGTCTCATCCTTGGCTCCCTGAGGCATATCCAACCATCCTGCACTTTGTTTCAGAAGCATACCTTTCCATCGTGGCATTGCTTGGCTTTGCCCAGCAATCCTAGTGCTCATTTCTTTATTCTCCTGTATAAGTCCTGGGTTTTCCTAGAGTTATTCAGGGCAGGGGCACCATGACTCTAAGAACATGGAACTTGACGTTATTTTGTCTTTCCTTGTCTACTGTATTCTCATAATGTGCATTTGCCATGACACGGGCCATTTTACTCCAGTCCTTCCATCTTTTATCATGATCTTCCTAAAGCATGCACTTCTATTATTTCTTATTCATAAAGCATGGAAAAATATTGAGTCCTATTTTTTCATTACATACACACAGTTTACAGCAACTAGAAACAATATTTTCTACTCTGAAGTAACTCATACATAATAATAATTGTGAGGTCTTTTTAATGAACACATCATTTATGGTGATTGTTACTGTCTTCATGCATGTGTCTATAATTATATGTATTATGCTCTTTCACCTTCCTGCTGCTCATGGTCTTGATTAAAATGAAAGAAAAAAAACAAAAGTCCAGCTTATAAGCATTAGTTATTGAATTGTCACCTCCTCGCTCTACTTATTGACAATAATTTGGAAATAGCAAACATCAAGTCTGATTTATTAGGCCATCCATTTACCATGGCCTGGGGCCACTTCTAAGTGATTAATGATGTGTGGGCTCATTGCAATATTAAAGAGATCAACCTGAACCCTAACTCTAAACAGAACAACTCTTCTGAGGCTTGTAATAATTTGCTTATTCTTTATTTCTAGATAGTAACAATTAAATAAGTTAATCACTGTTACTCTTCACTTTAAAAAAATAGGCTCAGATAATCTAAATTTCAATAGGCTGCTTGTCATGAGAACATGGATCTCTTATGAAATGATGTAGCTAGTGGTGAGAAATATTGGATAAATGAACACACACATGCTTGTGGCTATGCAATAAATAAAGGAAAGGGTCTTTCTGGGGATGTTTTACTCCAAATATTATAATTATGTCATTATTCTAGAAACCCTTCTTTCATTATAGCTTTATTTTCAGAGAACTTTCTAGTCTATCATTCACTATTTCAATTTTGCATTATATTTTATGTTTTTATCCTTGGAAGTTAGAGCAAGTAATGTTGGGAATGGGTGTAAGCTAAGGCATGGGCAGAGTCTCTCAGGGATTCATGAGACTGACTCATCCAGGGATTCCACTAGCCTGGATTTCTACCTTGGGCTCTTCTCATCCTACTGCTTACATCCGGAATGCACTGTAAAACATGGCGAGCAAGGTTCCATCATTTAAACACTATTTGTATTATACTTTGTTGAATTTGGTGTGAAACGAGAAAAACAAAAAAAAACCTTTCTGATTACTTTCCTGTTTCTAATGTCCAATGAATTCAATCCTGGAAAACATAGTAAACATCATAGAAGTATTTAAACTTTATTCCAAAATCCATTTCAAAATCATACAGTACTTTGGGGTTTTAATTTTCCATTAGATTTTTATTATTTTGCAGCCACATTATGAGAGAAGAGATTTTGGACTGGGAGAGAAGAACAATGGCCATTTACCATATATGGATGAAAATTGCCTTCTGCCTACTAAGTATAAATAAGTCTTCGAGAAATAAAAGATACTGTTTTGTGCAGAGATATTTTAAGTGTTATTATAGAAATTGGGGATCCCATTGAAGAATGATTTTATTAATGTCTGAGGGAGAACAACAGGTAGGTAAGCTGTAAACCTTGACAGCTGCTAAGCTGAGGTCCTAGGCATGCAATCTGAGCTAGGGTCTGAGGAAGTGGGCTGGTTCAGCCCAGGAGGTTGGCCAGCAGCTGTAAGGTAGAAGGGGGAGGGGTAGAAAAGAGGGAGAAAGCAGAGATGGACAAGAGAGAGGGAGAGAGGGAGATGGGAAGAGAACAAATAAGACACATTTAATTCAAAAGACAGGCTACGTGGTTAGAAGCTCTGTATTTCTATGGAGTAGAAATGTTGGGGAAAATGTTTTCTTATTAAAAGGATATTTATTCCTCCTGTCACTTTAGCATATCTTCGGGTGAATCAGTTTAATTGGAAGATGGACTCCTGGCTAGGTGATGAGATGGCCCAACTGTGTTAAACCTTAAAGGAAGAGAGAATTGTATGTAATATTCTAATATCTTAAGCAGATCAAAATATCATGTCTTTACCAAGGGCCAGAACTATTCCAATATTTTGACCAGGAGGCATAAAAGGATGGGCAGAGGTGCTTTTTATCTTAACACTACCAGGAAAACAGGAGATCGGGTTCAAAGTTGATCAGATCATGGAGGTCCCCTCTTCGAAGATTTCCAAGGCTACTAATACATGTACAGCTTATTCAATATTCCCCTCTCAAGATCTGAGATGGTGAAATTATTTAGGAAATGGAGTGAGATTGAGGTACATCTATAACCTGTTCCATTAATGAAAACCCATCCAGTTCCAATGCTGTTCCCTAGGAGGAAGCAGAGTCTAGACTGGAGCTTGTCTCTTACCCTCCTGTATAGCTTCCAGGCAGGGCTGCTTATTTTTGAGAACAGAAAGATAATAAGAAACCAGAGGTCAGTGCTAGTATTCATACCCTCAGGCTAGAACAGAACCAAAACCACTCTGGCTTTGCTCACTATCAAGGTCCATTCCCCTAAAATGGCTTGAGCATTTCTTATCTTTTATTCTTTTCCTAAGTGCTTGTATGTTTGGTCATAAAAAGCTTTTTATTATTTGAAGCCAGCTTTTCTAAACCAGGACTTCATCATATGATAATCACAAATACTTTGAAAATACACTTTAGCCACATGCTTGTTGGCTTGCTCCTTAAAGGTAGTTAGTGGAGTCAAGGAAGCCTCACCAAAGGCTTGTACCTCCATCAGTCAAGTCTAAGTCACAGACTCCCATGGAAACCATACCAGTGTAAAACCTCTTTTTACACTGAGTTTACAAAGCTCTGAGCTTTTAAACAACTGATAAGAGTCTCTGGAGCCATTCTGAGTGACAGTTTACACTCAATGCCTATGTGATGAAATATCAAAGCCTTCAAGGGATTCAGGTACGTCACTTTTCCTACTTTGGAGAGGTGGATCTGCTCATAAATGGTGGACCACACCAGGCAGATGGAAGAGATGCGGGGCTAAAAGAAGATTCTCAGAGTCCATGCACCCAACCTCTTATCTGTCAAATGGTCTCTGTCGGTTCTATTAAAGAAGACACAGAAGAAGAACATCACCTGTGATGTTTTGAACAGTGTGAAAAATTGAAGTGATTGAAATCATGACTGACAAAGGCAAAAGAGAGGAGAGGGGTTCTTGTTCTATACTTTTGATGACCATGACTCAAAGATAGTCATGGATAAGATTCTCTTTAAGAAATGTCACATCATGAATGGCCACAAATGTGAAGCAAGAAGTGTCCCAAGGCAAGAAGATAGCTATTGCTTCATCCAGGCAAAGAAGACAAATGGGCTCTAGAAAGTTTGGTGGTGGTGGTAGAGAGTTGGTTTTGGTGCTAATTATATTATGGGTTGTGGAGAAAACATCAGAGTTCGTAGTGGCTTTGATCAAAGCTGTGCTTGTGGGTATGATGGCAGTGGGGGGTGGCTGTAAAGTATTTGGTAATTACTAAAGCCATTTTGGAGATTGTGGAAGCTAAAACTATTTCGGTAATTATGACAATCAGTCTCAAAATTTTAGGGTAGAGACTACAGGGACAGAGGCTCTGGCCTCTGTGGTGGTGGAGTACAAAACTTTCCTAAGCCACAAAAGCAAGCTGGCTGCAGTGGTGCCAGTAGAAGAAGCAACAGCTATGGCAAGGAAGGAAGGAAGGAAGGAAGGAAGGAAGGAAGGAAGGAAGGAAGGAAGGAAGGAAGGAAGGAAGGAAGGAAGGTTCTAATTACTGCCAAGAAACAAAAAGCCTAGCAGAAGAACACAACCAGAGAAGTGAAGGATAAGCACGGCTATAACAGATTTGCTGACTCAGCCATGAACAGTCGTGGTTACAGAGAAACACGTTTTAGATGATACTCCTGTGTATTCGTATATAAGCTGGAGGATTGTATTTATTATTAATTTTGTAATATGTTCTTTTCATGTCTGTCCATTAGAAAGTGGAAAGTATCCCAGCAAAGGGTTCTGATGTAGACTTTTTCCCATCCATGTTGTTGATGGGTTAGAAAGTGAATGGATTCAGATGACAAGAACTAGTCATAAACTGGAGGAATAAAGTTAATGTGGAAATGGCTTCTGTGTGTGCACTGAGACTCTGCTAAATCTCCATAGCTTTTTTGTTTTGTTTTTCACTTTAAACAGAAAAAATTTATCTTGATGAAGCTCATAGAGTGTAATCCTGAAACTGGCCTTACAGAGTGACAGAAATGTACGCGGCAGAAATACAGAAATGTATTCACTTTCTAGGCTCAATGGCCATGATCACTCACAGAGACTAAACAAAACAAAAGGCACATGGAAGTTGAAACTTATGAATTCACATTGAGTGGTGATGCCTATGTCGTTCTACTACAAACATTTTGTTGGCAAAGTATAATAAAATACATTTTCTTTTTTCATTTATTCAGCATTATGATTAGACTATTACGTTGGACCATCAACAACATGGATGGGAAAAGTTGTATCCTCCAACTTCCAGGTGGAGGATCCTTCCCCTGTGTAACTTCTAGAGATTGCCAGATCTCCTTGGTTAAGAGCCACATCACATCACACAGCATCCATTGTCCCACCTCTTACCTTCCTCCACACCTTCTGCCTTCCACCCACAAGAGCCCTTGTGATTACAATGAGCCCTACAAAAGGAAAGATAATTCTTCCTCCCAAGGAGATTTTTAACTAGATCCAGAAAGTCCCATTGCAAATCAGGATTGGGGAAGCCATTCTGCCTAGCAGCATACATGTGATTTAAGCTTCAAATCACCATTGAGATAAATGTTATTAAAATATTTTTATGTAGAAGTCATTTTATATAGATACTGAGATTTTTATAGGAAGAATACGAGTCAAAAGTACTCTCTGCTAGTTGTTTTTAAAACATGCTTCACATTTGTTTAGTAAATTAAATAAAAAAGTGTTCATGCAATGTAAAGAAAATGGATTTTCTTTTATGTAATAGCATATATAAGTTTGAATTATGAAAAATATTTTAAGCTGAACATGTATCATGGAATATATTAAAAATAAAGATTTCAATTAAAATGAACATTTATGTGTCTCTTGCTAATAGCTAATTCAGAGATCAGCTGTGACCTCATTAGTAAGGAAGACAGGGGTGCACTGCTATATAATCTAATTCCTATGATTGAGGAGTTAAAGAAATGGTGGACTGTAAGAATTAATCAAAGGTAAGACAGAGAATGATTTAGCTTATGGTTCAAGCACCATCTTCTTCTATGTTTCTGAAGCTATATTCATTAAAATATAACAATTAGGCCACTCAAATGTACATTCTCTGCTTTTTAAATATTTTAAAAATATTTTAATTAATTTTTTTACTCTGATTTTTGTAATATTTTTGTATTACTGCATTTGTTTTTATAATTAATTCCACTCTTTAGTGTTAAAAATTATGTCTTGTGTCTATGTTTTCCTTGGCCATATTAGCAATAGCTTGGAATAAAAACATGAATTATATAAAGACATATTATTTCAGTAGAATGTTATAGCCTGCATCCCAGGAGAAGATTGAATTACATGTCTTCCAAGCTTTAAGATAAGTGCCATCACATTGGTTCCTCAAGATAGGCCACAGTAGAGTGTGGGTACTTACACCATACCCCAGCAAATACTACAGATGAGGATATTAGTTTTGATTGTTCAACACTTACTGGCATTTCTTTATATGCATGTGTACACATAAACACACACACACACATACACACAGTTAAAATTTAAAGTCTATTCTTTAACAAGTCATAGCTAGTTAGGAAACTGTGTTTTCTATTAAATGACATGACATATTCTGAACTGTGATCTTAAATTATAGTTGGCTAATATCATGCAGTTACAGGACAAAGATGATGAGGAAACAAAGTACTGAATATGGTGCATCACTGTTGGGGGATTTTAGCTCCAACATGAAGTCTTGCCTTCATCATAAGAACACATCAGATAAGTCAAACTGCAAGTCCTAATACTAAAATAATCAATATTTCAGTGAATAAATGCTCAGTCCTCAGTATCAAGGAAGCAAAAACCAAAGGAAGACAGATACTATTGGGCAACTTAGTAGATTAGAGACACATTATAATAAACACTGTGTGAGAATCAGAGTGGGTCATGAACTAGTGCAAGGCCATTAGTGTGGAAAAGGGCAGAGCATGAAATCTTCACCTTAATAGAACCATATAAATGGCCCCCTTTCTAGTCTCAATAGTTGTGAGATGCTATCTGGGATAGTTCAATAAAGATATTCAAAACTTTTATATTATTTTCCAAATCTACATTTACTGTTACCTATGAATATAAAACTAAACAATGATATATATAAGAGTACATGCCTTTGCATTAGTGCACCATGGCTTTGAATCTCTTATTTTACAAGACTATAATTGTAGAAAAACTGTTGACTTTATTTTCACATTTGCAATATTCTTTTCTCATCTATGAGATAGAAGTGATGACTATATTTTTTCAGAAAAAATTGCATTTAATTAAGGTAATGTTTTCTAAACTTCAGTGCCTGACATAGTATGCATAGCTAATGAAGCTGTGTGACGATGTTCGAGAAAAATATAGGAAAACTGTGGCAATTTTCTGACAATTATATGGTTCCAAATGCCCTTACCCTACTCTTTCAAGTCCTCAAACATGTGATTACAAAGAATCAAAAGGATGAGTTTTTAAAAGATGCAATTAAAATGTCCCACGGAAATGTCATTGTATAAGGGCCACAGTCATGGGGCAAATAGAAAGACTAATCTGAGCAGCAGAAGGGCTGGTTTGAGCTGACCCACTGCAGTACCAGCTACATATGGGAACCTGATAATATAGAGTGTCAGGGCCTTATCATTAAACTCTGGAAACTTAGAGCCATGATTCTGATTGGATAATAACACAGTTGCCTCTCAGCTCTTACCTGCAAGCTCCCAGTGTAGAGAAAGCATACCTCTCTGTGCACATATATGCACATACTGAAAATATATGGCAGCTTGGCAGTGAGATGTGCTTATACGTTTGCCATAGATAGTCCCTGGTAACAAATAATATGAAAATGATATCTATCAAGGTTGTAAGCTAAGGACAAAATATTCAAAGTTGCTCAAATTCTGTGCTTCCTATTGATTTCTCTATATGTATGCATATATGTATATATCCATAAATGTATATATAATCCATATATATATACACAGGATTGGATATGTAATTGTATGTATAAATATGTAAACATGTTAAAATTTCTATCTTAAAAATGTAAGGGCTGGGAAAATAGATCAGTGATAGAGCATCTGCCTGGCATAAGTGAGATACTAGATTCAATTTACAGCATTTCAAACAATTTAACTACACATAAATAAGTGAAAATTAATTTGAAAATAATTGAGAAAAGTTACATTTAGTGCAATATAGTCTGTATATTATGTTCACCTTTTCTTTTTTTTTGCATTTTCTTTTTTTTATTCGATATAATTTATTTACATTTCAAATGATTTCCCCTTTTCTAGCCCCCCCCCCACTCCCCGAAAGTCCCGTAAGCCCCCTTCTCTTCCCCTGTCCTCCCACCCACCCCTTCCCACTTCCCCGTTCTGGTTTTGCCGAATACTGTTTCACTGAGTCTTTCCAGAACCAGGGGCCACTCCTCCTTTCTTCTTGTACCTCATTTGATGTGTGGATTATGTTTTGGGTATTCCAGTTTTCTAGGTTAATAACCACTTATTAGTGAGTGCATACCATGATTCACTTTTTGAGTCTGGGTTATCTCACTTAGTATGATGTTCTCTAGCTCCATCCATTTGCCTAAGAATTTCATGAATTCATTGTTTCTAATGGCTGAATAGTACTCCATTAAAAAATGGGGTACAGAGTTAAACAAAGAATTCTCACCTGAAGAACTTCGGATGGCGGAGAAGCATCTTAAAAAATGCTCAACTTCATTAGTCATTAGGGAAATGCAAATCAAAACAACCCTAAGATTTCATCTTACACCAGTCAGAATGGCTAAGATTAAAAATTCAGGAGACAGCAGGTGTTGGAGAGGGTGTGGAGAAAGAGGAACACTCCTCCACTGCTGGTGGGGTTGCAAATTGGTACAACCACTCTGGAAAGCAGTCTGGCGGTTTCTCCGAAAACTGGGCACCTCACTTCCAGAAGATCCTGCTATATCACTCCTGGGCATATACTCAGAGGATTCCCCACCATGTAATAAGGATACATGCTCTACTATGTTCATAGCAGCCCTATTTATAATTGCCAGATGCTGAAAAGAACCCAGGTATCCCTCAACAGAAGAGTGGATGCAAAAAATGTGGTATATCTACACAATGTTCACCTTTTCTTATGTAAATTGACTACAACTTCTAAATAGCATTACCCACCAATTAGAACATATATATTGCTTAAGCTCTATAAATTATTTTAGTAAAACTCCTACTACAGGCAATATCGCATGCTCCCAGTTATTGTAACTGCTGCATTCCTAAAGTAAAATTTATACTGTTTGGATGTGGATCAAAAGACAGAGCTATAACCAACAACATCAATAATAAGAAAACAAAAATCATGAGTAATCTTTGTAGTATTGCCAGGAGGAAAGAGAGAAGCTAGAGTCAATGAAAGGTCCTGATTATCTCTGGAACCCCACACATGTAATTTGCTTTAAAAGCACAGTTTTTTGACTCTCAGTTCAAAATACTCAGCAGGCCATTCTCTACCCAGGCTTGGAGCAAATGCTCTCTCGGGGAACAACTGAGGTTCTGAAACAGCTTTCTGCTATGATGCCCAGACTTAACTATTTATCTCTGTGGCTATGAAGGGGGCAAATTCTTCCATTCCATCAGGACCTTTGTGGATGCTTTCTGTTGGGTTCAGTATTCTGGCCTTCGTAAAATAAGAAAGTCGGGATGACAAAGGGAAGCAGTCCGTTTATCCCAGAACTGAAGTGTTTACTCTACCTTGCGTTTAACTAGTTTACAATTTTGGAGGTATTTGAAGTACTCGTTGGCTCAGTGGTGCAATATTGTTTTAAAGTTATTTCTGACCGTATCAGACACTTTTAGACCTTCAATGATGAGCAAACCCCAGAGGCAAAATACAATAAAGATTTAAGGGTTGTTCAGTGAAGCACTGTGGCTTCCGTGGGTAGGAGTTGAGGAGAAATGGGAGGGCTGCCCTGGTGATTATTTCTTTTGGTGATAGTGCTTTTGTTTGTTTTATTTTCAATTTATGCCAGTACTTCATGCAGCTGGGAAACATGATCTAACAAAGCATAAGCTTTCACTGAACCACATTAAAGTTTATATATATATATGTATATATTTGTACATATATATGCTTGTGTTTCATATATGTATGTATATATGCAACATATATATGCATATATATGTGTATATATATGTATATATATGTATATATATGTGTGCATGTATATATATATATGTGTGTATGTATATATATATATATATATATATATATATATATATATACACACACACATACATATTGTGTGTGTGTGATATTGCTGGCCTTTATGATTTGGTAAACAAACCACCTTCGAAGCCAGAAACTATTCAGGAATGCAACTCAGATTACGTGTATTATTTGTCTGGCAGCTTTTTGTGAATAACTTTCTATATCCATGAGGAAAAGATAACAAGGTCTTAATTCTGCACCCCCATTCATCTAGAAAACAAACAAGCAAACAACAAACCAAGAAACCCAGTTGACCTTACTGTTTATCCTATGTGAGAAAATACATGCAATTTACTTCTCATCACAATGCCCTGAAGTTGCCACAATGTTATGAGAGAGATGTTTGCTGTCTCTGTAGATATTCATCAGACCAGTGCTGCTGGTATCATGCTGGCATTTTACTTTACTGGCTGTTTAAAGAATATGAAAACAATCTGCTTTATCTTTCAGATGGAAAATGCAAAGTTTTAGACTCAGTCAAATATTCTTTTATGATAGGTTTAACAGATCATTTTACCAGTGAAAACAATTAGTGTGGATTTTCTAATATTCTTATCACAAAACAATAAATTCAAAACAAAAAAGAACAATGCATTTTAAGTTTTTTCAATATTTCTGATATATATATATATATATATATATATATATATTATGATCAGATTATTCTCCATTTTCTCAACCCCATTCCCACATATCCCTCTCAACAGGTTGCCCTCCCTAATTTCATTTAAAAATTTTTAAGTCATCTAAACAGTCCTCTAATTCTAGTTAGTACTGCCTATATGTGCATGGGTGTGGGGCCATCCACTAAAGCATGTGAACCTCACCAGTGGCCACACCCTTATAGAATATAGATTCTTAAAACCGTAGCAACTGTCAATTGCCAATAGCTCTTCAATAAGGAATGGGGCCTAGAGACCACCTACCCCATCTATGGTGAAATTTTAGCTTGCTTGATCATGTGTTGCACTTACACAGGTAACCAGACCTGCTGTGAGTTCATGAGAGCTCTGGTCATGTCATGTCCACACAATATATTTTTTACAACATCAGACCCCATCCCACAGCTCTTGATTCTTTCTACCTCCACTTCTACAATAGTTCCTTTAATGTGAGGGACAGGAGGACACTTGATATAGATGTATGTCCTGCTTGAGTAGTCAGTCTCTTATTCTTAGCTTAGAACTGAGTAGTCAGTCTCTTATTCTATGACTACTCACTAGTGTGTTCAGTGACTGATGTCCACTGCAAGAAGCTTCTTTAACCACAGTAGAGAATAGCTCAGATCTACAGGCACAAATACCCATATTTAGAAGACATGGAAGGCCTTTTGACAACATGGCTGTTTAACAGAATAACAATAATTGATTTAACCCAGGACTTATGACTTTTCCATCAATGGGCTTCTTGATGAGGTATATAGTAGCAAACATGCATGCTTTTCTTTTCCTCTAGAGAGGCCTGATATCCAACAATGAAGGGGTTGGTTATTCCATGGCAGTTATGTCACTATTACACAAGGAAGCATATTCTAACTGGATGTTTGGTATTGTAGTATTCAGGATCAAGTACTGGGTCAGACTCTAGTTGTCTTTTGCCCACCAGAAGCCCATGTGGAACTCCATGCACTGTGAAAGCTGGCTAGTATAGGGAAATTTTCCTGTGCATTTTGGGATTGTATTATCCATGCTCTCCATCAAACTGTGTGGTGTCTTCAGTATAAGAAAGATATATACAAGTATCTTTACTTGTAGATATCTTTACTTGTAGATATACAAGATAAGTATAAGAACATATCTACATGTTCTTACTGTGTAGTTACTGAGGGTAACCAAAGACAATGACAATAAATGCCTTGTATGATGTTTTAGACATCTCAGTAACAAATAGGCAAGAGTCTCAAATCTTGTCCTATGATTTTTCATTTAATGAACCCTGTAGTCTTGGAGCAAAATTATTTATCGATCCATGGTAATTCCATTGTTTAAATGGCCTTTCTTAAGTTGTTTTTTTAAGTTAGCTTTCTAACTAGTGGGCTTTTCTATTAAATATATAAAATATACACTTCTGTGTATAAATTCATGTATATATACACACTCTTTTTCCCCATCATGATTCATCAGCTAGACTGAGATATGATGACCATTGTCTGTTGCATTGGTTACTTTTCTGTTTCAGTGATAAAACACTCAATAAAAAGCAGCCTGGAGAGGTAATGGTGTGCTTCAGTTTACACTTTCAGGTAACAGTCAATAACTCAGTGATGTCTGGGCAGGCACTTGCCAATCTTTTATCATGACTTTACTTTATTATTCTATAACCTTATTACTAATACTTCCAATCTTTGGAATCTATCAGATTTTTAGTTTGGCTTCTTGTGCTACCCCTAAATGATTTCTAAAGAACTTCCCGTTGAGAAATCCATAGGTCAATAATAATTCTTTATCAATTTAACCTATTTGTAGCATTGACAAAGGTATCACTTCTTTCCTTGACACCCCATTTTGTGAACTGTTTCCTTCTGTATCTCCTTGCTATGTTCTTTTTTACCCACTAGATTTTTCAACTTCTGAGCATCCCAGGGCTCACTTAATGAACTTCATTTCTTTTTACTTCAGTGTCTAATCTAAAGTTATTCTAGTATTTTCTCTAACCAGATTACTTATCTTTAGTGTTTCATCCCACCTCAGATGCCATTGAGATCATGCCAATGTTGCTGTTGGATCATTTGCAGGGACCATATACCACATGCAATATCATCAAATATTGTTGGTTCTTCTTTAAATTCCTCCTCCATTCATACTGACCTCTGCCACTTCAAGAATTATTCTCTTGGCCACCAAACTGATTTCCCTACTCTCACCTTTACCCTCTTTAGACAATTCTCTGTGCAGAAAAATTGTTAGGTCATTTTATGTCTCAGCTCAAAATAATATCATGATCTCATGTCTATGTCAGGAAAAGTCAAAGCACTTGCTTGAAATAGCTAATGAGGCCCAGGTAATCCAGCCTGTTATTTGTTGCCTAATTTCTTTTTTACCCTTCTCTTTCTCACCCTGCTCTTTTTCACCTTACTCTTGCCTCGTAAACCTGTGACAAATGCATTCTCACATGTAACCCCCTTCTCCTATAACATCTTTTCCTGAGATGCACACATGGCCTATTATGCCCCTAACTTCTTTCTCAAATGTGGCCACTAAAATTTTTATGTGACCACCTATTCAAAACACCATGATTACTATCCATCCAGTTATGTGTTTGCATTTTCAGAGAATGACACTAGTACCTACCCTCTCTATTTCAGTATAAATCTGTTGTCTGTCACCCACTGCATCATGCCCATATTAGAGATCAAATTGTGAGTAGAGGAAGCTGGAATAATTTTTATGTCAATTGCTAAAACCTCTAGAGAAACTTATATGTCTAGCATATAAATGAACAAATATGGTAATTAAGTTTCTCAAATACAAAATTCTCATCTAGATGTTTTATGTTCCAATATATGGCCACCTGCTGATGTTACATACATACATACAAATGAAATGTTCTATCTATTATCAGTTAAAGGAGAACAAAGGGCCAGCATTATTAGCATTTCCTGTAAAATAATGACAAAAATACACTCCAGATTTGCATCTGCTTGACTTTACACTCCACTAGTTCATCTACTAGTTCTCTTGTCAAAACTGAAACCCTATCAATGACACAAAATGATTTGAATCCTGTGAGTGCTTCCCATGCTCACCCTGGCATCATTTACGGCCACAGTTTATAGAAGAAAGTAAGACAGCCATGATCACATCCAACTTGTCTTCCCCACCTACACTGCTGAGAAAGAGAATGAACTGTGCTTGTCTACCCAACCTAAAATTCCCAGTACATCTCTTAAATATATCTTTGATCTATTTTGAATAAAGTAGCTGTATGATGTTGATAGTAGTTGATAGTGAATGGGAAAATATAATGGAGAAGTCAAAGTATTGTGTTTCTGCAGTAGAGAGGATTAAGGTGGTCTTGAACCTTGGACAATGCTATAAAGCATGAGCTCTCTTGTCCCCTCTTGTTTTTATTTTTGAGTCTGTATTTTACTTATGAAAGTTCAGTTTCCTAGTTAGGTTGCCTCATTAGCAGTATTTTCCTTTATATGACAAAGATGACAGGAGATAATATTTCTAGTTATACTCTGCATTTTATTAACTGCATTGTTACCTGTTAATCTTTTGAAAACTATCAATAATTGAATCTGATTCCACAGTTGTAAAATTCATGATATGGATTTATTATTTTAGTTGTTCATGCCACTTCCAAATTATATCCCATTGTTTGTGAATTTCATAATTTGCAGCATTTATATATGGATAGGATAACATATAAATAATATAAAAATAACAATATAAGAACAACAATAAAAATAGGGATACTTTAAGTTAGGAGTAAAAGGAAAGTTAATAAAGATTCTATTATTGAAAGTAGCATAAAGGAGAAAAACTCCTACTATTTTGCATAAAAAGGCATGCCTGCATGATTTAGGAGAAGTTTATTTCTCCTGTTCTTGCTTACCATTCCAATAATCAAGTGCAAGTGTGAATTTATGTTTCTGCTCCATGCTGTGAGACACACAGATTCATGCTTGCTTTAGACCAAACCTGAACGGCTTGGGATTTTGTTGTTGTTGTTGTTGTTGTTGTTGATGATGGTGATTTTTAGAAAAATCCCTTGGACTCTGGAGAGCTTACTGTTCCTCCAGAGAACCTTAGTTTGGGTCCCAACACCCATATGAGGCAGCTCATACTGCCTATAACTCCACCGCCATGTAATCCGGTGCCCTTTTCTGATTTTGATAGGTCCCTGTATACACACACAAACACACATAAATATCTAAATAATAAAATAAATCATAAAAGCTCATACAAAGAAGAAAGTCATCTTGCTTTGAAATTATGTCTATCAACTTGAAATTCAAGATAAAATCACTTGGGGTCCTTATTTCCTTTTTTTCAGAGCCATCACCATGTTTTGTCTGTCTTTGTAGCATAGAGTTAGACTCTGTACACTTAGAGTCCCAATGGAATTATTGTCTATCTTCCTAACTGACTATGGACTTAAATCAATTCTTGCAAATTTAATAAAAATGAAAGAAAATTACCTAAATAATCTTGGGGCCACAAGGAAAAAGAATTAAAATTCAAGAAACCGAAAAATTACTCCTTAAGTTTTGTCAGTATTATTTGAAAAAATGAGTTGTAGCAAGAATAAGAAACTACAATGTGCCATTTATATCATGATAAGAATTATTTCTAAAGATAATTTCTCTAATTTTTGAGAGACATCAGCTGCCTGGGCAAGGCCAAGGCATTAATTGAACAGAAATGGTTAGGAGAAATACTTATGTACCTTTCATTGTTACATAACCTCATTTTGGAGTTAATATCAGTGCTGCCTCCAATACCATTTATCTGACACTTGGTAAATGAGTTGTCAGCAAAGGGGGAAATATATTAATAGTTCAGATCGGTTGAAATGGGTGCTCTTACATGTTTTACCAGAAATTTCCCCCTTCAGTTAACTCAATATCTTTTCTGACACATTTGTGTTGCACTAAAGTGTCTTTTATAGTGTGTCAGAGTTATGAATACTGATAGACCTTCCCCTAAAGTGCCCCTCAAGTTCACTGCCATTTGCTCATTAGGCTTGCTTTTTATTGCATGTCAGAAAGTGCCTCCCTTAAGCACCTCTTAATAAATGGGAATTGATGGGACTATGTCTCCAGAGCAAGTGGTAAATTCAAAGGTCTTAAGTGAGGAAGTCTGTGAGGCATCTAAAACTAGGGCATGCACCTATGGGTCTTGATCTGCAACACAGGGGATAGTTCATTTGATGCTAAGATAGGAGTTCTTAAGCAGTGAGTCCTTAAGCAGTATTTGAAGTTAAAAAAAAGGAAACAATTCATTTCTCCATTGCAAGAAGACCAGGATAAACTATTTTTTAAGATGCATTCAGAATCTTCCTCAACACAATTCAAATGAAAATTTATTCATGTGCATCCTTCAAAATCTAGCATAATAGGAAGTGTTAATACATTGTTTTCAGTTCAGAAATAGAATGAAAATGGCGGGTAGATGAAGATATAGAGATAAACAGCATGATGGTACTGCAAGCAGGAGGGATTTTTGGTGTTGTGTGCTCTTATGTACAGATTGTGATGATGAGGCTGCAGTGGAGAGGTAGAAGGCTGAGAAATATGAACCATGCTTGTCTCCCAGAATCATGAGCACAACCAAGAAATCCAAGCATATGTATTCTAGCTCTGGGAATTTTTTGATCATCAGGAAAACACACACACACACACACACACACACACGCACACGCACACACACACACACACACACACACACGCATGCACACACACACACGCACACGCGCACATATGCGCGTGCACGCACACAAACACACACACAAAATGGAGCGATTTAATTCAGGGGTTGCTTCTGAGATGAATTTAATAAGCATCTATTATAATATGAAAGTTTGAATTAAATATTAAATTGAGATATAAAAACAGGGTGATTCTATGTATTCCATTGTGATGACTACTGGCTTGTTAATTAAAAAAAGATGACAGAGGAATCAACTAACCAGAAAGAAACAACCACCCAACAACCAATCACTGGAAAAACAAGGAAAGTCATAATCAAAAGGCTTTTCAGACATTGCAAGGCAATGTTTTCCAAACATTTATCTGTTGTTTTCTAGGTTTGGCCATTACCAAGCATTACTAATGTAACATGATTATCTAAATCAGCCTTTCTCTATGTAATAATGTATGTAATTTACTAGCTTAATCCTTCTACTAAAATACATACTCCAAAAATTAAACATTTGAGAACTTTGGGTCTACTTTAATTTTCTCATTTTGCCTTGGTTATAGGCTTGATCTTTAGTGGGACATTAAACTAAATGAGAAGCATGAAATGTTTCTCACATATTTTAGAGATATATTTAAGTGATGAACAGTACAGAAGAGTATGAGAAAAGGAAAGTTGCATTGTGACATTAATAGGAAAATATAACTTCTTCAGAAAAGTATCAAGTACACACACACACACACACACACATACACACACACATATATATGTATACATAATATACATACATGAGTACATATATATATGTACATATACTATAAACATATATTTTAGGGACATTATTTTAGACAGGGTATAAAGTAATGTAGGCCAGTTTTGGTCACTTTGCAATATAAATAAATTATTGTATAATTATAGCATTAGGAAAAAGAGGCTTAATATTATTTGTTTGTAGTTTGGACTCTATCTCTTAGAAGAAAATGCAAAGATGTCTTAAAATTAATTTTTCTCATAAGACTATTAAAGTTGAGAGTATAAATAGTAGAGACTGCAGAGGAGGAGTAAGCAAGTCTGCTGTACCTCCAGGCTAAACCAGCCCCCATGTTGAATGTTAAATTTAGCTATGTGCTCTCTACAAAGGTCAGCATCAGATCTAACTTGCTCTTGGGCTTTCTGCTCTCTGATGAACCTTGGTACCTAAAGGATATGCCCATATGGAAAAACACAGTGTTGTTTTCTTAAGTTAAGAAAATGTCCAGGACTCCTCTAATTTCTACTGAAAGTTCCCTATGCACAGACATGAGCTTCAACCCTAACAGATTTTGCCAATAGGAAGAAGGGAAGCATTAGACCTGTGAAAGTTAGCAGCACATTCAGGATTCATGGAGCAGGAGCAGGAATGGCAGAGGTAAGTGTGCAATGAGATACTAACACAGAAACATGTGGACATCCATAATTGCTGAATGCTCCATTATCAATTCTCTGTTGCGGGGCGGTGGTGGCCCACGCCTTTAATCCCAGCACTTGGAAGGCAGAGGCAGGCAGATTTCTGAGTTCGAGGCCAGCCTGGTCTACAAAGTGAGTTCCAGGATAGCCAGGGCTACACAGAGAAACCCTGTCTCTAAAAAACAAAAAACAAAACACAAAATCAATTCTCTGTTGTTGACTACTCACCAACAAACCACTCCCAAACTTATGATAATGAAAGAAAACAAAGAAAAAATGGACTATCTTTTAAGTCTGGGGTTGACTGGACTCATCTACATAGTTGACAGTTGAGATCTCTCATATATTTTCAAACAGCTGTCAGGTAGGCAGGGAATCCTCAGCAGGGGTAGAGGGCTAGCAGTTGATGCTATCTATCAGCTAGAACCTTGACTAGACAGGGGCTTCTAGATGTGGCTTAGTCATCTGGCTCTTGCTTCTCACAGTATGAGGCTAGAATCTCAGAGGAAATATCCAAAGAAAAAACATTCCAAAAGCAGACACAAGATCTGCCATTTCATTTAAGGATAATGCTCAGAGTTGGAATGGAGTACCCTTTAACAGAGAAACCATGTGGCACAATAAGAATCTAAAGGGGGATAGCAAAGTAACAATGAATGGAAGAGTGTGAAGTAGAAAATATTTTAGTGAGCATATGTGAGAACTAGAATATATCAAATGCACTGAGAGTTCAATGTATCCAAGACTCAAGGCAAATATAAAGAATATAATTGTGTATTTGAAGGATATTAGATTAGGCCAAGTACAAAGTCATGTCAGCATGGAACTTCCATTTCAGTGACTTATACATATTAAAAAATCATTGAGAAGCTATGGTTACAGGAGAGAGACCTAGGCTAAAATGACTCTGGTTGTATATATCAGACATAATGACTTGATAGAGTAAGAGGGCACATCTTTATATCTACAGGACAAGAATATATCCTTGACTGATTTGTGAAAGCCCTTCCCATTTTCAATAGTGAAGAAATAATTTTCTTATTGTAGGATAGGAACAGTAATAAGTGCATGAATTTCTCATAACATATATTGAATTGGCTTTTCTGGGAATCAAGAGTTGGAATTAAAGAATGAAATTTTCTCTTAGATTAGTCGTTTAGCTTTGTAGTCCTATAAAAAGTCCTAAAAATACTTTCTATTACCTTCCTTTCTTAATATATAAACATGACATCACTTGTCTTTTACTATAAAATTTTCTCTAATTTGATTCTGATAATTAACCTCTAGCTTGCTGACAGATAAGAAAATTAATTACATTCAAAAAGATTGCATAGGTTATATGGAACATAATTTTATACAAGAAACATGCACATCTATGGATTTTGATGTTTATAAACTCTATGTCTTGGAACCCAACATACATGAACACCAATATACAATTATATTGATTTAAAAATTTCCTTGAAGTTTTCTTTACTCTTAAGTCCACCAATGAAGAGGGAAACCAATGAGAACCCCTTTACTATTCAATTATATGATATAGATAGACAAATAGATAGATAGAAAGAAAGAAAGAAAGAAAGAAAGATAGATAGATAGATAGATAGATAGATAGATAGATAAATAGATAGATAGATAGATAGATAGATAGATAGATAGATAGATAGATAGATAGGTAGGTATAGATAGATAGTTAGATAGATAGATAGATAGATAGATAGATAGATAGATAGATAGATAGATAGATATCACAAGTTGATATGTGATGATTGAATTAATATGCGATGTCAACAAGGACTAACAGAAATTGTATGTCTGACCTCAAGAAACTTGATGTAATCCATACACAAACATGTGTTCTGTGCTTTGCATAAATAAGCATTCTATGCCCGTGAAACCTGATGAAGTGGACTTGCTTTTGTCAGTGTGCATCACAAATTAGAAAGCTAGAAAGAAATGATAAATGTCAGCCCTCTTCTGCATAGAGATTGTACAGCAGCTGAGCATTGGATATAAACCTCGCTACTGTGCAAGTATCCACTATATAAATAAGTAACCTGCACATTTGTAAACAGCAAGCACTTCCTGGATTTCTGGAGTCTCTCAAAATAAGATTCTGGAATGTCAGAATATCTAGCTCCAACCAGGGATAACTGGTATTTTTCTCTCAAGGAAGATATAGTCAGGTTGCAGAATATTTCAACATTTTTATTTAAATTCTGCAAATTAAGATTCTTAATAATTTTAGAATCTTCTTGAAATACCTGTGTTTGCATGATTCTGCCTGACCATACAAGTGACTTTTAAAGGCCTCTCCAGGTCAGAAGGGACCACTTGAAGGAAAGAAAAAGTAAATAGATAAAAAGAAAGGATGTCTATTAAAATATTTTTTCTTTGAATGTATTATTCTTATCTGTATTAAGTTTAGCTATAAACTTTGAGTATCTTTATAATGCCTCCTTTTGTCTCTAAATCTAATTTTTGGCAATCATAGAGGAAGAAGAGACAATAGAGCCTGTAATATTATTAAAAACAAAAATAAAACAGCTAATCTGCAATGTATTGTTGATATTAAATGTTATGAAAACATACCTTGGCAGGATCCAAAAGTAAAAGGATAGTTGTTTGTACATTGTGAGATAGTTAGCAGACACTCTGTGACCTTTGGGTTTATATGCAGAGCACAAGGAAATGAGAGCCAGGGTCTTGGGAAGCAGCTAGTACGATCTTGTGTTTGGAGACCTGGGTTCAGTTTCTGAACTCCTTACCTTCTCTTTAAGTGTGGATACATATTTAGTTTCTTTTTATTCATCTTCCTATCTGAACACTAAAGATAAAACTACCCCCATTAGACTGTTTAAATAACCAAATGTAATAACAGAAGAAAAATGACAGCTGTGGTTTGGTTGTTATTTACAATCCCTATCCCTAAATACTTTTTCTCATATTTTCATTTACTACAATACCCCTCACACCACGGTTCATAAAATTCTTAATTGTGCAAAATAAGTTCATAGCTACTCTTAGCCAATAAGCGAGAAATTTAGTATTTGCTTTTCTTTCTTTGACTGTGAGGTTATTTTATCACACAAAGCTCCTATAATTTCTATGATTACAATTTATATCCCATCACTTTAGAAATATCACTAACAGTTGTAATATAGAGAAAAAGTATAACATTCCAGCAAAAATTAACATTCTTATGCTCATGTTTCCAAGACATTGGTAGTATTCTATGGTGACTACTCTCTCAACTAGAAAACCTGGCTTTGATCCTGCATACATGAAAACAAGTTCTTAAGTGGATTAATTCTTAGTCTTGCTCAGATAGGGTCAAAACAAGTGAGTATAGGAAATAACTATAACTATAACTATAACTATAACTATATATATATATATATATATATATATATATATATATATGACTTTTTTCTATAGCTATGATAAAATCACCTTACATAAAGCCAATTGGGGAAGAAAGGATTTATTTTTGATTATAGTTTCAGAGAGAGAGAGAGAGAGAGAGAGAGAGAGAGTCTCCATCATGTGAAAGGTCTGGCAATGGTCAGAGAAAACTCCTATGATGGCAAGAATGACAAGATCAGAAAACTGCCTATTAAATTTTCATCCACATTAAGAAGAAGGAGGAGGAGGAAGAAGAGGAAGAGGAAGAGAAAGAGAAAGAGGAAGAGGAAGAGGAAGAGGAAGAGGAAGAAGAAGAAGAAGAAGAAGAAGAAGAAGAAGAAGAAGAAGAAGAAGAAGAAGAAGAAGAAGAAGACAGAGACAGAGAGACAGACAGAGACAGAGACAGAGAGACAGAGAGGCAGATAGACAGAAACAGACAGCAAGACAGAGAGACAAAGAGAGGGACAGAGAGACAGATAAATGCCCCACAGTCTTTAAGAGTCTCAATAATGTTTAAAAGTTCAAAGACAAATACCAAACATAAGACAGTCTCTTCGTGTGAACCCAAAAGAACCAAAAACTCAGTTGTATACTTTCAACATATAATGACACAGAATATGCATCCCCATTCCAAAAGGATAGAGTAGGGAAAAATTTATCAAAGCAAGATTGACGGCAACCAACAAATTGGGAAAAGATCTTCACCAATCCTACATCAGATAGAGGGCTAATATCCAATATATATAAAGAACTCAAGAAGTTAGACTCCAGAAAACCGAACAACCCTATTAAAAAATGGGGTACAGAGTTAAACAAAGAATTCTCACCTGAAGAACTTCGGATGACGGAGAAGCATCTTAAAAAATGCTCAACTTCATTAGTCATTAGGGAAATGCAAATCAAAACAACCCTAAGATTTCATCTTACACTAGTCAGAATGGCTAAGATTAAAAATTCAGGAGACAGCAGGTGTTGGAGAGGGTGTGGAGAAAGAGGAACACTCCTCCACTGCTGGTGGGGTTGCAAATTGGTACAACCACTCTGGAAATCAGTCTGGCGGTTCCTCCGAAAACTGGGCACCTCACTTCCAGAAGAACCTGCTATACCACTCCTGGGCATATACCCAGAGGATTCCCCACCATGTAATAAGGATACATGCTCTACTATGTTCATAGCAGCCCTATTTATAATTGCCAGATGCTGAAAAGAACCCAGGTATCCCTCAACAGAAGAGTGGATGCAAAAAATGTGGTATATCTACACAATGGAGTACCATTCAGCCATTAGAAACAATGAATTCATGAAATTCTTAGGCAAATGGATGGAGCTAGAGAACATCATACTAAGTGAGGTAACCCAGACTCAAAAGGTGAATCATGGTATGCACTCACTAATAAGTGGTTATTAACCTAGAAAACTGGAATACCCAAAACATAATCCACACATCAAATGAGATACAAGAAGAAAGGAGGAGTGGCCTCTGGTTCTGGAAAGACTCAGTGAAACAGTATTCAGCAAAACCAGAACGGGGAAGTGGGAAGGGGTGGGTGGGAGGACAGGGGAAGAGAAGGGGGCTTACGGGACTTTCGGGGAGTGGGGGGGGGCTAGAAAAGGGGAAATCATTTGAAATGTAAGTAAATTATATCGAATAAAAAAAAATTAAAAAAAAAAAGCAAGATTGAAAGGGAGCATATCTGTAGCTCCATATCTGTACAGCAAACTTGAAGCTCTGTTTGTGGCAACTATGACTTCAGTTTCAAAAGCCTTGGGTGTCTCTTCACCTCCCTTATTGCTGTCTGCAACACAAATCTCACTCTTGGGCTAATTTCATTCCCTGCTTGCAGCTGTCCATGGCAGATGTCTCCCAGCTCTGACATCTCCAGCATCTTGTAGGGTCTGCATCACAAGCATGGCTTCACCTTCACAATTTCAGTCATTAGTGTCTCAGGGACTCCAACCCTGCCATACTTTGCCTGACCTTGTCAACTCTTATGAAACTGGATAGGAAGAATTCATAAACCCTCAACACTGCAACTTTATGCCAAAATCTGTACCATGTAGACAACACTGACAAATTTAGTTAAAAGCTTGGGATGGACCATGACTATTTGTGCCACAGTTGAAGCAGCTTCTGTATCTGAAGCAAGTGAAAGTCTCCCTGGGAGAGAGCTAAGGCTCTGTTGTCATAAGCTGACAGATCACCTAGGCATAGTAAGCTTGCTCCGAGGGAGTTTTCCTCTGGTACCAGAGCAGAGTAAGTGATTTCTCCTTTATGATTCTGATCTCTTCTTTTTCAGCACATGAGCTGTCTACAACATTAGGTACCTAGCACTCTTTTCCTTTCTAAACTACACGTTGAAAAATGTGTACTTGTTCATTTTCGCTGTATAGATTCATAAGAGTAATAACTGATATCATTTCCACAGACTTAGTGTTATCCTATCTTGAAGGTTCATCTTTCAAAAAATTAGTTCACTAATTTGTTTATTCATTTTATGTTTTAAAAAGAGGATCTCACTACATAGCCCTGACTGATCTGGAAGTCTTCATGAAGAGTTTGACCTTGAGCTCATAGAAAACCACTACCTTTGTACTCTGAGTGATATATATATATATATATATATATATATATATACACACACACACACACATATATATATGTATGTATATATATGTATATATGTGTGTGTGTGTGTGTGTGTGTGTGTGTGTGTATCTCAACACATCCACCCCAAAATTAGCCCATTACTTTTAAATTCAGCCTTATTCAAATTCTCAGAATGTTGGCAGAATGCAAACAAAATCACATACAAATTGCCCCTATCTCTATTTCTTATAGAGTACTAGTTGCTCCCTGAACTGTCTGCATTTCTCTTGGCATTACTACCTTACCACTTTATAGCAGAGGACCCTTTAAACTGTTCCTAACAGTCAATATGTTTATCCTGGTCAAAGTTCCAAACTTTCCAATGAAATATTCCAAAGGAATAAAAGCCATATGGTCTGGGCAAATGTAGCAAGATCCCACTATAGTACCAATTACCACATTAGTTACATTTCGACTTCTGCCATATATCACCTTAATGAAGAGCAATCTAGAGGGAAAAAATGGAGAGATAGAGTCCATTATGACAGGAAAGGCACATCAATGTTCAGGGAAAATGTGACAACAGGAATAGAAAGCTTCCTGGTGGCATTTTCATCTGTACACAGGAAAAAAAGGCACAGCATAGGAGACAGGGTGAAGCTCTAATTCTAAAAGCCTGCACTGTTGACATACTTCTAACAAGGTCTCACCTCATATAGATTCCAGACCCTTCCCTATCAGAGCCACCAAATGGGTATCAAGTGTTCAAATACATAAGCGTATGGGGGACATTTTTTATTAAAACCCATACAGATGTCAGTGGCCCCTTGGGCACTCAAGTTTAGGATGCTGGGCACAAAGCAGAAGGGCTCACATGAAGCAATGTATAAAGGTATTAATCAAAAGAACTGCATTCGTGGAATTTAAAGCTCACTGGTGCCCTTTTCTATTATTTACATAGTCAAAATGGAATGGGTTTTTGCTTACTTTTTACTATTTTTTTTATTTTTATGTTTTTTAATATGATAGTGGAGTAAATATGATAGAAGACAAGGATGAAGGTTTTTTTTTTTTAATCTTTCTATTTCTTTCCAGATTTGTGAGTTCTTTCTGGGTTCTTGTGAAGAATTTAGTCATCTCTGTCAATAAGACACATTCTTACAGAAATTGGGTCTTCCCTGATTGTAGCCAAATTACTCAAATTTCTGTTGAGTCTTTCAACTTTGACTGTTGTCTTTGGTTTTGTTATTTCCATTGCTGTCTTAAAACTTCAATGATGAAATTTACAGAAATATCTCTATAGCATTTGTTCTGATAATTGTAATGGGATATTAGCTAACCCATTTATCATTCTTAGAGGTCAATAATAAGACTGATATGATCAAAGTAAATATTCAAATAATGACAATAGCATGAACCTTGAGAAAACCATTTTTCTCTTCAGCAGTCTTATTCAAACATTTTTGCTTATATATATCTGTGTGTATCATTTATGAAAAGAGGGTCTACTGGAATACAGAATCCACGAATCTGAAGCAACCTTAATGTGTTGGTTTGAATGAAAGCGGTCCCCACAGCTACATAGTGAGTGGCACTATTAGGAAGTATAACCTTGTTGGAGAAAGTGTGGAATTGTGTCACTGGGCATGACCTTTGAGATTTTAGTCTAGTGGTTTATTCTTCCATCCTGCTGCCTGAGGATATTGAGGTAAAAACTTCAGCCCCTCTCCAGCCTGTACTCCACCATGCTTCCTGCCATGATGATAATGGACTACACCTCAACTCTAAGCCAGTCCCCAACTAAATGTTTTTCTTTATAAGAGTTTCTGTGGTCCAAGTGTCTTTTCATAGCAATTGAAACACTAACTAAGACACATTGGACTAAGCATAGGGTCTCCAATGGAGGAGCTAGAGAAAGGACTGAAGGAGCTGAAGGGGTTTGCAGCCCCATAGGAAGAACAACAATAGGAACCAACGAGTACCCTCAGAGCACCAGGGACTAAAAGACCAATCAAAGAGTACACGTGGAGGGATCCATGGCTCCAGATGCACATGTAGCAAAGGATGGCCTTGTTGGACATCAAAGGGAAGAAAGGCCATTGGTGCTGAGAAGGTTTGATGCCCCTATACTGGGAATGCCAGGACAGGGAAGTGCAAATGGGTGGGTTGATGAACAGGAGGAGGGGGAATGCGTTAGGGGATTTTTGGATGGGAAACTAGGAAAGGGTATAAAGATGGAAATGTAAATAAAGAAAATATCTAATTCAAAAAGGAAAAAAGGATGTGATAATAATAAATTTAATATTTCACATTGAAAAAAAGGACACTTAGAATGACTATGCTAAACTTCACGATCGCACACAACTAATCCCTAGCTTATCTATTACACATGTGTTGATCCTGAGCAGTAGATACACATGTGCTACACTGGTTGACAAAGAAAAGTTTAAGCTTCACTTTAGTTAGAACAATGTTTCCTGAATTGTATTTACTTCTTAGGTTTAGGTCAGGTTTTTACATCTTATAATCCAAAATAAAAAATATTCTGATAGTCTCAGATGTGGGACAGGAAAACAATGACAGTATTTATCATTTTTTGGCATGAAACTGCCTGGTCTTAGAAGAACATTAAATTGTCATTGACCTTAAAACATTTTCAGCTTAAAGGCTCATACAACTGCAGAAGTCAATGTATTTTTTTCTTCAGTATTCTGTTCCAAACTCAGCCACAAAAGTAAACTTTTGGCAAAAGTGATTAAACTTCAGCAAAATACCAAAGAAGACTTGCCAAAGTAATACTTTCCCTTTCATTTTAATCCCCTGCCTATTCTGGGCAAAATCAGCCCATATGTTTCTATTTTATTTATATTTAGAAATATTTTTTCAGTAGTGTGATGTCCAGAAACATACTGGTATTTTGAACAAATTATTCTCTTTGTCCTCCACATCTGCATTGGTCTGAATCTAAAAGATTTTTCTAACCTTTGAAGTTCAAATAGTGAGAATCCCTTCAGTTTAGAACTTGGTAAAATGTGAACCCTCGTTTCTCCTTTTCTATCAAATGCTTATAATCAATCATTTGAGTGTAGTTTTCCAAGATAATAATGCCATATTGAATTGCATAGTTTTCCTTTGATGTTAAAAGCAGATGAAAGAACCCAATGTGGGCAAGCACTTCCTAGTTTGCCACAAGAAGATTAAATAATCACCCTTTGTATTTGCCTCTATGAGCACAGTCACTTTTTGTAAGTCATATCCAAACCATGATGTGTCTTTTTCCATATTAAAAATGAATGCATTAGACATAATGTGGAAAACTAGCTTTTTCTGAACACTCCTACACCAGCCATGCTGTCCATACCCAGAACCCCATCCACACATTTCATTTTTCTTTTGAAAATAATTTAATGCATCTGTTGCAAGTCCTGAAGTGAAAAAAGAGACATAAACACTACTGAAAGTAAGACATGTTGTTGACAGGCTTCAGGCCAATAGACTTGGAAAGACCAAGCAACCTGCCAAGTAAACCTCACGATTTATCCCACAAAAGCACACTGTATATGAAGGCCAGCCACAGAGCCAGGGCCAGAGCACTAAAGAGATGGTTCTCCAGGGAAGTAACTTGCCTAGCTGCAGTTTTAATGTCAAACTAACTGAACCCATATAAAGGGATGGTCTCAGGGTGTTGCTTATTTATTTCATTAAATCATCTGTAAACATCAAATAACTGGAAGCCATACTCTCCTGTGATGATGTGCTCGGTTCTTGCATAGAAAGGATGTATATAGAATGAGACATTGAGAATGACTTCATAAGGGAATAGAAAAGCTAGCAGAACATAGACGACTGGGTAATCACTGCTCCACCTCACTTTAACCCCCTCCCACAGTCACTCGCCTGTATCCCTCTCTCCTTCTCCTCTAAGAGCATGGAGCACCTCTTGGGTATTCCCAGACCCTGGCACATTAAGTCTTTTCAGGGCTAGGCATATCCTTTCCCACTGAGGTCGAACAAGGCAGCCCTCTAGAAGAACATATCCCATAGACAGGCAACAGCTTTAGTGATAGCCCTCACTCCCGTTGTTCAGGACCCACATGAAGGCCAAGCTGCACATCTACTACATATGTGCAGGGGCCTAGGTCCAGCCTGTGTATGTTCTTTGGATGGTGGTTCAATCTCTAAGAGTTCATGGATCCAAGTTAGTTGACTCTGTTCGTCTTCCTATGAAACTCCTATCTTCTTAATCCTTTCCTCTTTTGTAAGAGTCCTCAGTCTCTATCTGTTTGGCTGTGTGTGTCTGCATCTGTCCGAGTTGGCTGCTTAGTGTAGCCTCTCACAGGGCAGCCATGCCATATTTCTATGTACAAACATAACAGAGTATTATTAATTGTGTCAGGGATTGGTGCTTGCCCATAAGGTGGGTCTCTAGTTGGGCTGGTTAGCTTGGCCATTCTCTCAGTCTCTGCTCCATCCCCTGTCCCTGAATTTCTTGTAGATGGGATAAATCTTGGGTTGAAAGTTTTATGCATGGGTCAGTTCTGTATCCCCAATACTGAGAGTCCAAACCAAGGTCCTCTTCTACTCCAGGACTCTGGAACTTACATGAGATACTCCCTCAACACCCCATATCTGCCAATTGCAGATTCTCATTCATTTTCATGGGCATATGGCCATTTCTACTATCCCTTCCCATACTATTTTCTGACCACTCCATTCCCCTCTCCATCCCCTCTCCTACCCATTTCCCTCCCTCCATCTGCCTTCTGCACCTATTATATTTCTTCTAAGAGAGATTTGAGCATCCTCACTTGGGTCTTCCTTTTGTTTAGCTTTTTTCAGTCTGATGATTATAGCATGGGTATCCTGATGATTATAGCATTGATATCCTGTGTTCTATGGTTAATATCCTCTTAAAAGTGAGTATATATCATACCTGTCATTTGGGTCTGATTTACTTCCTTCAGGATGATATCTTAAAGTTCCATCTATTTACCTGAAAAATTTATAGTATCTTTCTTTTTAATAGCTGAATAGTATTCCATTGTACAGATGTACTACATTTCTTTATCCATTCTTCAGTTGAGGGGCACCTAGGTTGTTTCCAGTTTCTGGTTATTATGAAGAAACCTGCTATAAACATAGTTGAGTATATATTTCTGTGGTATCTTTTTGGTATACAGTCAGGAGTGGGTTAGCTTTGCATTGAGGTAGAACTTTCCCTAGTTGTTTGAGAAACTGTGAAACTGATTTCCAAAGTGGTTGTACAAGTTTACACTCCCACCAGCAATGGAGGAGTGTTCCTTTTGCTCCAAATCCTTGCCAGCATGGGCTATCACTTCAGTTTTTTGATCTTAGTTATTCTGACAAGTGAAAGATGGAATCTCAGAGTTATTTTTATTTTAATTTACCTGATAACTAAATTCTTTGAACATTTCTTCAACTGATTTTTAGCCATTCGTGAGTCCTCTGTTGAGAATTCTATATTTAGCTTTGTACTCCATTTTTAACTGGGTTATTTTGGTTGTTGGTATCTAATTTCATGAGTGCCTTATAGATACTGGGTAAGAGCCCTCTGTCAGATGTAGATTTGGTAAAGATCCTTTCCCAATCTGTAGGTTAGTGTGTTGTCCTATTGACAATATGCTTTGTTTTACAGAATCTTTTCAGTTTCATAAGGTCCCAATTAGCAATTGTTGATCTTAGAGCCTGATTCACTGATGTTCTTTACAAGAAGTTGTCTCCAGTACCAATGAGTTCAAGCCTATTCCATACTTTCTGTTCTATAATATTTAGTGTATCTGTTGTTGTTGTTGTTGCTGCTGAGGTCTTTGATTCACTTGGATTTGAGTTCTGTGCAGGGTGATAAAATATGGACCTATTTTTATTCTACATGTAGATATCCATATTTTAACAGCAACATTTGTTGAAAATGCTTTCTTTTTATTATATTGTCTTGCCTTATTTGTCAAAAACCAAGTATCTATAGGTGTGTATGTTTATTACAGGATCTCCAGTTCAGTTTGTGAGTATTTTATTGAGTATTTTTTGCAGCAGTGTTCATAAGAGAAATCAGTCTGAAGATCTCTTCCTTTGTTGAGTCTGCATGGGTTAGGTATCAGGAAGACTGTGACCTCACAGAATGAGTTTGGCAGTATTACTTCTGCTTCTATTGTTTGGAATAGTTTGAGGAGTTATTGCTATTAGGTCTTCTTGAAAAGTCTGTAGAAATTCTGCACTAAAACCATCTGGCCCTGGGTCATTTTTGTTTGTTTGTTGTTGTTGACAGATTTTTAATCACTGCTTCTACTTCCTTAGAGGTTATAGGGCTGTTTAAATAGTTTACCTGCTCTTGAATTAGCTTTGGTAAATGCTATTTTCAGATTTTGTGAAGTACAGCATTTTGAAGTAAGACCTAATGATTCTTTTTTTTTCCCACAAATAATCAAGCTGCTATTCGTGCAAAGTATAATAAATACATAAACACTGAGTAACACTTATTTAATTTCCATAGCATCACATTTGGATACTTTTGTCAACCAATCCTAGTTAACAAATTCCCAAATAAACGCCTAATTTAAAGGAAAATAAAAAGTTTTAAAGCTGGAATTCTATGAAGTAAATTGAAATTTGCTGATAATACACAACAGAACAGTAATAAAAGTAGTAAATATTTGATGACTCAAAACTCCATGATTCTAGGCTGAAAAGATGACCCTCAAGGATGGAGAGATATTAGTAGTACTGTATTTCTTAAGTAGAGTACCTGAGATCAATTCCTAAGACACAAAGCAGAAAGTTTACAGCTACATACAACTGCAGGTCCCTCAGAATCAATGCACTCTTCTGGCCTTTGAAGGCACTACAAACAGAAAGGTATACACATCACCACCACCTCCACAACCATTACCACCACTACTGTTGCAACTACTCACATTAGTAACTCTTTGAAAAAATCACCCTCACAATTCTACAACAGGATTTATTCTATGACCACATTCAGTTATTCAGATATAGAACAATAAGAACATAAATATCAGTGTTCACATGATAGTTAAAAGTTTTGAAAAATTATTCCCATGGGAACATCCCTGGAGGGAAACAGGCATTTTCTTGTGAAATACTTCATCGAAGGCTTCAGCTTGGGCCACTGTGAAGTGATTCTTCCAGTCCCCAGTTGTGCCTGGAGAATGTGAAACAGGTACATAGGTGGATTAATAATGGTCATAACACTGCTTTAGCTCCTCACATCATATACTCATCCCTCACACATAATAAATCAACTTATTATTTTCTGTAAAAACTTTATTAAGCCCTGAAATCATATATATATACTTCTCCCTCTGTGGAAATTATGTCCCACCTTTTCGTCTCCCATCCAATATGCTAGACAATCTAACGGTAGCAACACTGGCTTGACTTTTTATATAACCAGATTATTCCTGCTTCCCATCCAACCTGTTCCCATCAAACTATCCAACTCAATAATGTTCATCATCTCAATGATCCAAACAGATTTCAATTGTTCTGTCTATATTTTAGTATTTACTTTAGAAGTTCTTCACTGCAGGCTAGCAACTTTTAATTAATATCTTATAATAACTTGTACTTTTGTGTGTATGGGTTCACATAAGTGCTGCAGATACACACAGTTTGAGCAGCATTTCAGCTGTCCTCAGTGACCACTGCTATGTCCCCCCTTTCAATTCTGACTTTGTTTATTTGGATACTGTCGCTCTGTCTTTTCATTACATTGGCTAAGTATTTGTCTATCTTGTTGATTTTTCTAAAAGAACCAGCTATCAGCTTTGCTGATTCTTTGTATTGTTTTTTTTGTTAATTTCTAACTGATTGAATTCAGCCCTTATTTTCATTGTCTCCTGCCTTCTACTCTTCTTTTGTCTTTTTGATTCTCATTTTCTTCAGCTTTCAGGTACACTTTTAAATTGCTGGTAGGATAAATTTCTAATTTCTTTATGGAAGTATTTAAAGTTATGAACTTTGTTCTTAGAATTCCTTTCATTCATAAATATGAATATGTTGTTTAGTGAGAAATATTAAAAAGGACAGGCAGTGAACATAGTGGAGCACATACCCTTATTACATGCTGGGGAATCCTCTGGGTATATGTCCAGGAGTGGTATAGCAGGATCCTCCAGAAGCGGCGTGCCCAGTTTTCTGAGGAACCACCAGACTGATTTCCAGAGTGGTTGTACAAATTTGCAACCCCACCAGCAGTGGAGGAGTGTGCCTCTTTCTCCACATCCTTGCCAACACCTGCTGTCTCCTGAGTTTTTAATCTTAGCCATACTGACTGGTGTAAAGTGAAATCTCAGGGTTGTTTTGATTTGCATTTCCCTAATGACTAATGAAGTTGAGCATTTTTTAAGATGTTTCTCAGCCATCCGAAGTTCTTCAGATGAAAATTCTTTGTTTAGCTCTGTACCCCATTTTAAAGGGTTATTTGGTTTTCTGGGGTCTAACTTCTTGAGTTCTTTATATATATTGGATATTAGCCCTCTGTCAGATTTAGGGTTGGTGAAGATCTTTTCCCAATTTGTTGGTTGCCAATTTGTCCTTTTGGTGGTGTCCTTTGCCTTATTTATAATAGCCAGAAGCTGGAAAGAACCCAGGTATCCCTCAACGGAGGAATGGATACCAAAAATGTGGTATATATACACAATGGAGTAGTATTCAGCCATCAGAAACAATGAATTCATGAAATTCTTAGACAAATGGATGGAGCTGGAGAACATCATACTAAGTGAGGTAACCCAGTCTCAAAAGATCAATCATGGTATGCACTCACTAATAAGTGAATATTAGCCTAGAAAATTGGAATACCCAAAACATAATCCGCATATCAAATGATATCCAAGAACAGAGGAGTGGCCCCTGGTTATGGAAAGACTCAGTGTAGCAGTATAGGGCAATACCAGAACAGGGAAGTTGGAAGGGGTGGATGGGGGAACAGGGGGGAGGGAAGAGGGCTTATGGGACTTTTGGGGAGTGGGAAGGCAGAAAAGGGGAAATCGTTTGAAATGTAAATAAAAATATATCGAATAAAAAAAAAGAAAAAAAGGAAAAAAAAGGACAGGCAGGCTTCCTTCACTATTGCCAGCAACTCTCTGCCCCAGTGTGGTCTCTAGACATCTGCCTCTAGACTATCATCATCAGCAACCAATCACAGTGTTCCCAGCTCCAGTTCACTTGTCTCATATCTGCTGGTTCCTTCTCAGCCATAAAACCCTGTGGTTGGTGGTCCCACATTCCAGTATCCCAGTAAAACAAAACCCTTAAAATTTATAATTAGCCAGTCAGACATATATCAATAAATTCTCAATTCACAAGATGCCCACACAATAATTACTATGCCAATATCATGATAATAATACTAACTGCCACTAAGATTAGACAACTTACCCCAATTATGTAATCCCTGTACAATATCATATTTACCTGTCACTATTCAAATCCATGCTGTTTCTCAATAATCATGCCTGCCATCCACCTTCCTTCCTCTACCCCTCCTCCTCTTTCTACCTCTGTAACTCTTAGCTCCGCCTCCCTTTTCCCTGTCCAATCACAGGCCTCCTGCTGCACTTATTAGTGCACTTATTGAACAGATTGGAGAGGGAAAATCCTGCCACATATCACCCATTCAGTTTAACTAAAAACAAACAAACAAATAAAAACAAAAACAAACAAAAACATTTCTCTCAAATATAAATTGAGCAAAACTATTACCATTTTGTAATTTATAAAGTACAAGATAGACCTAACATCCAGTCCATCATTTTTTTCAATTAGATATTTTCTTTATTTACATTTCACATGTTATCCCTTTCTGGTTTCTCCTCTGAAAACATTCCATCCCCTGCCTTCCCCCTACTTGCCAACTCATCCATTCCCGCTTCCCTGTCCTGACATTCCCCTATACTGGGGCATCGGGCTTTATCAGGGCCAAGGGCCTCTTCTCCCTTTGATGTCCAACGAGGACATCCTCTACTACATATGAAACTGGAGCCATGGGTCTCTTCCATGAGTACTCTTTGGTTGGTAGTTTAGTCCCTGGGAGCTTTGGGGGTACTGGTTGGTTCATAATATGGTTCTTCCTATGGGACTGACAGCTCCTTCAACTCCTTGGATTATTTCTCTAGCTCCACAATTGGGGACCTTATGCTCAATCCAATGGCTGACTGGGAGCACTCACCTCTGTACTGGCACAGCCTCTCAGGAGGCAGCTATATCAGGCTCCTGTCAGCAAGCACTGTTGGCATTCACATTATTGCCTGCACTTGTTGACAGTATATAGGGTGGGTCACCAGGTGGGGAAGTCTGTGGATGGCCTTTCCTTCAGTCTCTTCTCTACTATTTGTGTATGTATCTCCTCCTGTTGCAATTTTGATCCCACTTCTAAGAAGGACAAAGTATACATACTTTGGTCTTCCTTCTTCTTGAGCTTCAATTGGTCTGTCAATTGTAAACTTCTGGGCTAATATCCACTTATCAGTGAGTGAATACTGTGTGTGTTCTTTTGTGATTTGGTTACCTCACTCAGGATGATATTTTCTAGTTCCATCTATTTGCCTAAAAATTTCATGAATTCATTGTTTTTAATAGCTGAGTAGTATACCATTGTGTAAATGTACCAGTTTCTGTATCCATTTCTCTGCTGAGGGACATCTAGGCTCTTTCCAGTTTCTGGCTATTATAAATAAGTCTTCTATGACCATAGTGGAACATGTGTCCTTATTACATGTTCGAGAATCTTCTGGGTATATACCCATGAGTGGTATAACTGGGTCCTCGGGTATGTCCAATTTTCTGAGGAATTGCCAAACTGATTTCCAGAGTGGTCGTACCAGCTTCCAATCCCACCAGCAGTGGAGGAGTGTTCCTCTTTCTCCACATCCTCACTGGCACCAGCTGGCACCTGAGTTTTTGATCTTAGCCATTTTGACTGGTGTGAGGTGCAATCTCAGGGTTGTTTTGATTTACATTTCCCCTGATGACTAAGGATGTTGAACATTTCTTTAGGTGCTTCTCAGCTATTCTGTATTCCTCAATTGAGAATTCTTTATTTAGCTCTGTACCCTATTTTTAATAGGGTTATTTGGTTCTCTGGTATTTGGTTCTTGAGTTCTTTGTATATATTGGATATTAGTCCCCTGTCTGACGTAGGGTTGGTAAAGATCTTTTCCCAATTTGGTGGTTGCCGTTTTGTCCAATTGACAGTGTCCTTTGCCTTATGGAAACTTTGTAATTTTATGAGGTACCATTTGTCAATTCTTGATCTTATAGCATAAGCTATTGGTGTTCTGTTCAGGAAATTTTCCCCTGTGCCCATGTGCTTGAGGCCCTTCCCCACTCCTTTCCTATTAGTTTAAGTGTATCTGGTTTTATGTGGAGGGCCTTTATCCACTTGGACCTGAGCTTTGTACAAGGAGATAAGCATGGATTTATTTGCATTCTTCTGCATGATAACTGCCATTTGAAACAGCACCATGTGTTGAAAAGGCTATCCTTTTTCCACTGGATGGTTTTAGCTCCTCTATCAACGATCAAGTGACCATAGGTGTGTGGGTTCATTTCTGGATCTTTAATCCTATTCCGTTGATCAACCTGCCTGTCACTGTACCAATACCATACAGTTTTTACCACTATTGCTCTGTAGTACTGCTTGAGGTTGGGGATACTGATTCCTCCAGAAGTTCTTTTATTGTTGAGAAATGTTTTAGCTATCCTGGGTTTTTTTTTTTATTCAAGATTAATTTGAGAATTGTTTTTTCTAACTATATGAAGTGGTGAGTTGGAATTTTAATGGGGATTGCATTGAATCTGTAGATTGCTTTTGGTCATATGGGCATTTTACTATATTAATCCTGCCAATCCACAAGCATGGGAGATCTTTCCATCTTCTGAGGTCTTCTTCAATTTCTTTCTTCAGAGACTTGAAGTTTGTGTCATTCAGTTATTTCACTTGTTTGGTTAGCATCACACTGAAATATTTTACATTGTTTGTGACAATTGTGAAGTGTGTTGCTTCCCTGATTTCTTTCTCAGCCTGTTTATCCTTTGAGTACAGGAAGGCTACTGACTTGTTTGAGTCAATTTTATATCTGGACACTTTGCTAAAATTGTTTTTCAGCTATAGGAGTTTTCTGGTGGAGTGTTTTGGGTTGCTAAAGTATACTATCATATCATCTGCAAGCAGTGATAATTTGACTTCTTCCTTTCCAATTTGTATACCTTTGACCTCCTTTTGTTGTCTAATTGCTTTAGCTAGAACTTCAAATATATATTGAATAGATATGGAGAGAGAGAGAGCAGCCTCGTCTAGTCCCTGATTTTAGTGGGATTGCTTCAAGTTTCTCTCCATTTAGTTTGATGTGGGCTACTGGTTTGCTGTATATTGCTTTTATTATGTATAGATATAGACCTTGAATTCCTGATCTTTCCAAGACTTTTAACATGAAGGGAGGTTGAATTTTGTCAAATGCTTTTTCAGCATGTAATGAAATGACAATGTATTTTTTCTTTGAGTTTGATTATGTAGTGGATTACATTGATGGATTTCCGTATATTGGACCATCCTTGCTTCCCTGGGATGAAGCCTACTTCATTGTGGTGAATGACCCTTTTGATGTGTTCTTGGATTCGGTTGGCAAGATGTTTTTTGAGTATTTTTGCATCTCCCTCATTCGTAAAAGAAACTTTACTAAACCTCAAAGCACACATTGCACCTAACACAATAATTGTGGGGGACTTCAACACTCCACTTTCCTCAATGGACCGATCAGGAAAACAGAAACTAAACAGGGACACAATAAAACTAATTGAGGCTTTGGACCAATTGGACTTGACCGATATTTATAGAACATTTCATCCTAAAACAAAAGAATATACCCTTTTCTCAGCACCTCATGGTACCTTCTCCAAAATTGACCATGTAATTGGTCACAAGACAGACCTCAACAAATATAAGAAGATCAAACTAATCCCATGCCTCCTATCAGATCACTATGGAGTAAGAGTGGTCTTCAATGGCAACAAAAGCAACAGAAAGCCTACATACACATGGAGGCTGAACAATAATCTACTCAGTGACACCTTGGCCAAAGAAGAAATAAAGAAAGAAATCAGAGACATTTTAGAATTTAATGAAAATGAAGGCACAACATACCCAAATCTTTGGGACACAATGAAAGCAGTGCTAAGAGGAAAACAAATAGCCCTGAGTGCCTCCACAAAGAAAATGGAGAGTGCATACACTAGCAGCTTAATGACACACCTGAAAGCCCTGGAACAAAAAGAAGCCAATTCACCCAGGAGGAGTAGAAGGCAGGAAATCATCAAACTCAGGGCTGAAATAAGTCAAGTGGAAACAAAGAGAACCATAAAAAGAATCAACGAATACAGGAGCTGTTTTTTTTTGAGAAAATCAATAAGATAGATAGACCCTTAGCCAGACTGACCAAAGGGCAAAGAGAAAGTATCCAAATTAACAAAATTAGAAATAAAAAGGAAGATATAACAACAGAAACTGAGGAAATTAAAAAAATCATCAGATCCTACTACAAAAGCCTATACTCAACACAACTGGAGAATCTGGAGGAAATGGACAATTTCCTAGACAGATACCAAATACCAAAATTAAATCAGGACCAAATAGATCATCTAAACAGTCCCATAACCCCTAAAGAAATAGAAGGGGTCATAGAAAGCCTTCTATCAGTCTGGCGGTTCCTCCGAAAACTGGGCACCTCACTTCCAGAAGATCCTGCTATACCACTCCTGGGCATATACCCAGAGGATTCCCCACCATGTAATAAGGATACATGCTCTACTATGTTCATAGCAGCCCTATTTATAATTGCCAGATGCTGGAAAGAACCCAGGTATCCCTCAACAGAAGAGTGGATGCAAAAAAATGTGGTATATCTACACAATGGAGTACTATTCAGCCATTAGAAACAATGAATTCATGAAATTCTTAGGCAAATGGATGGAGCTAGAGAACATCATACTAAGTGAGGTAACCCAGACTCAAAAGGTGAATCATGGTATGTACTCACTAATAAGTGGATATTAACCTAGAAAACTGGAATACCCAAAACATAATCCACACATCAAATGAGGTACTAGAAGAAATGAGGAGTGGCCCCTGGTTCTGGAAAGACTCAGTGAAGCAGTATTCGGCAAAACCAAAACGGGGGAAGTGGGAAGGGGTGGGTGGGAGGACAGGGGAAGAGAACGGGGCTTACGGGACTTTCGGGGAGTGGGGGGCTAGAAAAGGGGAAATCATTTGAAATGTAAATAAATTATATCGAATAAAAAAAATTAAAAAAAAAAAGAAAGCCTTCCAACCAAAAAAAGCACAGGACCATATGGCTTCAGTGCAGAATTCTATCAGACCTTCAAAGAAGACTTAAGACCAATACTCTTCAAAGTATTCCACAAAATAGAAACAGAAGGAACACTACCCAATTCCTTCTATGAAGCCACAATTACGCTGATACCAAAACCACGCAAAGATCCAACAAAGAAAGAGAACTTCAGACCAATTTCCCTTATGAACATCGATGCAAAAATACTCAATAAAATTCTTGCCAACCGAATTCAAGAACACATAAAAACGATCATCCACCATGATCAAGTAGGCTTTATTCCAGAAAAGGGGAAACCATTTGAAATATAAATAAAAAATATATCGAATAAAATTTAAAAAATAATTAAAAAAATTAGCCACACTGCAACATTCAGAGTGAAAACTAAGTGATACTTATATGACAGAATCTACTTAACACAGAAATATGTTCTTACTGTGCTCTTTAAAATACAGTGAAGTCAGAATCAGCATGTATTTTATGTTATGGTTGAAGAAAAGGAAAACTCTTAATAATTACTGCCTAATGAAGACATTGAAGGTCTCATCCACAGTGATTCTTCTTGGCTTTGTGACCACTTGGAAAGGTGCACACCCCACTACACAGAAAAATGACTACATATTAGTTGATGACTTACAGTCTGTACTCCAACTCCCCAACAATGGTCAGCAGCAGCTGTGGATGGAAGTCTAAGGGTTTTGCAGTTGTTCAGTCCCAGGAGGCAAGCAGTCAAAGAAGAGAGTAAATCTTTTTACTTCCAGTGTCCTTATGTAGGTCTCCAGCAGAGGGTGTGGCCCAGATTAAAGGTGTGTGCCACCACACTTTTAATCCCAGATGACCTTGAACTCAGAAATCTCCCTGTCTAATCTTCTGGAATTCATAGTCACTATGCTTCAAGATCTCCATGCCAAGATCCAGGTCAGAAACTTGTATCTCTCAGCCTCCAGATTAGGATCATAGGTGAGCCTTCCAATTCTGGATTGTAGTTCATTCCATATATAGTCAAACTGACAAGCAGGAATAGCCACTACAACTATATACTTTCAAAGTTAAGATAGCATTAATGAACACAGAATTTTTTATTCACTTCAAAGTTCTTAATAAGAATTTTAATCTAAATTAATGTACCACAAATATGAAGCCTCAATAAGACTAAGTCAAATAGTGTATTTATTCAGCCCTTTTTGTTGGAGTCCTATTTCAAATTTTACTAATAAAGGGGATTCATAGAAAAAATAAATAAATACACAGAAAAAGTAATTAAGATGGCAAATTCTGTTAACAGTGTGTTTTGCATTGTGGAACCAATCTCCACTTTAGTTTTATCATTTAAATCAGAAATTCGATATACATTATACAGGCAAATATTTTCTTTGGCTTCCACTCCTTGGAGATCATCATTCCATCTTATTTCTGTATGAATTTTACTCTAATAGATGGTTTAGGGAATGGAGCTATGCAATATTTGTCATCTCGTGATGGGTTTATTTCACTTAAGCATAATCTCAAGTTTTATCTATATCACAACATGCATCTCAAATCCTTCTACCTCAGGTCAAATGCTATATTGATATGGGTATATGCCATATTTTCCATATCCATTCCATCACTGAGGATCACTTGATTTATTTATTCTTTTCAGGTATTTTGAATGATGCTACTGTGGAAATAGATATAGAGACATATCTTTGAGTTCCTGCTTTCAATTATTTAGAGCACAGATCTATAAGTAGAGTTGCTGTAAGGAGTTTTGGTATATAATAAATTTAGATAGTTTTCATTATTGCTGAAATTATTGAAGTTATTGGTACTTTGTTTATTTTATAATAATTATAAAAATAACTTTTATTTGCCAGATGTAATTGTTATTACAGAGGCTTACTGCTAACTAAGCTCACAATTTCTAGTTCTCTCTGAATTCTGGATAGCTGGTTCAACTCAGCTGTTCTGCCTCAAATGTCTCTCCAAGCTGTCTGATTCAATCTGGCTTCGCTTGGCTTCTCACTGAATGGATCCGCTTAGCCTCAAACTATCTCTGGCAATTTTTTCGAATCTTCTGGTTCATTCATAGTCTCTGGCTTCAACTACATCTACATGAATACACAAAAGAACTCAACTTCACTGTACTCCAGTACTCTGTTCACTCAATGAAACTGTACTGAACTGCAGATTGACTGCTGCTCTCTCTCTGTGCAGCTCCTAAGTAGCTGCTATTTCCTGTCTGTCCTTAGGAGTTAGGTATTTATTCTCTCTGATACATTCTCTCAAATCCTTGTTTGATTTTCCACCCTGTTTTACCTTCAATTAGATGTCATTTTGAAGCATGGATGCTTCCTTCTCCCTTCGTGGTTTGGGATTTAAGGGGAGTCTGTGCTTTACCCAGAGGGATTAAAGGTGTGTCATCCCAGCAGGATCATACAGGCCCAGAAAGTCTTTGGGTATTATCCCTTATCAGAGCTGCCATGTGGTGACTGGATTAAAATTCTTCTACAACTAGTATTGATAACGGGCATTGGTGATGAATGTAAGGACCACTTTAATGTGTTCCACTTTTTAGGAAGTTCCCTTATAAGTCATGAACTTCATGTCATAAAGAGTCATAAAGTACATATGTATCCTTGAGAAAGAGAAAAACTTCATATAAGAGGTATCTTTGAATTGATGCTCAGGTCACAGTAGAGTTTTACTAGGCAGAGAAAAAAAAACATCCTAGGGAAAAGAAAGAGTACAAAGACATTAAGAGGTGGGAAATGCTAATTTCATTTACTTCAGTGAAATCACAACATCAAAGCCATATTGGCAAGGAAATACAATTTCAGGAGTAGAACACAGGTTTTAGAGAGGTGTGAGAGCTGGGAGGTAACAAAGTAATAAGACAAATTTAAACTACAAATAAAAGAGACCAAGTGGAGTCTTTAGGAGGATAGCTAATTTAAGTCACTCCTGTGAAGTTTGGATGGTGTGAAGTTTGGTGAAGATAAATTGCCACTGAAAAGCATATAGGAGAGATCTAATAAGGACTACCTTCCTGGTTGGTTATTTTGGGTAAAAGTCACTAGTAAAAAGAGTGTGGAGGGTCAACTTTGCATTCCCTCTCATTAGTCCTTAACTCTTCACAGTGACAGGAGCCTATATATAAAATAAGAACCATTATACCCAAAGGATGATCAGGCCTGTTCCTCAAGATATATAGGTAAATGCTTTGGACATTGCTACATGTACTAAGGTGATGTCAATATTATAGTTATATACTCATCACTCTGATAATTTATTCAATGTATTCAGTACATTATGTTAAATGTACCTTCCAACTAACAAGGCAGCTTATTTCCTTTAATAACAAAAGGTTGGATAAATCAAACTTTATTAAGAAGAAGTCAGTTCTTTCCAGTCTCTTGCATTTAAAATGAATAATGTAAAATAGTGTGGAGGCAAAGACAATAGAGCTGATGAATCATTTCAGCATTGCTTAGGTCCATTTTACATCACGTTTTCTCAAAGTTGTATGACCTTTACTATCAACTAAGAATAAGAATTTATGCACAGGCTTAAATTTTTCAAATGTTATTCTATAACCTTGCAGTTTTTCTCTCACACACACACACACACACACACACACACATATATATATGGAAGAAATCTGTCAAGCTCATTTGATGCCATGAGAATGGGAATCATATAAATACAGCTATTGTTGAGGTATTTAAAGTAGTACAGTTGTAAGGGAAAACATTTTAGTTTTGAACTGACATAGACTCTAACACATAGTCTAGATCTAACACAGTAGTTAGTGATAATAGGAATTAGCAAGACTGACCACTTATTCCATACATTAGCAGTTATGTATTGTACGCTTCCCAGCTATACCATGCATGGCAGCCCTTCAAGGTTTGATTCCCCTGTGAGAAGAGACACAAAGAAAGTAGCAACGATTTTGTGAATCTACTGAGAATCTGACTCAGAAAGTAAAAGATGGCACTGTGAATATGAATCCTAGCCCTCTCATATGCACAGAAGGAGGAGAGTAACTCTGAGAATGATTTGGAGAGACATTTTTTTTTTTTTTTGTCTTTTTTTTTATTTGATATAATTTATTTACATTTCAAATGATTTCCCCTTTTCTAGCCCCCCCCCACTCCCCGAAAGTCCCGTAAGCCCCCTTCTCTTCCCCTGTCCTCCCTCCCACCCCTTCCCAGTTCCCCGTTCTGGTTTTGCCAAATACTGTTTCACTGAGTCTTTCCAGAACCAGGGACCACTCCTGCTTTCTTCTTGTATCTCATTTGATGTGTGGATTATGTTTTGGGTATTCCAGTTTTCTAGGTTAATAACCACTTATTAGTGAGTGCATACCATGATTCACCTTTTGAGTCTGGGTTACCTCACTTAGTATGATGTTCTCTAGCTCCATCCATTTGCCTAAGAATTTCATGAATTCATTGTTTCTAATGGCTGAATAGTACTCCATTGTGTAGATATACCACATTTTTTGTATCCACTCTTCTGTTGAGGGATACCTGGGTTCTTTCCAGCATCTGGCAATTATAAATAGGGCTGCTATGAACATAGTAGAGCATGTATCCTTATTACATGGTGGGGAATCCTCTGGGTATATGCCCAGGAGTGGTATAGCAGGATCTTCTGGAAGTGAGGTGCCCAGTTTTCGGAGGAACCGCCAGACTGCTTTCCAGAGTGGTTGTACCAATTTGCAACCCCACCAGCAGTGGAGGAGTGTTCCTCTTTCTCCACACCCTCTCCAACACCTGCTGTCTCCTGAATTTTTAATCTTAGCCATTCTGACTGGTGTAAGATGAAATCTTAGGGTTGTTTTGATTTGCATTTCCCTAATGACTAATGAAGTGGAGCATTTTTTAAGATGCTTCTCCGCCATCCGAAGTTCTTCAGGTGAGAATTCTTTGTTTAACTCTGTACCCCATTTTTTAATAGGGTTGTTCGGTTTTCTGGAGTCTAACTTCTTGAGTTCTTTATATATATTGGATATTAGCCCTCTATCTGATGTAGGATTGGTGAAGATCTTTTCCCAATTTGTTGGTTGCCGATCTGTCCTCTTGACGGTGTCCTTTGCCTTACAGAAACTCTGTAACCTTATGAGGTCCCATTTGTCAATTCTTGCTCTTAGAGCATACGCCATTGGTGTTCTGTTCAGAAACTTTCTCCCTGTACCGATGTCCTCAAGGGTCTTCCCCAGTTTCTTTTCTATTAGCTTCAGAGTGTCTGGCTTTATGTGGAGGTCCTTGATCCATTTGGATTTGAGCTTAGTACAAGGAGACAAGGATGGATCAATTCGCATTCTTCTGCATTTTTAATTGAGAAAAAGTTTTGTATAAATCATAAAGTAAGAGGTTGTTTGCATTGATTAAGCCATATGTTAATATATTTGTCACATAGTATTTAAGAGGACAGTAACCATCGTATACATGAGGGAAGTTGCTTAGCATTTTAAATGTCCATTCAATTTGTGAAGTAAGAAGCAATGGAATTCAAGAGCAAGTATGATGCTCTCATATTTGATGTGCCCATAAGTGTGTGCCTCTTTGTCGGCCAGCTAGATTCTGGATCAGTGTTCTTACTGACTTTGTTGATCATTTAGTAGAATCCCTAGTTAGTACACCATCTAGTTCTAAAAAGAAATACTTCTTTGTTTCTCACACTGTGCTGGGTAGCTTTATGTTAGCTTTACACAAGCTAGGGTCACTTGGGGAGCACCTCGATTCTCACCAGATTGTCATTGGGTGGCCTCTTTCACTGAGCTCCAGCAGGTTTAACAATCAGGGGAGATGCACTCGAAGTCTCAGCTATAGTATAGACTGACACTGAACTGCAACAAATACCAATTGGAAATATAGCTTTCACAGATGACTAGAATATGTCATGACTGGCTATCCTTACTAGGCCAGGATAGAGAAGTCAACCTTCACACTTCAGATCTGTTAGAATAACTCTAGACTAATGGACTAACTGAAATGTCCTGATCCTCTTTTCAGAAACAATTCTAAGTGCTAAGATTCAGCTTCTCAGGAATCTTTATACTGTCATCCCCATGATTCCTAGAATTTTAGTGTGGTAGGTAAAGAAGAAATTGTCCATTTTCTATGCAATATATGATAACAACATAATAAATCAAAAGGCAGCACTTTATCAAATTATTCTTAGCTTTCTAGGATCTAATAATACTGGTTTAGAAAATAGAATGTCCCATAAAGCTGTTTAGAAGCCCTGCATTGGTCAGCATCAGTGTCCTAGTGCCTCCCCAGTCATCTTACCATACTTAATAGTTAATGCCATCATATCAAAACTCCAGAAACACAGAAAAATATCTACATTCTTTGGACTTCACCATAGCTGTGTGCAACCATTGTCACAAGATTCCACTACGGGCTGAAAAACCTAGTCAAACTGAGTTACCCATTTATCATAGTGGAACCGTGAGCTGGGTTAAGCCTAAGAGCCTCTCTTCCCCACTACTTGGGTTTACTCACCTAGCCATTCTCCAGAAAATATTTTTACAATTGCCCTTGACAAGAACTAATCATTATTTTGTTGAAATGATGTTGGAATCTACCACTCTTCAGTCTTTGCCATTACCTAGCCTCTGCTTGCCAGAAAGTCTACTCTGTGAAGTTATATTTAATCTTGTATCCTTAATACATGAAAGGATGCTTTGAGCAAAGCAGGCACTGCCTAAACCCATACCTATTTAATAGACATGTAAATTGCAGTCATACTTATATACATGCTGTAGAGCTTTCCTATTTTAAAAGCAGAGGCTCTGAGTAAGCAATAGGAACAACATCCATTTCTATCAATCCAGTTTTAAAGTCACCCATATGCTCCAGCTTGCTAGGTGATCAATCCATCTAAACTGCACAAATACTTCTTGAGCACTACCCTGTGCCCTGGTGCTCAGGAGAAAAGATTCTCTTGAAACAGTTCCCTCCTGTGTCTACTTTTAACATTCAAACATATGGGCTGGAGAAGTCCACAGTGCTCCTTCATTGAACTAACATTTGTGATTTCTGTGTGAATCATTCAGCACTTTTTTGCTCTATTTTCTTTCTCCGATTTACCTTGAATGGTGTGTACAAGGACCTTTCCTCTATCACATACTGCATGGACTTGCTTATGAATAATTGTTCAGTCATTGCAGGAGTGTACAGGGGATCTTCTGGGTGACCCACCAGAGTCTGCAACAATGATCCACTCTTGATATACATCTTGCAAGTTCTTTGCAACCCAGTAGCAGTCTATGGTTACCCTCTTTGAAGCATCTTAGAACCCCATGTTTTCATCCCATGACTCTTCTATCTGAACACTGAGATTGTAATGCTGCTATAGGCAACAGATGTCCAGTTCTTCTACCCACAGACATTAGATATATACAGGCTATTGACTAGAATGAGTCACGGGACCCTATGTAAGTGCAGTGGATTTGGTTAAGAGTGAGGAACTAGATTTAGTTGCATACTATTTGCCAATCACAGGTTTTATTACATGCTCATCAGGTGGGAACAAACCTTGAGTAAACCAATATAATCACAGTCCATTAAACCTGGACTAGATGTTTGGCAACATGGCCTACCCTCTGTTTGATAGCAGTAGAAACTAGAAATGATAAAATGTCACCTAAGATTGCAGACCTAGTTAGAGGTAATACAGGGAAAGGAATAAAGTTTCCAGACTCCTGGGCATATACTGAGAGGATTTCCCAGAATGTAATAAGGATACATGCTCCACTATGTTCATAGCAGCCCTATTTATAATAGCCAGAATCTGGAAAGAACCCAGGTATCCCTCAATGGAGGAATGGATACAAAAAATGTGGTATATATACACAATGGAGTACCATCCAGACATTAGAAACAATGAATTTATGAAATTCTTAGACAAATGGATGGAGCTGGAGAACATCATACTAAGTGAGGTAACCCAGTCTCAAAAGATCAATCATGGTATGCACTCACTAATAAGTGAATATTAGCCTAGAAAATTGGAATACCCAAAACATAATCCATACATCAAATGATGTCCAAGAAGTACAGAGGAATTGCCCCTGGTTATGGAAAGACTCAGTGTAGCAGTATAGGGCAATACCAGAACAGGGAAGTGGGAAGGGGTGGATGGGGGAACAGGGGAAGGGAAGAGGGCTTTTGGGACTTTTGGGGAGTAGAAAGCCAGAAAAGGGGAAATCATTTGAAATGTAAATAAAAAATATATTGAATAAAAAAATGCTCTCAAAACACAGAACTGTCAATACCTGTGGTACCCAATTAGAAGAGGGCAGTAGAGTCAGATAAAAGCAGCCTTTCTAGCTCAGCCTGAGACAAGAATTTCACATCAATTTATTAAGTAGAATAGAAGCCTTCTATCTAATTTCTGTAGAAAATTTGGTACCTTGAGCTTTGCATCTTCAGTACGGTGTATTATTGGACATGAGAAATTCAGTAAGCAGGATTTAAATTTTTCTGAGACCTGTAACCTGGGTTTCAAATTTTCATTAAGTATGTATTTTGTCCTCCTATATTAAATAAAGATAGTTAAAGTCAGGATTTGAAAACTGAGCACCATTAGTTGGACATATATGAACTGAATTATAACCTGTATCACAAAGCACTTGATTTATGTAGGTTAATTTCCTCTATTTCAATGTTTTAGTGATACTAAAATTAGATTTAAAATTCAGCTATTTAATTTCCTGTAATAGTTGAAAACACATTTAGCAGTGGGGGTGTTTTAAAGAGACTAGTGTCAAAATTGCTGTCTGTGGTTCTGCTTAGAAGATGCCCAAATATACTGATCTTACCATCTCTCTTCCCTCTTCAAAGTCTCTTCATGTATCTATATCAAATATATCTCTCTACTCAAGGGTCTTTTACACACTGCCATCACAAGAGCAAAAAGGTCATAATGTCAAAAATAAATCAAACTTCTTGTTAGGAGATGGGATTCCTGAGAGCCAGCAGACTAATTCCCAAAGAGATTTTGATGAGTATACACATTCAGATGTGCTTGCAATGTCTTTTAAGCAGAGCCTTCTAAAGACACAGCAGCCACAGGAACGCCTTTAGGCCCTTTCAAGTGCCAATCTTGGGGAAAATATACATGTATTCATTTCTTCTGCAATGTCTTTTGGACTACAGTGACTTCTCAGCATAAGCTACAACCTTGCCCTATATTATAGCTGGAATAGTTTTAACACCACTTCATATTCTCGAAAACAAAATTAAATCTAAAATGGAATTAAGTTTCCAGCTTCTTCTGCCTTTTCAAGTTCTGCTTCTTTGGTGCAATGCCTTCCAGCAGTGCAAGGAGATCAGTAATGTTTTCAGATGTGATGCCAGCATCAATCGGATAAATTGTCTGGCAAACAGAGCTAAGAGAACAGGCAATGGGCTGGCACCCTCTGATGAATGTGTACTCTCCCTTCCTTCTCTATAAACCAATTAGTTTTCTGAGTTAGCATGACTCTTCCTAGTCCAAGCAAATACAACATTCTATTGTGCAACTTAATATGTTCCTGCTTAATGAAAGGTCTTCTGAAGATGGCTTTTTACTACAGTGTTATACAGCTTATACAGCTTAAAAAGAAGAACATATAGGTTTCTCAGACCATCTCCATGAGTTCAAGAGACTGCCACTCAAAACTACAGCACACACACTTATCTATAGCAGGCCATATTTATTAACCCTCATCAATATAACCTCTACTTACTTCCAAGTATTACATTACAGTATTATAGGGATCTAGGCCAAACCATTTAATCTGCCTGAGCTATGTAATAGGGAGCTTAATGTGCTTATATTTTTTCTCTCATGGTGTATGAGTATAAAAGAGAGAAATGTTTTTAAAAAAAGAGAATATTTAAATGTTTTAAAAAGGAGAAATTGAAAAATTATAACACACTACAATTGTAAGATTGTTCTTTGATGAAGGCACAACCACTAATTTATTTTCTGATATCATAAAATATCAATATCCAATAGAAACCTATTTGACTGATGGTTCTGATTTCAAGGCTGGGAGATCTGAAAGCATAGCACAATCTTGTCCTGAGTTTTGCTCAAAACACACTCATTATAACATAGTATAGCATAGAACATCATATGGTGACACAGAACAAGTATACCAGAGAGAGCTCACTGTCAAAACAGTCATTCACTCACCAACCATGTGTGACTTAATCAATTAATGAAGACATATTTCTCATCATTTCATCTCCCAAAAGTCCTATGTTCTAAGATCACTAAGATATTAATTTGAAGACTTGGTCTTTAAAGCAAATAAAAAGAACACATTAAAGTACATGAGCAATAATCTGAACACTGGTTTTGATAATTTCCAAAAATTATCTTCCTCATGATCCAGCAAGATTCTTTCTGGTTATATGCATCAGCAAAAGTCTTTCACAATATTAGAGAGAAAGAACCCCAGAACTCTCATTGTATCAGATAAGGAATAGGAAATGAACGGAACATTTTTCATGGATGAACATAATTACCACTGCCTCATGTACACAAACTAATGTAGCAATACTTCAAACAATTATGAGTGGAAAACAGCCAGTAACAATAAGATATGAAGTATGGCGTGGTGTAAAGTTTAAACACACAGTGAACTATAATGAACTGGTTCTAGGTATGAATATTTGAAGATTTTTTTCACAATATGTATAGTATACACATACTTGAGAAAAATAATTACCTAAGGAGCAGAGAAGAAAACAGGAATGAGAGTTCAGAACTGTGATCTCCAACATCTAATTTTTTTAAGAAAATGTAAGACATTTTTGAGACAAATATCAGATTGCTAATTTCTATTACATCTGTAATGTGGGTAGTATGATTCTATTGTATTAGATTCATAATGGAAAATAATAAATCAATGAAAACACTTCATGATTATGAACCAAATATTAATTAGACCGTATTGGGCAAAGTTTATGGTGTTCTTATTGGTCACAGTGGCCATTTCTTCTGGAGTGTCTACTGAAGTCATGAATCAGGTATCAGCTTAGTACATGGAATAAACTGTCCCAAGTACATAGGACACAGAAATGGAATTCCAAACATTAGCTGGCAGAATCTTTCAGATAATGCCTGCATTTTGAAAAGCTCAGAAAAATAATAGAAACATCCCTGTATGCTGCCCCATTGTTCAGACACCCTCATCCACTACCTCTTGCTCATTCATCTAGTTTGGTTATACTGTCTCTTTGAAGTTTCAGGCATTCCAGGTTCAGACTCAGCCTGGGCCTTTAAGCGTCCTATTTTCTGCCTGCTGTCCTTCTAAGATTAGATCAAAAGGCCCTCTTCTGGCTCACCCAGGAGTGCCTGGCTAAAGCTGAACCTCAGCAGCTTCCCCTCCCACCATCTCTTTACATTCAGGAACCAAGTTTTGAATAATTTTCTTTACACTCATCCCCAATATTAAATCATTCTAATGTTTTATTGATATTTTTCTTTCCTTTCACAAAGTACAGGTTCATGCTTACTGGTTCATCTCTGGGATCTAGATCAGTGCTTGACACAAAAGGCATTTAGGAAGAATTGAATGAATGAAAGTGTCAGCAAGTCCTAAAAGCTTTATAAACTAGAGTGAGAAATATAAATGCAAACAGCTTCTTTCTCCATTTGTTAGGAGTATGAAGGGACCTAAAAGCTAGCCATCTCCCAAACAAACAACTCAAGGAAGAAAAGGTTCATAGTTCAAGAATAAAGTCAATCACAGTAGGACATCCTGGGGATAAGAACTTGAGGGAGCTGGTAACATTGCACTCAATCAGGAATCAAAGAGAAAGCTCTGCTAGCTTTCTGGTTTTTGTGCAGTGTGGGGTCCAGGCTAGGGAATGTTGTTACCTATTTTTCTGAGCGGTTCCTCTCACCCCAGTGAATCTCATCAAGACGAGCCCTCCCAGGCATAACCAGAGATCAACATAATCTAGTTAATCCACATCCATGTGTTTGGAATCCAGTCTCCCAGGTGATTACAGACTCTCTCAGTTGATGATCAGTTTCAATCATCACAACTTTCTTCTGTTTCTCTAGAAAATTCTACCTAAATCGGATAATATATCAGTTTCAGTATATCTGCTTCTAAACCAAGTTAAAGGCCTTTGCTGATAAATATGGTACAGCTTTTAATCTTTGTTATTAGATATTGTCTTAATTTACATTTCAAATGCTATCCCCTTTCCTGGTTTCACTTTATTAATCTTATATCTTTTTTACACTATAAAGAGATTTTGAGCTCAATTGCTAGGCATTGTCATTGGCAATTTTGTGCTACCTCTTTGTAGAGAAGGGGAAAATGGAGGAGATAATTATCATTAGAGAAACACAAATTAGAACAAGTTCAAGAATAATCTTCACCAAGAATTAATGTTAAGAACTTTCCTAGTTCTTAACATTTCCAGCATATATATAAAATTATTGATATGATGTCCTATATTTGTAAAACAAAACAATAGTCTGTCTTTGAGATTTCTGCCAAGTAATTATCATGTGACTAAATCCTAAACAGGAAAACTTTCCCCTGATTACTACACTACTTACAAATTTTAATTTACAAATGCCATGGGAATACGTTTTTGGTCACAAGTATAGTATTTCTCCCAGCAGTCTTCTACATCATACAAGATTCATACAATTTAAGAGTTCCATTACAAATTCCCCAAAGAGTCTCTTTATTTCTTTCTTTATTCTATTTTCTTGGTTTTGTGTGCAGCAAGCCTAGAGTTCACAAAGGAAATTCCATTGCTATGCTAAAATTTGAAATGGCAGTTTCTATTTTAGAAGACCTTTACATCAGGGGTTTTGTAAGGAGAAACTTGTGGTACTTTTAAAAATGGAAAGAAACTAGTGAAGTATTGCTTAGCTTGCGATTCTTGAGAGCACAATAGCCAGAGAAACATAAAATGCCCTATTTGTATGTCATTTGGATGCCCAAAGTTGACACCTTTCATAAATAGGGTAGACAACCTTTATGGAATGTTAGAACGACTTCCAGAACAGTCTGTAAATTAAAACCACCTTTCAACACTTGTTCTATGCGTGAAGTCTCTTCCAGTTATGGCCTTTCTCTGTGCCCTGCCATTCCCTCCTAGAATTCTGCTACTTCTCATGCCTGCAGAACAACAAATTATATATATATATATATATATATATATATATATATATATATATATATATATATATATATATATAAATCTCAGACTATCGACAATGAGTTTTTATTTTCTTGGCAGCATCCCATTATATATGTTTCATAAATTAAAGATATACCCAGAAATTAATGGCTGTTCGAGTTCATGTATTTTGCATAGTTAAAAATGAAGCTGCAGTAAATCTATACATACATGTTTTTGTATGTGCTCCTGCTTCCATTTCTCTTGGACTCATGCTTGTTTATAAGTGATACTGTTAAGTGGTAATTTAAGATATGTCTTAATTTGTGTAAATGATCAGTCTAGGTTCCAAAGGGCTTTTGTCATTAAATGTTTGTATCTATGAAATATGAAGTATATAGGGAGTTGTAAAAAATTCAGAAAGGAGTTAAAGGATGTGACTGGGAAGACAGAATGGGAATCTTCCTTACAACTACTGTCCTTCTTCTCTTCTGCTTCACCAGGCTTACCTTTACCTATCCATGGGCAAAGATGGATATAATCTAGACAGAAGTTGTATCCCTTTCTCTGGATACATCACATGCTCACCTTAGATGAGCAACGTTCTTTTGCAGACTGGTGACCTGCCTATTCCCCCTGCCATTTCACATCCATCAGTTTTCAAACTCTCACTGCCCTCATCTGTAACCTTTTACCTCTTTGGATCTCATTACCTGTGTATTCATTGCTTGTCACTGCCCAGTGACCTGTGTTCACCTTTCCCTTTTCTTTGGTAAGACTGGGGTCTTAAGTTTGACTCTCACTGAAAACTAGCCCAAACTATATCTCTTATAGATAATTTAATAGACAATTACAAGTTCTATGTATAAAATTACAGCCAAATGCCTTCCAGTAAGAAAAACTTCCTAGTCAAATTAGATCATAAACATGATGATTGGTTTTATACAATTTTTGTTGGCAAGCAGGCACAGAGCAGGTTGAGCAATTAATATGTTCTCTAATTCCTTACTTATCTAGTGTGTCTACTACGCATTGAGGCCACTATATGCTAGTAGATCAATATCTTAGAAGCAAGATTTCATGCTCCTGAAAATCTGCATTATATATAGGATAGATCCACAAACTATAAAGAGTCTGATGGATTCTTAATTTCTATTTGGGAAGTGTAGCATGTGTTTATAAGATATTTTATCTATCCTACATAATGAAAATGTGATTTATTTCAACAATGAAAAGTTATTTCTAAAGACAATTATGCTAATTAGTGATAAATCACATTTACCAACAACATATATTTAACACTTAAAAAAGAATATGGCCAAAAATCACTTTGAATAGGCACATTTTCAATTATTAACTTTGGATAAGATCTCATCTGGCTGCATCTAAAGCTTGAATTTCTGATGAGGATGGTGCTTAGTAAAATCTTAGTGATCACTGCAAATGTCACTCGAGGTGTTCCAGGTTCTTATTGTAGAATTACTTCAAATTGTGGACCATACATCAACCCTTAAATTCTGTCTTGGTATTGAAATTTACTGAAATCCAATGATATGTTAGGCATGCAATTGCATTTACATATCTCATTCAGAAAAGTATTAAATTTCTATCATTGGGTAGCTCTACTTTACAAAGAAGAAATCCAGCTTGCCCAAGTCATGAGAAACAATGTGGCTTGGACTCATATCTTTATCTACCTATGTCTAAAGCAACATTTAAAACATACTTAAGTTTAAGTGAGATATACATGTATATGCACATATATATTTTTCTCACACTATGCCATTGTTTTTATTCTCTTTATACTTTATGGATAATGAACACTTGAAGAATTTGTGAAAGCTCTTGAATCTCATATCAAACTGTAAATATAAGCCTCATTTTTCTGAAAATTGATGTAATTAATTAAAAACTTACCTTTCTTCTCAATACTCAGTATGGATCTTATATTAAGAATGACTATAATGAATAATGTTACCTTATGATTCTAATATATATTACTTGTCATTTTTTCTGACTATATACTTGAATATGTTATTTTTTTGTAAAGCAACCAAATACATTCTAATGTATGTTTTTCCCTAAAGTTTTAACATCAACACTCAAGTGTAATTCTGATACCCACTTTGAAATATTCCAGGCCATAGAAAACTGAACATCAGGAGCTATCGTGCACTTTCTTTGTAACCATAATTGTTGGATATGCTTTTGAGGGATGGATCACACCATTGTCACTATATGTTTACCTTTCAAGCTCTATTTACAATCTGTGTTCAAAACCACTATGGATATAAGATCTTTAGCACACCCGGGAGTTAGCTGTACCCTATTCAGCAGCTCCTTCAAAGGGTTTGCCATGAATCACCTCTCTTAAATCACATGAGCAGCCAGGACTTCTCTGCTTCCCATCAGGTTCTTCCACTTCTATTGACATTAAGTGAGAAGTCCTAGGTTTGGCATACTACCAGGTTTCTGTGTCACATGAACACAGGCCTTCTTTGCATAGCATGTGAGCCACTAGTTAGTATAATTTAAACATTAATTATGAAAACAGTCCCCCAAATGTCCTGAAAACAAATAACCCACGGAGCCACTACTGAGTAAACTATATTACTGCTGAGGCTCAGACAAACAGTAGAGTGATTAGCAACAATGCATTGCTAGGCTCAGTTATATTTCACAGTGTTTGACAATCCATAGGGCCCTCTTCTGTTTTCCCATAAATAAGATATATAATTTAATGGTTCTCTTTTATCTCGTACATCATAGGGAATCTGTGAGAACATCACCTCGCCTCTTCAATCCATAATCAACTGTAGTATATTTACAGATATGAATGCAGAGAGTTGTTTCAGTTTATATTTCAAGAGTATGTATTTTTGTATTTCTACTGCCCAAGTAGAGAAAGTATATTTAAATGTAGAACAATTGGCAATGCCATTTGTCAAGTAAGACTCTGAAGTTTACTTACCATTGAATTTGGGATTGTTTAATCTGTAATGAATCCAATCTAAAGCAGATTATTATTTGAAGTCACCAGAAGAACATCATTCCAATCATTTCTGGGAATCCAAACCAGAATTATGTATACAAAGAATAACGTAGAATTTAAATATAACATAAACTGATCATTTATAAATGCATTATTACAGAAATTAAGTAAAGAGGTAAATTATTACAATTTTATCTACTAAGAAAGTATTTCCCCCACCCCCACCCACTCAAAACTGACTCTTAAGTCAAGCTATTAGTGATAGCATAAGCAAGTAAGTCTCACTCCTGCCAGATAGCAACAATGCCTTTAAACTCAATCCTTATTTAGAAAAATACTTTTCCTAATATCATTTTAAGCACTTTCATCTTAGTTTTTATCTAACTTTAAAAATTAAGATTTAATATGCCCATCTTTTTTCTCATACTAATTGGGACAATGATAATAAGTACTTAAATGCCATATTAAAAAAATAAATCAAGCAATTTGTGGACAGAACCTATAAGAGCCCTGGCTATAAGAACATATAAGCTTTTAAGACCCACCTCTACTATGAAATACCATTGCAAATTTTTCTTCCAAGTTTTATTTTAAAAGGCTAAAAGATTTAAAGCAACAGCTTTGGGGGCTCTATGAAGAGTTGTATGATATGTGTTTCCTATCGTATAGAAAGTACTGAATGAGATCAAGGAGAAGACTGTTTGCATAAAACTGTTGTGGAGTACTACAAGACAATTTTGATTAACTGTTGAGGAGTGAGCATGGACTAGCATGGAAGTTACAAACTTCTGGTAGCTGCAATTTTAAGCAGGACCCCACATTGTGCTGAGTAGTATTTCCAGGAATCTAAATATAACCATAAGTGTAGAGGAATTTCTTTTAAAGATTTATTTATTTATTTATTTATTATGTATGGTATTCATCCTGCATGTATGCCTGAAGGTAAGAAGAGGGCACCAGATTTCATTATAGATGGTCATGAGCTACCACGTATTTTCTGGGAATTGAACTCCGGACCTCTCGAAAAATTGCTAGTGCCCATAACCTCTGAGCCATTTCTACAGCTCAGAATAGTGGAATTTTAACCCAATAACATGGGTGCTCTGGAAAGGGATCACATCTAAGTCTGTGTGATCTGACTGGACTAACACATGTTTAACCCCTCAGGAAGGAATATAGACACATCCTTAGTTCGTATCTTTAATCCAAAATAGTGTAGGTAAGGCTACTTTGTAGAAGGAAGCAACTATGTTTGAAAGTTACATCTAACTGGGGGGCAGACAAAGTGACAATACAGAGAAAGACCTGACAGAATGAGTCAGAGATAAGAAATACCCAATTCTCACAACTATCATGAGGACAGACAGGAAAGAGCAGCAGTAGGGAGAGAGGTGGGGGTGCATATGGCAGTTTGGTTAGGACAGTTTTACAGAACAATTTGCAGAGAAAAGAAGCTAGATGCAGGGAAAGACAAAACAAGTCAGAGAATGAGAAAGAGTCAGAAGATGAGAGCATATTGCCAGGGTTACTTTGAGGCCAAGCAGAGCAATTCAGTCTGAAGCCAAAAGAAGCCAATTTGACTCAGTCAGCTTGACAGATTAGATTGTACAGAAGATAGAAGATTCAAGGCCTAGGTCTAGACATAGAACAGAGGAGGAAATTCTCTAGGCTCAGTCCAAGTCACAAAAGACCAGATAACTTAAACTCATATTACTCCTAAAAATACTAGTTTGAGAAGTGTTATAATTTGAAGATCCAGTTATAGCTGTTATTTGATTGATTGATTGATTGATTGTTTTGTTTTGGTTCTTCTTTATTTCACATGTATGTTGTGTGTGTGTGCATGTGTGTGTATATACTCAACTGTATCTAGGCATACATGAGTAACAGTTCATCAACAGGCAGAGGGCTAAGGATTATGTACAGAATGTTATGTCTGATTCTTTGAAACAGAAACTTTCATTCAAACACAGAGTTCATCTACATGGTTAGTCTCCTTAGCCAGAGTTTCTCAAGAATCTCCTGTCTATACCTTCTAAGGCTTGTGTTATGGAATTCTTATAGAACCAAGGCTGACCCAGAAATTACTACTTAGTCCAAGTTGGACTTATACCACCCCTTAGCCTGATTAATGTAGAATTACAATTATAAGTAACCTCACCTAGATAATTATTCAAAATTAATTATGAAATGTAAAATAATATTAAACAGATTAACTGAGTCACAAGAGAAACTAGATATTTCTTTCACTCTAAGCTATTCTATAGAATATTAAAATGTATTTTTTCAAAATCCTCAGAATGAACCTTGATATGCATATTTCCAAAAAGCATTTAAGGAAAGTCTATAAAAGGAATATAACATGTGATATGACCTCATTTGAGTAAGTGTTTAGAAGTGCTTACCTATGCAACTTTAGAAATGAGTAGAATATGAAAGATTAAAAACATCAGAAAATGTATATAAGCACTGTAGTCTCGCTTATAGTATTGTTAACCATGGGGAAATGAGGTTGGAATAATCATTCTGTTGGCACCATGCATGTGTATTGAAATGAAGCATGAAGTGTGTACAGAGATGCTGAGAGACAGGTCTCCCATTGCAGAAGAAATTATAAATAATCAAGAGTTTGAAGCTAGAATAATTTTTGATATGATTGGTTAATGAGATGCCAATTAATTCAGTATCAATCTTCATGAACATTTTGATGGCTAACTATAAAATATTTTAATTCATATAGTTCAGTTTACAATATTTCTTTGCTCATTAGCTTAAAAGATCAAAATAGTGATCCACAACTGCAGTGAACATATACACACCTAAGTGAATGATGAGTGTTAGATCAGAACAAGCATTTAAAAGATGAGAAGATAGCACCAAAACTGAAGAAATACTATAAACACACACACACACACATACACACACACACACACTTTACAAGGACATGAGAGACAACTAAAGAGCTGCTTCCAATGCCCAGAGCTAGAATAAAAGAAATAACAAAATAAATAAAATAGAATTTGATTAAACAAATACCCATGATCCCTACTTATATGAATAAATAATTGAAGAAGGAAATTTGAGAAAATAGATGAGTCTGCCATCTAGGGAAAGTTTAAATAATTTATGTAGATACTATATCCTCGAGGAGATAGAACATAACTTGCTATTACTTCAAGTTGGCTGCTTGTAGTGCCTCTCTAAAGAGAAATAGAAATAGTAATTTCACAGTTGGAAGACATGGCAAACACTATCTCAGTCAGTTGGCCAAGTTTAAGCTCAAAATGATGTCATTTTGGTAACACGAATCCTGGTTTGATGTCACTATACCTCTATTATCTTCCTCTCCCAACTTATAATTTAGTCAGTGCATAAGAAAAAATGCCAATAGACATATAATGTATTCAACAATATTTATCAGTAATTCTTAAAACTGTCATGATCAAGAAATCATAAAAAGCCAAGAAACTCTAACAACCAAAAGCAAGACTTTAAATCTACTGTAGAATTCAGAATAGAACACTGTAAGAGAAGGGGGACATGGTGTTGTATCTAGCATGGTTTCATGATTTGGATGTGACTGGGATGGGGAAGAAATGAAGACATATCAGACAAAGGGTTTTACAGACAGAATGATGGGATTGGATGGTCTGGAGTCTTCATTGGAGAAGTCTCTGGATCTCAGAATCTCAGCGTGCTAATTAAGTAGAGCTGAAGACAGATGTGGAATTATTGCATACAGCTGGACAAGGCGGTTCGATTATTATATACAGATAAATAGGGAGGCAGAGTTTATAGTATACAGCTAATTTCTGTAGGAGGAGTCTCTGGAGGGGATCAATCTCCAGGCCATAAATATATGAAGAGGGGAAGCTCTGGTGAAAAATGTCAACACTAACTATCAACACTTTCCCTCAATTCCCTTGGAAGGCTTTGTCATCCTTCTGAGCACAATGATTTGAAGTTGTTAACATGACTTCACCTACATCAAAAGATATTCACTCTACAGAGTTTTCCTGCTCCCTATACAACACCAGTTCAAAGGTAAGGGAAACTTAGTAAGTTAATGAATTTCAGTCAACAACATATGAATATTGGTTCTTATATGTTACAGTGCTTCTCAACCTGTGGGTCATAGCCCCTTGGGGCTACATATACACCTCCTGCATATCAGATATTTACATTACAATTAATAACACTAGCAAAATTACAGTTATGAAGTAGCAATGAAATAATTTTATGGTTGGGAATTATTACAACATGAAAAACTATATCAAACGGTTGCAGAATTAGGAAGCTTGAGAACCACTGGTACGAGATGCACTATATTAATTGATGTACATGGACGAAATGAACCATAACAATGTAGTTGAAATTAATATTTTAAATCAGATGCTCGATTTAGAGAAACTATATACTACATACTACATAAACTTTCTTATATCTAAAATTCTAGAATTACAAGTTTTATTTTTAAATGGAGGTTGAGTAGTCCCTTATCTGAAGTGGCATACTTCATAGATGTCAATGGTTATTATAATCACCATGGCAAATATTACTACCAGAAGTCTCAGAGGTCAAAGAAACCTATTAATGATTGAAATAGAATCTGTGGTTAACATGAGGAATTCAGTATCAAATAAGAAAAACTGTCATGGATTGGCGAGATTAGCAGTCTCTCACTTGCTATATAAGTCAACCATAAAAATTAAGGCAAAAATAGGTGGTAGAAAAATATATTCTAAGTAAGTTTGTCTCAGTAAAGGCAGAGCGAGCTGCTTTGCCTCTTGTACATAAAGCCCTATAGCCAGAGTGATGTCACCCCAGCCAATCCTGAGGGTTGCCTGTGTCACCCTCACAAGATCATCTCCAAGTGGATGGAGAGTTTGAAAAAAATGTAAAGATTTTGGCTTTAATCACACTTGCCACAGTAGTAAGACTCCAAGAGACTCTTGCAAAGTGTAGAAAGAAGCCAGGCAGTGGTGGCACATTCCTTTAATCCCAGCATTTGGGAGGCAGAGGCAAGTGAATTTCTGAGTTTGAGGCCAGCCTGGTCTACAGAGTGAGTTCCAGGACAGCCAGGGCTACACAAAGAAACCCTGTCTCAAAAAAAAAAATGTAGAAAGAAATGAGAAACTTGCATGAAAATAATGGACTACTTCATCACATCAGGAATTGAAGTATCTGCTTTTCAAAACATTATTCTCATGCCTTAGCTTTTAATCTTTTTCTCATCTTTCACTTATATCAGTTTGAAAGATTCTAAGCTGTTGAAGATGTTGTCACTGGGCTATTAAATTACAATCTGTAAATAATTGATTTACACTGCATAAATCCATGTGGAGTGGGAGTAGAAAGGCTTTATTTTTTAGTTCATTTTGTAAAACTAAAAGACTATTCAAGCTGCCCCACCCTGAAGGAACCACTTAGACTATTAAGACTATCACCCTTGAGATCATAAAGCCTCCTTCTGCCTGGGTTTGGGCTTTTTGTTTGTTTGTTTCTAGATAAATTATACTAGAAAATGCTAGACTCCACAACTTTTAGTTTTTAATTTTACAAACAAGAAAGCCATCTAGGATGGGGATCCTAGATTGAGAGATTTCATTGCATGTAAGTAAAACTCAAATGTCTTTGTTTCTGACATTGTTATCAAGACCATTTCATTTATAGTCTATAGGGGCAAATTTTATTAATTATAGTCATTATCACTCCATTGTCCATTTACTTAAATCAATTAAGCTATAAGGGTGATACATAAAATATTAAGCATAAAGTATTAAGATAGAAAAATATTTACCTCAATACTCAAAATGTGGATCTGCCCACCAGAACTCCCTCTGAATTCCCCTCTTAATCAAAAGACACATGAACTACTGTATATCCAATGGCTACTCTGGCTGAATAAGAGTTGACATCAGCAGAAATATGAAGCTGATCAACTGACTCACAAGAAAGCTATGTTTCAGCATATGAGTTTCATTTCCAAAACACTTGCTTTGAACATGCCAATAAACTCTCTTCTAACTCTAAATCTAGGCAATAATATTACAATATATTTCTCCCCTTCATGAAGTCACATTTTAATGAAAGCCTTAAGTTCCCATGAAATTTAAGGTCAAATTTTAACTGATGGAATTTTGTTCTCAGTTACGTACCAGGAAGGGAAGTAAGGTCTGTATGCACACATACACACTTTAAATGTTCTGGAATCACAGGAAATGTTCAGCTTCCTATTTATTATGCTCTTTGTCATTAATTTTCATTTTTACATATATTGTTTCATGGAATGACTCTATTTATACTCTGTTTATTTTACAAAATGACTCAAACATTGAATTATGAAGTAAGAACAGAATTCATTTAAAATCACGTCTCAAACAGTTTATTTTTACAAATGTTGCAGAGAAGCTACATTATATTACATTGTAATCACTGCAAACAGAAATTTTCCTCCTGTGTTTCCATCTGTTAATGAGTTGTTTTGTTCAAAACATTTGTCAATTATGTTCATGATACCATTCCAGGTATTAGAGTCACAGCACTGAAGAAATTGCCAAAATACCTGATCTCCTGCAGGTCTTCACGAAGGAGAGGAGAAAAACATGAACAATAAATATAACACCTAAAGTATCGAGTATAGTGTTTCTGAAATTAGGCAGAGTAAAAAGGATTAGGAATGAGGATTAGCAAGAATGATAAAAATGTGAAACAGGAAAATAATAGTGACTGAGGACACTTCCAGAAGGTGAGTTATATCTGTATGGACATTGGGAAATACCATATTTCTGAATGAGAAAATACTATAAATACACTCAAAATTAGGGGGCTGATATAATAGAAGATGTATGTCTGATAAATTTACAGATTTTGGTTTTGTAACTATGGAAGCTTCAGCAAAAGAAATTTTAAAACTTGGAAAGGAGAAAATAAATTCAAAGAACAAAGAGGGCTGGGTTTGTAGCTCAGCAGCTTCGGGTCCTGTGTTTAATCCCCAGCACATGCGGCATACAAGGAAAGGAGTGGGGAGACAGTTTAAAAGAGAGAAAAACGGGCTGGAGAAATGAGTCCATCAAAGAAGCACATACTGCTCTTGCAGAAGCGCTACATTTGGTTATAAGATCGCACTTTAAGTGACTAATATGCACGTGTAGCTGCAGTTCCAGGAAACCTGACATGCTCTGCTGGCCTTACAAGCATTGCAAACTTGTGTTGCATGTGCATGCATGCAGGCATTCACACATACACATAAAATAAATAAATCCATTTTTAAAATGTATAACAGCAAAATGAGGTCATTAAATTTATCCATAATGCAATCATTGCACTAACTTACAATATTTTCATCATGGCATTTAAAGATTATAAATGTCAGCTGATGGTCTGCATGTTGTCTGTAAGTCATTCTTTGAATACAGAGCACAGAGAGGTTAAAATTAGAAAAAAAAATAAAGATTGATCATGCTAAATCTTAAAAAATGTAATTTGCTGTACTAAATAAATATTAGACAAAATAATATCCAAGTAATGATTATTACACAAATAGAGATTTGGCACAAGGCAGAAGGTCAATGTAACAATAAAACATGACAATCCTAGTTGTTTCTGTTTCTAATAAAAACACTGAGACAAAAGCTTATAGAACTGAAAGAGAAGCTACTAAAGCCACAAGCAACAGAATATCTCAAAATCTCCTGCTCAGTAATTGAGTGAATATATAGATCACAGTCAAGAACCCTATATACCAACTCATCCTAATTGACACTTGTAGAATACCCCAGCCCTGAAGGACAAAATTGGAAAATAGACATTATATACTCAAAAAGACATACTATGGTCAAAACTAAAATAATCTCAATAAATATAAAAGACTTAAAATTATATAATGTACATGCTATGATTATCATAACTGGAATCAGTACTTGAAATCTATATAGCTGGTAAATATTCAGACATCTGGAAATTGTGAATACATACATATATATATATACATGTATATCAAGCAAAAAATAAAAAATTCACAGTGGTATTCAGCAATTATTTTGAATTAGATGGAACATGATAGCACAAGGTACTAAATTGTGGAATGCTTCCAAAGAGAGCTTTGGGGAAATGCACAGGATAAATTCATTTATAATCAAAATGATATGATGAGGGGGCTAGAGAGATAGCTCAGTGGTTAAGAGCATCGACTGCTCTTCCTGAGGTCCTGAGTTCAAGTCCCAGCAACCACATGGTGGCTCACAACCATCTGTTATGGGATCGGACCCCCTCTTCTGGTGCATCTGAAGACAGCTACAGAGTGCTCACATATCATAAATAAATCTTTTAAAAATGATATGATGAATCTGAACTTACACTGTAGGGAACTGGAAATGGAAGAGCAAGCTGTTGAAGTCAAGAGTAAGAAATAACAAGATCAATAAAAATAAAGTAGGAAGGAAATGAGAGAAATAATATACTGAGTCTTTAAAGAAGCAATATAATTAAAGAGCCTGTAGTAGAATTAATGAAAAAACCTCCTGCGAAAAATTAATACCACAGGATGGAATGTTAGGTGGGTCATATCTACAGCTGCTAAGAACATTGCAATGATAACAAAACACAATAAATTTGATAAAAACCACAAGGTCCAAATGCTTATACAAGACAAGAATCCTCTACATTTAAATAAACAGAATTCAAAACATAAAACCTCCCCAGAAATAACTCCCAAAGCCTAGATAGTGTCACTTAAGGATTATAACAAATGTTTGTAGAAGAAATGGTACCATGTCTCCAAAAAGTCTAGCCAAAATTAGGAAATATGCCCATCACATTCTGTGAGATCAGAGAGTACCAAAGTAGCCATAACTAATCAAAAGCGGAGAGGGGGAGTTAAAAAAACACAAACAAACATTCCACAGGCAAATAGAAACATTAGCATGCAAGAACACTAAAGAAACTAAAATCTGACAATATATTAAATATTTGTACATCAGGAACAAATAGGACTTATGTTGACATGATCTTAGTTAAGCAATCACTACAAATTATTTAATAAAGAAGGCTTTAAAAAAGAACATGGTCTTGATCCACTTGAATTTGAGCTTTGTACAAGAAGATAAGAATGGATCAATCTCAGCCAAGCATTTGACTGAGCACAGGGTCCCCAAAGGAGAAGCTAGAGTAAGACCCAAAGAGCTGAAGGGGTTTGCATCCCCATAGGAGGAACAACAATATGAACCAACTAGTACCCCCCCAGAGGTCCCAGGGACTTAATCCAAACCAAAGAGTGCACATGGAGAGACCCATGGCTCCAGCTGCATGTGTAGCAGAGGATGGCCTTGTCAGACATCAATGGGAGGAGAGGCCTTTGGAGCTGTGAAGGCTTGTTGCCCCAGTAATAGGGATTGCCAGGACAGGAAAACAGGAATGTGTGGGTTAGTAAGCAGGGGTATCAGGGAGAGAATAGGGGGTTTTCAGAGAGGAAACGAGGACATAGGATACTCTTTGAAATGTAAATAAAGAAAATATTTAATATAAAACAAACGAAGAAAATTAGACATAGTATTACCTGAGGACCCAGCTATACCACTCCTGGGCATATACCCAAAAGATACTCCAACATATAACAAGGCCACATGCTATACTATGTTCATAGCAGTCTTATTTATAATTTCCAGAAGCTGGAAAGAACCCAGATGTCCCTCAACAGAGGAATAGATACAGAAGATATGGTACATTTAAAGCAATAGAGTACTACTCAGCTATTAAAAACAATGAATTCATGAAATTCTTAGGCAAATGGCTAGAACAAGAAAATATCATCCTGAGTGAGGTAACCCAGGCACAAAAGAACACACATGCACTCATTGGTAAGTGGATATTAACCCAAAAGCTCAGAATACCCAAGATATAATTCACGGACCACATGAAGCTCAAGAAGACAGAAGATGAAAGTGTGGATGCTTTGGTCTTTCTTAGAAGGGGGAATAAAATACTCACGGGAGGAAATACAGAGACAAAGTTTGGAGTGGAGCCTGAAGGAAACACCATCCAGAGACTGCCCCACCTGGAGACCTATCCTATATACAGTCACCATACACAGACACTGTTGTGGATGCCAAGAAGTGCTTGTTGACAGGAGCCTGATATACCCATCTCCTGAGAGTCTCTGCTAGAGCTTGAAAAGCACAGAGGCAAATGCTCACAGCCAATCACTGGACTGAACACCTGGTCCCCAATGGAGGAGTTAGAAAAAGGACTGAAGGAGCTGAAGGGATTTGCAACTCATAGGAAAAACATCAATATCAACCAACCAGAGCTCCCAGGTACTAAACCACCAACCAAAGAGTACACATAAATGGACTCATGCCTCCAGCTGCCTCTGTAACAGAGGATGGCCTTGCCAGGCATCATTGGGAAGAGAAGCCCTTGGTCCTGTGAAAGCTTGATGTTCCAGTGTAGGGGAATGCCAGGGCAGGGAGGCGGGAGTGGATGGATGGGTAGGGGAACACTCTCATAGAAGCAGGGGAAGGGGGGACGGGATAGGGGGTTTCTGGGGCAGGATGTGGGGGACCGGAAAAGGGGTAAATAAAGAAAGTATCCAATAAAAAAAAGGATATGGTCATTTTCATAGATGTAGGAAAACCATTTAGCAAATAACCATATATCACTATATAGTATTATTCAAATATATATATATATATATATATATATATATATATATATATATATATATAGTTTAATTTGGGGGGTTTCCAAATATACTCCTTGTGGGTTCACCCCCACACTTGCTACTCTGAAGGAGGTTCTACCATATCCTTGTGGCTTTCCTCTTTGCAATTTCTCCCTCCTGCTTTCTGGCCACATGCATTGTGACTCTTTTGTTCCCATTAATTTGTTTGCCTCCTCATAGTGCTCTCTTATTAACTCACCCATTTTTATCATATCACGATTCTGTATAACACAATTCTAAACAGCCTTTCCAGAAATAAAGGAAAATAATGAAAGCAGACTGGTCAGACAGAAAGAGGGACATTTTTGCTTCCAGATGTCACTATCTCTGTTACATCCAGTTAAGCCCACAGAAAAACAACTAGAATTCTTAAAAGAATTGAATAAGATAGCAAATCAGAAAGTCAGTGGGAGATTATCTCAGTTGTCAACTTGAGAAGACAGAATCACCAGAAGGGAAGCCTCTTGTAACTGTGATGGAGTTTCTGGATGGGGTAAATCGAGGTTGGAAGACCCTAAGTAGAGGTGGCCTTGCCCCATGGACTGTGGTGTATTTGACTTATATATTGAAAATTCTAAAATATTTCTGAGGAAAATTACAGATGATTAATATGAGTAGGTATGTTATTATCAGAGATTAGAATATTCAATAATGCTCTCTTATAAATACCCATTAAATTCCTAAAGTCTATGTAGTTCACCACAGATTTTCAGTGAGACAGACTTAACATCCTCCATGACAAATACATTTATAGGTATTTATTCAGGTAATTAAAAAAAATATGCTCACCCAAAACCCTGATTGACTTATAATTGCTCTTTGGCTCAAGAATGATTGTAATGACTGTATACCTAACCTCCATTGTTGCAAGATTTTCTATGTCCAATCATAGTATGGCAGTGGAAGGCCTGTGATTGGACAGGAAAGGGGAGGCAGAGCTAGGAGTTGGGAAGCCTCAGAGGTCTCAGGAGGACAGAGGGAGGAACCAAGATGGCTTCAGATGTGGACCTGTGTGACATCTACTAGCTAAAATAGCTGAATTTTTATAAGGTTAGAAATATTGGGATAAATATTTTATAATGATCAATTGGCTCTTAAATTATTGCATTGGAATCTTGTAAATTGAAATATTTATACATAAATCTAATTGGCTAACTGAATAAGCATTAAGAGTCATGCTTCTACTGGGTAATTGGGATGTGTGGGAGTTGTGTGGAAGTTAGATGAGCTAGCAGGACCCTCACCAGAGAGTTGGCCCAGTGGGGGCTGGAAAGGGCAGGCCAGCAGATCACGCGAGCATTCACCTAACCCACAAAGAGTTTGTGGGTCCTTTGGAAGGCTATCAGGAACTCTATGGCCCAGTGGCATAAGGTCTGGGGATTGTCATCACCTTGCCAGCACTAGTGCAGGAACGTGTTAGCATTCTTTTTTAATATTTCCTGTAACACTCTATCACCCCTCTCATCAATCTCTCTAAAGAGGCATACCTCTCTGCTTTATACTGGAGAACAAAACAAACCAAAACCAAAACTTTGATATAAAGCTATATATAGCCAGAAGCTGGAAAGAACCCAGATGTCCCTCAACAGAGGAATGGATACAGAAAATGTGGTATGTATACACAATGGAGTACTATTCAGCTATTAAAAACAATGAATTCATGAAATTTTTAGGCAAATGTATGGAACTAGAAAGTGTCATCCTGAGTGAGGTAACACAGGCACAAAAGAACGCATATGGTATACACTCACTAATAAGCAGATGCTAGTTCAAAAGCTCAAAATAAACAATTTACAATTCACCCAGCACAGGAAGCTCAAGAAGGAGGCCTTTTTTTAAAATTTATTTATATATTTATTTACATTTCAAATGATTTCCCCTTTTCTGGACCCCCACTCCCCGAAAGTCCCACCAGTCCCCTTCCCTCCCCCTGTTTTCCCACCCAACCCTTCCCACTTCCCTGTTCTGATTTTGTTCTATACTGCTTCACTGAGTCTTTCCAGAACAAGGGGCCACTCCTCCATTCTAAAACATAATCCACACATCAAATGAGGTACAAGAAGAACGGAGAAGAAAGAGGACTTAAGTGAGGGTGTTATGGTTCCTCTGAGAAAGGGAACATAATACTCACAGGAGCAATAAGGGAGGCAATGTGTGGAGCAGAGTCTGAAGTAAAGGCCACCCAGGGACTGCCCTACCTGGGGATTCATCCTATACACAGTCAACAAATCCTGACACTACGACAAGAAGCATGTACCAAAAAGAGCATGCCATAGCTGTCTCCAGTGGGGCCCTGCCAGAGCCTTATAAATACAGAGGCAGAAACTAGCAACCAACTATTGGACTGGGCTTGGGGTCCACAACGGAGGATCTGGAGGGTGGTCCGGAGGAGCAGAAGGGATTTATAGTCCCATGGGAAGAACAATGACTTCAAACACCCAGACACCCCAAGACTCCCAGGGACTGAACCATCAACAAAAGGGTACACAGGGTTCCAGGCAAAAATGTGGCACAGGAATGCCATGTTGGGCATCAGTGGGAGGAGTGGTCTTTGGTCAATTAAAGGCTCAATAGAGGCCCCAACAAAGGGAAATGGACGGGGGGGGGGGCGGTTGTGGGGGAGGTGGGAGTGTGTCAGGTAGAGGGGCATATACATGGAGGCAGGGGGTGGGAGGAGGGGTAGGGAATCTTTTGGGAGGGGGCATTTTGGGAAGGGGGAAATTGGGAAAGGTTTTACCATTGGCAATGTAAATGAAGTAGATAATAAAAAAGAAATAGTAAAATTACAAATAAATTAAAATAAAATAAATTTTTTTTCACAAAACAGTACATATGGGTTCCAAACATGAGTCCTTCATGTCATTCATTAGCAGTTTGGCAATCCAAGTGAAAGCCACAATGAGATTCCATTGCACATCCAAGTAAAAGAGATACACTCAAAAATGCTTTTGCTACTTGGATGTCAGCAACAAACACATATGTATGGCTGGTGGAAAAAGCAAAATGATTAAGTTACTTTGGAAAATGCTTAGCATATTCTATTGATAATTGTAGACATTTGTAAAAACTGTTTCTGTAAACAGATATTTCCATTGTTCTTGAATAAACTCATAGATGAGAGATGGTCCACAGGCTTTCAACAGTGGATGATGCAACAATGCACAACTACATGAAGACTAAGCGCATATTCAAGAGCTAGAAAATAGCGGCACTGAACAACAGAAAGTGGAGTGAGCTACGTAAACCAGCTATGCAAGGTGAGAGAGGCAATGCAGAATGGCATGAGAAAGGAATGCCCTCAAAAGTGCTTAAAATAAAAGTTGGTTTTTTATTTGTTTTATTTTGTTTTCCATCATAAACCAGAGAGAGCTACCTCTTGAGAGAGATTGATGGAAGGGGTGAAGAAGTATAGGTACACAGTCTTCAAATTCATTCTTGAGCCAAATACCAACCCCAGAAATGTAAGAGGAAACTCACATGCACATGCATGTGTCTTCCTACAGGAAGTCTTTACATGCTGAGCCAAACCTACACATCTAAAGTCCCACAAACAATGCGAGGCAGATAGACACACATCATGTGTATTAATATCAGAGTACAGAGCACAAGCTATGGACTGGAGAATTAGATTGTTTAGATAATTTGATGCCAGACCAACAAGAGCCCTGTCTGACCTCTCTATTGGTTTGTTTTATTATTGTTTTTTTTTTTTTTTTACATTTTATGATTAATTCTGAAATTTTACAGTGGGAAGTATGGAGAGTTTTGCTAATAAATTCATGACTCCATGGCCAAAACAGCCTATAGTGATGTTTAGCTGTATTTAGTTATCTTTAAGAATGGCTGCAGTTAACATCATTGTGACGCAAGACTTACTGCAGGAAGGTGAGAATATGGACCTGTCTTCATATGTACCAGTGACTCCATTCTTATGTACACAAGAGTTAGAAGTGAGAGTCAGTCTCTTTCATGTCTTTTTTTTAGCTTCAACACTATTTTTTTCAACACTATTTTTTTTAGCTTCAACATCCATATCCAATAGTGTCTTTATATCCACAATTTACAGAAAAGAAAATGAACTTTAAGGAATATCTGGTCACCCAAGAGCTCAATAAATGTCAGTTACTGTTACTATCAGTAACATCTCTTGCTCAAGCATAAGCTTGAATCCTTGCTCTTCTTCCTTTCATGTCCCATCTTTGTCTTAAGACACAGGGAATACTCTCTTCACAGAAGTCCATACTGATGTGTCTTATCTACTTTTCAGTGGACACTATGATTAGCTGTGTATATTAATGAAACAAATTAAAGCTCCTAGAGGTAAAGTCTGAATCTATACCATTATGTAATTCATGGGTCCTGACATCTTACAATATGTATAATCATAGAGCATCTTTGTTCCTTTTTGCATGTATATGTGTATTTATGTGTGTATGTGAGTTCTCATGTATGTATGTGTACATATAGCAATGAGAAGTTGATAAATAACTTACTTGATCATTCACCATTGTATTTACTGAGGCAGGGTGTCCCTCTAGACCCAGAACTCACCTATTTAGTCATTTTAGGTAGCATGCTTCCCCTATTTCCCCCCCCCTATTCCCCTATTGTGCTTTGGCTACCACACTTACCTGGCATAGAGTAGGCCCTAAAAATAGAAACTCTCATTCTCACATTTACACAGCAGGTACTTTAACTCCGGAGCTATCTCTCCATCCCTCATTGTAATAGCTTCTTGATCTTGAAACCAGCATTGGTACTTGTTGGTTTTTAAACATAAACTGTCTATACCTAGTGTAAAGGCTGTGGTTTCATAACATGTGAGTGCTAATGATCATAATGAAAATGTCATGTTCAGTATACCAGCATACTTAAGTTTAAAATTCAACTACATTCACTTTCCACACTGGGATAATCAAAAGAAACGATACCTAAAGAACCCTATATATCCATGCAGTGTGTAAGAGCTCACTTGACTCTCAACAGAAGGAAAAGCTGGTTCATTTTGTGCTTTTGCTGAAGAAACATGTGATATTCATCAGCATAATTATATGAGAGATAGTTTCAAGAGTCCCACATTCTTAAAGAAAATCCTAGCAATTGTTTTTATTTATTCTAACTTACAAAGGGAATAATTTATTATTAATTCTTCAATTATTTCATTATGCAGAACTAATAAAAAAGTCTTGACATCTCAATTATGTTCAGTAAAGAGTCATGTAATTTAATAAATAATGTTTGACTTAAGTGATTATTTACTGAAAACATAGAATATGCAGAAGGAATTTGAAATCATATTTTAGTGCCATATAATGAAATAATTGTGCAATTAGATATATACAGTATAAAATAATGACAAATGTTTTATTTAAAACTCCAGGAGCAAAAGCACACTATTTGTGCTTTATTTTCCAAGAGAACAAAATCCTACAGTATATTAATCAAAAGGGGTTTTTATGCCTCTGTCAGCAGTGTTTTAAAGTAAACCCTTAATATCAGATCCCAATCCCCAGTTTCAATTTGCTTCCAATGGAAAGGACATTAGAGTTTATAAAATACTCCTTGATTACTTTTCTGAAGGCCTGAAATCTTGACATGTCTGTGACTCGCTCTTGCTACATCAGTACAGTGGTTGAAAGAGCAATCCCCACTGTGAACATTGCCACGTTGACTTATAGAATCATGCCCTTGAGAAAATGCCGGAGAGAGAAAGGGAGCACCAGCCACTGACAAAAATGAAATAGAACTGTCATCTGGCAGTTCTTCATAGTCTGTCAAGGAAACTATTAAAGATGTGCAAAGAGCCAGAGAGTGCTTGGGCAAAGGTTGTTAAACTACTGCTTCAAGGGCAGGTTGCTGCAGGCTGATCAAGACTCTCATAAAGACAGACTGGCTCACTGAGGACAGCGGCACCTGCTGCCCATGCCTGGCTCAACTAGGTGGGCAGTTTTTATATATGTTGCCATTTGAGATGAGAGGTTCATACTAACTTATGAATTAGCTTTTCTTATAAATGATATATAGATGATAGATAGATAGATAGGTAATAGATATATAGATAGATAGATAGATAGATAGATAGATAGATAGATAGATAGATAGATAGGGAGGTGGCAGACAGACAGACAAAATGATTTTGAGCCAGGATCTTGCTACATAGGTCAGGGAAGTCTTGAATTTGTGTTCCTCCACCCTCAGCATCCTCAGTATTGCTATAATAGTCATGTATCAGCATAAATTAACTTTTAAGAGTATCTGTTTTTTAGTAGACAATATATTGGTGATTTTAAAAATCTCGATTAGCAACTATATTAAAACCTGTCCTTTGATGCAATCCAAATATGAACTCTGTTTGTGGCCACTTCATAGGTCCTACTCAGCTTCTAGCTTCTCTGCAAACTTCTTTCCTCTTCCTTTCATTTAGAAAGTCTGAAACCTAGCTATTTTCTCCTTCCTTTCCTCCCTCCCTCCCTCCATCCATCCATCCTTTCCTTCTCCTCTCCTCCGTCCTCATCTATATCCATTATATTTTCCTTACCCAGTGTTGTTTGCTGCCTGCTCTGCTCTCCAAATAGCTGAGAGATTCTCAAATTCATAAGTTAGATAGGTTATCTGTCCAAGATGTTGGTCTTCAAAATGTATTGGGTCCTTTGGTGATTAAGGGTACAATAATAAAAGACACCAACACAATCAAGTGTATTCTGTCTTAAAATTTAGCATATCAAGTGTTTGCTTTTGTTTTTGAAGGGAACTCCATTGTTACCAAAGGCTTTCTTTTCCTCTCAAAATATTAAGACAGAACTTAACCTAAGAGAGGAATATCAAATGGCACTTGCTGACATTTTAGAGACTTGAAACAGTCTTTTCCTGTGACATGGTATAGTTCACTGTAACTGTGAAGAAATTGGGGAAATTACCAAACAATGGGAAAAAAAGAATGAGCTCAAATATATTATATAAAATATTTCTGATAATTATTTTCTCTCTAAATCTTATGATTTGTGGTTTAAACTTTTAAAATAGATAAAATTATGTGGATTCACTAGCAATTGAAAAATATCTTCAGTGTTTCCACATTAGAAAAATAAATTTGTTTGTAGAAGCTGAAAAATTAGATTAAATCATAGAGTAGTTAAATCTCCATAGTGATTGTATAAGTAATAGAAGCTTATATTTTATTTTGTCTTTTGTTATAAAAACCAAATTCTTTTCAATAGTCACTTAAATTCAAAGATCTCATCCACTCATTTACTCAGTACTCATTCATTTATTCATTCATTCATTCATCCATTCATTCATTCTAGTTCCCAGACCTCTTCATAAAACATTTTATTCTGAGATTAAATTTTCAGTGTTCACGGTACTCCAAGGAAGTCGGGAACAGCTTTTATGTGGGGACAGAAGTCATAGTATTTTCTTCTTTTTGTATCTACACTCTTAAAGTCATGTTTACTCTAACATAATTTTAGTACAAAGATTTACTTTCCCAAAGAAGACAGAGCCATGTCAGTGATATTTTTTGGCTTGTACTCTACTGGAGTTTTCAGTGTCATCCACTTTATTTTAGGTTGTTATTCAAATACTTCTTTCATGATTCAAAAGGCCCCAAAAGTACACTGTAGACTTAAAATAATAACATAAGTATACTACAGATTTATAGCAATAATGATCTTTGCATTTTCACTAATCTCTCAAGCAGATGGGATATATTATTTTATATTATTTTATACTAGGCTTCCCTCAAATTTTTGGCAAGACCAAAAACACAGTGTGTTTCAAACCCAAGAGATTCTATTTCTCAGAAATTTTAAAGGTACATTGTAGAATTCAATTTACAAACTTGGCTAAGATGTAAGTACGACAAATAACATAATGCCAAAAAACACTAGCTAAAGAAGTATAGTATAAAATGAGTAATTTCCTGTTGAAGAGTGGTTTTGGAAACCTGCTGTTTAATCCAATTTTTCTTGGACAGATCATCAGGGGGCCATCATCATGATTGTCACTAAATACTTTGACCAGTAACCCAAAGCTTACACAGTTAGGAGAATAGCCTTACACTAAAGGAACCAATTCTGGCCTCTGTAAATTTATTTTGTAAACAAAGAGTCACAGATAGCATTTTATCCACATATTATACTTTGAGCTTTGTTGGAATGTGGTACTTTAAAGTATAGTAGGTTTTCTTTTCATTTCCCAGTTCATGTAATCTGTATTTTTTTTTTAAAATAAAACAGAACAAATTACTCCTGACTGTTCACTGTGACAGGAAAAGTAACAGCAACAAATATGACAAGATACATGCAATTTAAAAAATAAGCATCAGCATAGAAGCCATTATTTTTTTCTTTCTCTTTGGGGCTAAGCATTATTCATTTCAAAGATCACTTAATGTTGAAATTCTTGATATAGGTAATAGACTATACAGGTCATGGTAGAAATTCTACACAGGTAACCACATTTAGGAGGTACTGCCCAAAAGGAGGCAGGGTGCTCTGCGTAGGGTTTTCACACATGCAGTCATAGTTAGCATTCTCAGAAACTCTCAGAGGTTCCTCATTTTACAAATGAAGAAACTGACAGTGGGCAAAAAAGTGAGGGCATGAGGCTCCATTCTTGATAAGTGCACTTACCAGCTGGAAATAAAAGTTAATAAGAGAGGCCATGAGCATGATAGCAGATCACTGGAGGCACGCGAAAAGATAAATTTCTGGACTGTTAGACATCACTGTTTTATTTTTTATAAGTACATGAAGTAGACAGTAACTAGAAATGGCATTTGTAAAGTCAGAGAATGATATGACCTGGTCAATTGGAAGAAAATGTCTAAAGAAGGTGGGATTAAGAATAAATGAAGAATGGATCGAAGCATGGATCTTCTGCATCCTGACCTCCAGTTGAACCAGCACCATTTGTTGAAAAGACTATCTTTTTTCCACTGGATGCTTTCAGCTCCTTTGTCGAAAATCAAGTGACCATAGGTGTGTTGGTTCATTTCTGGGTCTTCAATCGTATTCCCTTGATTCGCTTGCCTGGCATTGTACCAATACCATGCAGTCTTTATCACTATTGCTCTGTAGTAAAGTTTGAGGTCTGGGATACTGAATCCCCCAGAAGTTCTTTTACTCAAGAAGGCAGAACCTAGAGAACCAAATAACCCCATTAAAAAGTGGGGTACCGAACTAAACAAAGATTTTTCACATGAAGAACTTCGGAGGGCTGAGAAACACCTTAAGAAATGTTCAGCATCATTAATCATTAGGGAAATGCAAATCAAAACAACCCTGAGATTTCACCTCACACCAGTCAGAATGGCTAAGGTCAAAAACTCAGGAGACAGCAGGTGTTGGCAAGGATGTGGAGAAAGAGGAACTCTACTCCACTGCTAGTGAGATTGCAAGATGGTGCAACCACTTTGGAAATCAGTCTGGCGGTTCCTCAGAAAACTGGGCATGACACTTCCTGAGGAATCTGCTATACCACTCCTGGGCATATATCCAGAGGATTCTTCAGCATGCAATAAGGACACATGCTCCACTATGTTCATTGCAGCCCTATTTGTAGTAGTCAGAAGCTGGAAAGAACCCAGGTGTCCTTCAGTGGAGGAATGGATACAAAAAATGTGGTATATTTACACAATGGAGTACTATTCAGCCATTAGAAACAATGAATTCATGAAATTCTTAGACAAATTGATGGAGCTGGAGAACATCATACTAAGTGAGGTAACACAGTCTCAAAAGATCAATCATGGTATGCATTCACTGATAAGTGGATATTAGCTTAGAAACTTTGAATACCCAAGACATAATCCGCATATTAAATGATGTCCAAAAAGAATGGAGGAGTGGCCCCTGGTTCTGGAAAGACTCAACAGTATAGGGGAATACCAGAACAGGGAAGTGGGAAGGGGTAGATGGAGGAACAGGGGGAGGGAAGAGGGCTTTTGGGACTTGCGGGGAGTGGGGACCCAGAAAAGGGGAAATCATTTGAAATGTAAATAAAAAAAATATCAAAAAAAAAAAAGGACTGGGGAGTGGACACAGCATTGGGGTTTTAAATAAATAAATAAATAAATAAATAAAAGTACTAAGAGAAAAAATTTAGTTTTGTGTGTGTGTGTGTGTGTGTGTGTGTGCTTGCGTGCGTGACAGCACGTGTGTGCATGCTTGCATTTATTACACAAGGGTTCACTCTTCTAGGAAACTTTGAAACAGGGAAATCATTTTTACTTCCACTTAAACACAGTCAGTGTTTCTGAGCAGAGGTTCCTGTTTCTTCCTCTCTGACACTGCAGTGTAAGGCTGCTGTGTCAGTGTGCATTATGCACTAAGAAGTCAAGAGTTCTTTTTTTTTCTGTTCAGAGTGCAGTTCAAAAATCACACCTGACTGCTTCAGCCTACTTGTGGGCACTTGGTAGCTAATATGGTTTGATTGTCCGCTTTCTAGTATCCAAGCATCAAATCTCAGCTAGCACAAGTGCAAAGAGTTGAATAGATTATGTCTTGGGTATTCCAAGTTTCTAGGCTAATAACAGTGCAGCAGTATAGGGCAATACCAGAACAGGGAAGTGGGAAGGGGTGGATGGGGGAACAGGGGGAGAGAAGAGGGCTTATGGAACTTTCGGGGAGTGGGGAGCCAGGAAAGGGGAAATCATTTGAAATGTAAATAAAGAATATGTTGAATAAAAAAAAGAGTTGAATAGAAAAAAAAAAGTAAATGAAGTCTACACCCACTGAGAGACCACACTAAAGGGAATGACAGTACAAGACCATAGGAACTAGATATAGTTCCATTGCTCAGAAGCTAGCTATGGAACTTGTTCAAAGAACACCTAGGTAAATTTGAACCTCCTCTCACTCATTTCAAGTAAGGAATGGGACAGACTCATAATGGAGCAAAATTAGTGCCTTGACTGAAATTCAAACTGATGGTTTTCTTTAGTTTGAAATAACTAAGGAGCATCTGATGGCTTCTTCTGGTCTCAGGCATGATACTCACATACATACACATACAAAAGCAACTACATACAAATGTATAAGTGTATATGTGTATATAAATACACACACACACACACACACACACACACACACACATATATATATATATATATATATATATATATCAAGTTATCTTTAAAATTACAACATCACTTCACTCCAGCTCCCTGTGATAGAATGTATTACCAACAAATACAGCAATATCACCTCATTTTAATGTGATTCAAAGTAGAATAATGCCTGACAATGGGAGCTGCTCAAGAGATTTTTGTGAATAATGCAGAAAGGGATTTTAAAATTCAACATTTAATTCCAAAGTTAGCAAACTTGAGAGCAGAGGGGCAGAATCTCTTAGGGTTGGCTGGGGTTTGAGGGATAGGGTAAGGAAGCAATAGGTATGGAAAGAAAGCAGTGCCTCCAACCAACTGAACTGCTCCAGGAACTTGGAAAGGCAGAGGTAGGGCATCCCAGTGTGGGAAGAGTGCGGAGAAGAGCAAAGTCTTACTGAAGGCTGGAGCAACATTGTTTTGGATTAATAACTTGAATGAAATAGGCAATACAAGACCTTTTTACTTTTGGTTCAGAAGCAGGACTCTTAAAAGGCAGGGAAAAAGAGGTCTTCTTAAACTATTATGGAGCCTGATGCTGATGAAAACTGACATGAGTAACAACAGATGTTCTGCTTAGAACTCATTTTTGTAAAATAGCAAGATGGATTAGAAATGTGCAAAACAAAAGACTCAAACTAACCCAAATTCTTCTAATTCTCTAACTGCAGTAACAGGGCTGTAACCAATTTTACTCCCCCCCCCCCAACTCTCTAGGTTCAGAAGGTAATTTTATCCAGACTATAAGCCCTTCTATCTTTCAGTCCATGAAATATAATATTATATAGTTGCTCTTAACTAAAAAGTCAAATTAAAGTTGGGGACACATTTAGGCTATATGAAGCTATGTTTTGATAGATATATTTAGATGCTTCAGGACCAAAGTAGAATAATACAGACATTTCCAAATTCATTAATTTTTTAAAATCAGATTTCTTTAAACTATTCTCATTTTCCCCCAGAACATTTGGCACCTGCCATTCCTCATCTCCAGAGACTCTAGCATGAGATGGCATCTGATTTAGCACAAAATGGTACATTACATAATTTTCAGCTTTATATGTCAACATTTTATGATGTTCTGTAAATGCATCATGATTTCCAGATGTTTCACCACCTGAATCAGATTTAAATTGTGGCAAAAATTCTTTGATACAGATGCTGGGAAAATAGAGTATATTTGTTCAAATATATCAACTCGGCCCAATCTCAAAGCACATGCTCTCACTCTTTCTTTCTTTTCCTTTTTTCTTGTGAATTTAAAAATGCACATAAAAAATCTTTCACAATAGAAACTGCACCCCATATCTCTCTCTTCTCTGGTGTATTTCTACAACCATGCTCATGTCCCTTTTCCCCAAGAGTGACCTAAGGAATTCATAATGCTCACTGTCATATCCATCTCTTGTACGCAGAAGTGACAACACGGTTAAATCAACTCTGGAGACCATTATTGAACAATGGGTTTTTGCAACGTTAGATGCACCAAAGGTTAAATGAAACTGATCAGTTCAGTGCTGGTCCTCAGAGACAAGTTGTTAAATGCCATGCAAGAATAGCCAAGTTAACTAAACAACACACTTTTTCAGGAGATATCAATTTAATTCATGCATACATGAGATTCTCAATAAACTCCAGTGGCAAAAGAGTATGATCTAAGAGGGATATGATAGTCAAATAAGATATGAAAACCAAAGAAAAATGAAGGAAATATGATGAAAGATGAAAGAACATATCCAGGTTCTGCTTTCCCATGAGCCACAGAGCTTGCCAGCTGCCTCAGTACATTTTGTTACATGATTATTTGTTTTATCTATTGAAATCATTTTCCTTGATGTACTGTATTATACTATCTATTATTATCAACTACATTATACATTAAGAGATATTTTAAAAATACCAAGGTTATTTATCTTCTTCCCTAAGTTAGAAATAAATCAGAAATATAGTAAGTGTTTAACTAACCTGATTCAGTCAAATGATCAAATACTATTTCTGGTTAAGGGAAAGTTACATTCCAGATATGGATCCTTTCAATACTGATCCATTGCATAGGACAGACCATGTAAGATATGTGAATTCAGAGAGACAGAAGTAACATTTCCAAATGGAAATCTATTTGGAAAATATATATACTATCTCCATTGATGGTCAGGATGCACATTAATGTTAACAGCTTGAATTATGATCTTGAAGTTTCCATAAGGAAAAAATTACCATATAAATGTCTACTAAAACATTCTATACCTTTGTTATAAATCAATTTTAGGATTGTTCCTTCCCCAAGAGAGACCATCTTAAGATGCCACTTGAAAAGATTACATTGCATTTTCTACATGGCTCTATCTAATTTATATTTACCTACCTTAAGCAATGCTCCATATAAAGTTACAGAGATTAACATTTTACTGTCTGTGAGGCAAACATCTGTTAATTCCTGCAACGGTGGGCCTTTCTTCATAGGAATATACATAGGAATGTAAATTAGATTTTTTAAAATGTAATATCATACATGGCTTTTTTCTCCATATCAGCATATAGAATGTAACAAAGCACTATGGTACTGTCTTTAAAACATGCATTTATGGTCTTCATGAATCTGAGACATTACCTGTTCAGCTCTCCTGACTTGGGCTGAGTTTATTCACAGCATCACTTGGCCTGGCCGCTGCAGATTAGGAATGCTACAGCTAAGAGGACTGGAATGACTTAGTTATGACCTATGAATGTCAAGCTGCAGAGAGAATCTGTAGAAACTATAGAAAAGAAACACATAGAAAGGAGTGTAGGACATCCCTTCTGCCAACCTTCTACTGGCTAAAGCCAATTGCATTGTCAGGCCCAACAGGAGAACTAGAGAGATTACAAATCACATGGCCAAGGAAGGATATGATATAATTGACATGGCCTAATAAATGGGAGTCATTACTTCTGTCTGCCACTGGATGTAACTGTTATGGAGAAGCACAAACAAGATAAAGGGATATAAAGGGATGGCATGAGATGAGGGTCTGAATCAGGAGACATCTGAGCAGAGCTCTGAATTATTATTATTATATAAGCCATGGGAATAGCTGGGAAAACCTTCAAGTAACTCTAGATAGTAGGAAGAATGTAGCTTTAAGCACACCAAGCTGCCTTACATATAGAATAATTATAATCAATAAAGGAGCTAAAAAAAAAGAGAGGGAAATGTTCAAGATAAGGAAGAAGATAGCTAGCAGTGCAAGAGGACTTCAGAATTAATATTTCTCCAAGAATTCACTTGAGCTTACAGTAATACTAAGGACAGGAAAGGAAAAAATCTTTTATTAAAAAATATGCTTGTTAATGTCTTGAGTTCTTCATTATTATAAACACTTCTAGCATTGAAGCCTCACATCAGGGAAATTTTTTCTCAAAGTGTTTAATTAGCTATGTTTTATATCTCTGGTTTATTATGTTCATAATTCGCGAAGCTGTCCAAGAGTTCTCTCTTGCAGGAACAGAGGCATGCTCACATCTCGGAATTATAAGCATCCCCTCCTGGAGGGAGATGTGCTAACTAAATGCAAGAAGAACAGAGCACAGCCACCCCACCAAAATTACACGGCTCTAAATAGATTTTATTCTTGCTGTCACTTCATTTTATGAAAATGAAAAGTAGTTTTCACAGGTATTAAATTTTCATTTTACCCCAGAAAAGAAAAGAAAAATTTCTGTAAAAATTGTAAGTTTCCACAGCAGCAACTTCATAAAAATGTATGATCTTGCCCCTCAGGGTGCCTCTTCACTTGTTTGAAATGAAAAGCTGTTTGTGCTCATGGTTGGGAATACACATATCGGGAAAAATTAATCATGCAAATATTTGCAAAGTGGGAACAGTAATTGTTAGGAGCCTCAGCAGTGAGCTGCTTTTCACCACCACATATAGAAACTGCAGGAGAGAATGCCAAGCGGCAGCTTATTGCACACAGGACGGGTGGGCCACCTATGGATGGGTGTAGCTACCAAAAACATTCTGGGTATACTCCCTAAGGAATTCAGTTTTGACAGTCAGGTTGCCAAATAGTATCAGAGTTGAAGTAATTTCCCTTAAATGTTTGCAAATGGCAGGATGGTAGATAATATTCTAAAAATTAAAATTAGCATTTATTGGTGAGGAGTGGCTATTCATTCTGGCAATACTCTTCCTAGTTATATTCAAGGAATATTATTATAATGCTTCTGGTTTATTTTCACTTCTAATTTGCCAGGGAGAAGAGGACACAGCCTTTATTTTCTAAAAGACATTGTAATGGTTGTGGAAAGCCTAAAATAATTTAATCTGAATTGTGCTTGGCATTCCATAAAAGGAAGAAATGTTGACTAGCTCTATTGGACGACTGATCAGTAGCAATGGAAAGGGATTGTGATGGGATGGCTCTACATTTTATGTGCAATGACAGCAGCATTACACCAGGGCCTCTGAATGCTAGAGAGGTAGGCATGACACATATTTGAAAGTCACCTCATCTACGTTGCTCCCAACCATGTTCTGTCATCCTACTTACAAGGGACAAAATGTAGGAAAAATTTAATGGGATTGTGCCAGCCCATAGCATCAGTGGCATACCAGTGAAGCTGGTCCTTATTCTCAAGACAGGAAATGTGGGCAGCATGCAAGAATTCAATTGTAGCTCTTGAGCATGGATGCCAACAGCAAGTAGTGCATCTTTTATCTGACAATGGGAAGAATGAAGGACTCAGTCTTAAAGTCCTAGAACAGGATATATAAGGCTTTTTGAAATGGGTATTTTTAAAGCTATAAACTGTTGTGATAACTTAGTTATCTATTAGCATCACCATATTTAAACATAATGGAAACCATCTTTAACCTATATAAATCAGAGCCATTTCCTACATTTTATTTCTTAGAACACTAAGCTCCAAGTAGTAGATTTATGTAAGTGAAATAATCATTTATATAAATAGCATGCCAAAATGAAAATAGTATTTCCAGGTATTGATATCTCTTGTTATTTTGTCAAACCTTTATTTACCTTCCAACTTAGTTTTAATGATGGAATGACATTTTTAGTTTGAGTATCAAAACCACTGAACACCAATAATCAATACCTCCCACTAATGCTGGATCTTGCTATGACAATGTTCAAGCTTCTGCACATGAATAAGCTTGCCAATTTTTAGAGAAAAGTATTTAACCATGTAAGTTTATTGACTTAGAATCTCTGAGGTATAAAGCCAAGAATGGGATAGCTGGATCATATAGTAGATCTAGTTACTTTAAAGAATCTAAATGCTGATTGTCATTGTGGATTGACTAATTTCTCTTTCTATCAGTCTTGTGTAAGATTTCCCATTTCCCCACATCTTCCAGGACCATTTGTTCTGTTTATTACAGCACCATTTGCAATAAATGTGCTCTTGAAACAGCTGGTGTCTATCAATTGACAAATGGATACAGAAAATGTGATACATGGACACAATGGAATTTTATACAGCCATAAATAAGAACAAAATTATGTCTGTTGATGGAAAATGTATGCAATTTAAGATCATCATATGAAGCCAAATTAGACCCAGATAGACAAGTCTTGCATGCTTTCTCCCATTTGTGGATGATAGAATTTATATAGAAATATAAATTCATTTTGTATAGCATGAAAACAGAAGAGAGATCAGAGTAAGAATGGATACTATTTGGGAGGTAAGGCTGTGAAGGGGAAAAAAGAGTATTTGAACTAAATATGATCAAAGTACATATATCCTTAAATGTCTTTTTGAAACCCAGCAGTGTATAGACAACATATATACAACAAGTATATATGTTTAAAATAAGTTCAAAGAAATGCACCTTAAAAATCAGTTGCCCTATCACTTGTGCAGTCAGCTCAGAAAAAAAATCTATGTTCTTACCTGAAACACAACAAACCTCAGGATCATTACCCAGCACTCGGAACATCTGCAGGACTGACTGAAAGAAGTGGTGCTATTTCTGAAGGACAGAAGAGAGACATGGGTGGAATGGTTCTAGAGAGTCCACCCTCCATCATTTCCATCAGTGATCTGCTATCAGTCTTGCTTCTAAATTCTGGTGGGATAATTAGGTTCCATATGCAGTCATCTGGAACAAACCATCTTTTGTTTATCTATTTATTTTACATATTCATGTGTCTTGCAACCTAACAAGAAAGTGGTTTTCGAAGCCAAACACTCAGTTGCTTTTTCTAACCCAGGCTAACTTGGAAGAAATAGAGTAAGGATATCAGAAATAGAGAAAGGATATCAATTTTGGAAAGTTTTTTTTTTTTTATTTTGGAACATTCATCACTATATTCTTTGGCAGTCAGAAGTAGGAAGAAACATTGTGGAAGAGCGGCATGGAGAATTAGCACTTTCCCCACCATCACTATTATATCATCCCATTTTGTGCTCAAGACTGTTGTGCATGCATGGATCCTACATTTTGTTAGCTTGAAAGACAATGGGAATCAATAAAGAAGTAGCATCTGAGAATGTAGCAATTCTCCAACATCATTAGTATTACTTTGCTTACAAAATTTTATGACACGTTATGTAAAACTGTAGTCAATTACTTTCCAGTCAAATTAGTTATTTCTGTTTGTCTTAAGTGCAGACAAAGTTTAAAAGTCAAAAAATGTCAGAAAAAACTATCAGTCTCCTCAGAGAGACCCAATATCTGTTCCCCTGTGTTTCAAATAGCAGAGGAGTCAACTGTTCATAAAACTGTTGTTGTTGTTTATGCAATGATTACTTAGAAATGGAGCAACCTGTAACTTTAATATTTTCAAACCTTATTTTTAATGACGGTTCTTTAACTTCCCTTGTAGCCCACTACACAACAGAGGTAATGGAAAAGAAAGGATACTGGGGTATCCTTTTCAGACTTGTTCAGAAAGGTTCTTTGGAATAACTTTTGACTGTGTTGTCTGGAAATCAGCAGTTCAGTTGACAGGTTAGCATGCAGCAACAGCTCGATCCACTACCAGCAGTCCAGTGTGGTAGAGTCAGGGTAACAACAGCAGTGGTTATGTGACCTAGCAAAGAGAACCAGGCCTCACCTTGGGCTACAGTCAGTAGGAAGGACCCAGAGGGAAACAAGAAGTTCTCTACTGTGCCTCTCTGTTCCCTCTCTTGATGATCAGGAAGATCAGTGAAGACACAGGATTCACAGGCGTCGTGTGGATAGCTGTACCAACAAGCCAAGCTATCTCTCCAGCACTCTGTGGAGTCTTAGTTACATCCTACAAATATCATGTGACCTCCACATGCCTTACCTCAGCACATGGTTTTTACCTTAGCTTATGTCTTGACTCAGCATATGTTTTTGCCTACGTTACCTGCATCCAATCAGCCTGAATCCAGGGAAGCAGCTGGAAACTGTAGCACACCACCAGAAAATTTTTGTTGCATTTCTCTCAATAAAGTCCCAACAAATGCAGACTATTATGCAAAGTAAGGTGTACCAAGAGCAACCAGTAAATTTTTATGATTGAGGGCATCAGTATCTTGAACACGCATCCTTAAAGTGCATGGTCTAGCAAGTACATGGACACATACCTTTCAGAAGAGTCTTTCACCAAGGAAGGAAACTAACTATGGAACTATGGAACCTAACTCTTTCCTTGTCATTTTACCTGAATATGCCTGAATACCCTAACTCTAACCGTACATTTGTTACATTTGGTATCTTGCTATAGTACCTATATCAGAAGACTTTTACGTGATGGGAACATCCATTTTTGTCAGAAGGACATATCAAATCACAGACAGTTTTAGGAATCCAAAATAATGCTAAATGCCTTGCCTCTCCCATCTACCAGTATTTATGAGACAACATATTTTCCACTTTGTGAAAATTGCAAATGCTAATCATCCAACCAGACCACTAAACTGCACAGCTGAACTTTCCTAGAGGCAATGTTGTAGACTTCTACAAACTTCAGAGATCCCTCTAATTAACTGCATAAAACAAGACAAAGGATGTAGCACTCTATTTAGCCAATCTGAGAGCACCTGTGGCATGACCACAACTCTTGGTTTGACCAAAGTCTGGACATCCACCTCCTCAGTCTTGTTTGGACTAGCTTATCTTTTCAAATAACAGTGACTTTCAATATGTAGTCACTGTCTTCTGGCAGGGAACGAGGCAGAAAGAGAGAGGTTTAGAGAATACCGCAATTACTGTGCAGAACTCAAATCTGCCTGCCAACAGGAGCGTACTGATTTGTGAGACACATCAAGAGGTGCTGGCAAGATCAATCTGCAGAGATCCCTCTGATAGAGGAATAATGAGTTGACAAAGACCAATGTTCAGTTAGGTCCAAGCCCAATAAGATTACTATTGAGCATTGTCAATATTGTCTCTGTTTGGAACTGACACAATCAGACTGGAATCAATTGTATTTTCCATAGCACTGTCACACATGATTTTTAAATTTGGCTCACAACTCTGTAGAGGAGCTTGCAGATGTTGGCAGATTTTTACTTACTTAAGGAATGTCATTATTAAGTAGGAGTTTCACTTCATTGTAATTTGTGGGCTCTGCTGTGTTTCTTGGAGCTCTGTGTATTGAAGTAGTCTGACAAGGAAGAAGAGAAAGCAGGGATGAAGCATCAGCTCAGAAGAGGTTTCACTTCAAACGCTCCTCTTTGCATGTTTATTTTGTTTTGTTTTTGAATAATGACCAAATACCATATATAAATGTGTAAGCTGTTTCTTAGCTCTGGCTTAATTTAAGTCAGGGATCAAAGATTTCTACTGAAACACAAAATAATGAAAATTTTTCTGCTCTGAAGCAACATAATAAAATTGTTATGTTTCAGCATCAAAAGGCAGAAGGAATATATTGATGGTTCTGTCTAGAAAATATTAGAATTTGTTCAAGGAGTTGGGAAAACTAATAAACAATTGAAGTTTTAAACAAGTCTTGCAGTCTAGTCTAGTATGTTTTATGAGTCATTATTTCCACAACGCAAAACCATCAACTTCAAGTTTCATGAGATCCATTTATGTGTTGTCCAGATGGCCATTCATGTGTCTGATGCTAGCTTATGGGTCCAGCTATTGAAAAATACTATCTGATCCATGTCCATAGAATTTAGTATGAAACAAGGGCTGGGTCTTTTGCTATAAGCATAAAAAACAATGGGTGTGCTGGGTATTTCCCATCTAAGTGATGTCATGAGAGCCATGAGAGTGAGTCATGAGAGTTGGTAGGACAATAAAATCTGTATTGTTAGATTTTCAGCATAATACGATAGTATATAAATAAACTCAGATATTTATACAAAATTAAATATATAATAAAATAGCCTTTCCCACAAAATTAAGTGACTATACGGCCCCTTCCTGGCCCCAGGATGACACCAGAGATCTGAAGTTTTATGTAGAGTATGCATATATGATAGCCCTCTGGTCTTTCATCCTCAACTACTGTCCATCCAAACCTGTCTACTTTTGGGGTAAAACATATCTGTGAAAGATAGTTATGGCCTGGCTTTCTTAAGTGAGTCATCCAGTTTTTGTCTCTGAAGTTCTGTCTTAGTACCCGCATTCTGTAGGTAAGCGACAGGACCTTTCAAGTGGTCATGAGCTTGACGGGTGTCCCTCAAGAGAAGCCCATATCAATCCTTTCAAAGCTCTCATTTTTACCCATTCTGTGACAAAAGAGAAAGAAGTTAACTATGGGTTACTTTTATTTTAACTCCATTTCACAAAGCCCAAGAACAATAACATTCAGATTGTTATTTTCAAACTCAGTAAGAGGAATTGAAGGCAAACCCTAAATTAAAAATGTACAGGTTGCTAGCCTTAGAAAAATCCCAACTCCACTGAGCTTTATCATAATCTTAGATCTCTAAAGACAGAATGGTGGGGAGGGGGAGGAGAGGGAGGGAAGATAGAGGGTAGGAAGAGGGTGAGGGGGATGGAGAGAGAGGGGGGAGGAAGAGGGAGAGGGGGACGACGAAGAGGAGGGGGAATATCTTGAGGACCAACAGAAGGTAGGGCTATAATTTTAAAACATTTTGAAATGTTGGTGCTAATGCTTGCTTTCAATTATTTCATGCTCCGTGCCAAAGAAATAGTAATTTTTAGCTGGAGACAGGAAAAAATTAATAATCCAACCCTTTCCACCCTAGATCGGCCTTTCCCCTCCAGGTATCCAATCACCATTGAGTACTAGATTGGAGTGGAGGGAATGAAGCTTAGGGTGAGTGGGTGGGTTTGAGAGAAGCTTAGTTGGCATGAGATGGGGAGAAACTGACTTCTCTGGAAATGGTTTTCAGTGAAACAGTTTTCTTTATGGATGTGGGGAGCAAGGGTTATATAACTGTCGGGGTAAGGCAGGGTCTTTCCTAGTGAGTGCACATCATTGGCTGGGGTCAAGCTGCCGAGTATGCTTAATTTACATGATGAGGAATTCCAGATGTTTAGTGGACATGTCCTTAAAAGAAGAGAGGAAGTTTAACCTTGGCCACCAGTCTACATGACCACTTCAAGGGCAGCAAATATGGGGGTCATAAAGCTTACTTGCACCAGGACATACAATCCCAGAACAAGGGAAAAAGCAGTTCTACTCCTACTGCTCTCATGATGAGATTATTCAGGCTTTAAGCAGGAGTGGGTGGGCTGGTGAGCAGGGGGAGGAGGGAATGGGATAGGGTGTTTTTGAAGGGGAATCCAGGAAAGGGGATAACATTTGAAATGTAAATAAAGAAGTATCAAAAAACAAAAACAAACACAAAACAAAACCCTCATTCTTGCTCTTGACTGGCTCAACAGTTGTGTAGCTTTTCAGCCCCACAAATCCCCGTCATTATCAGTATACCTCACCTCTTAGGAGGTTTAGCTCTGCTCTGTACTGGCTATGATTTTGAGTTCTATGCCTACTAAACTCCCCGAAAATTTTTCGAAGTCAATACAGTAAACACTTCTCTTGTGAATCAGGAAATAAAGCCATTCCATTAGATAGCTCCCAGAGGAGCCACTTGGTTCTCAGGAAGTTCCCTCTACATCAGTTTAGTCTTAAACACAATGACCATCTAGGGAAATGGTGCAGAAATGTCAAGGTGTATATTTGATTTTAATCGCTGTGTATATAGTTTGGGTAGCTTGAGTGTCTTTGGAGGATATGTAAGTAAGTAAATGCTACTATTCAGGGTTGGCCTTTTTTCTTATCAGTGGATTATTTTTTATTATAATTTCTTATTTTCTATATTCTTTGTTTACATTCCAAGGTTGGCCTTTATATAAGTGGATTTAGCTTCTGCCTATTTGCTTGGGATTCTTAGCTGGGGCTAGAACTTCTTCCAGTCACTCCTCCAGCTCTGGAAGTATTTCTAGAAGAACGTGCTTAATTCCATTAAGATCCATTATACTCTATTAAGTAGTGTGATGGTCTGAATGATAATGGCCTCTATAGGCTCATGTTTGAATGTTCAGTCCCCAGTTAATAGAACTGTTTGAGTTTAAGAGATGTGGTCTTCTTAGAAGAAGTGTGTCACTGAGGTTGGCCTTTGGAGTTTCAAAACCCCAAGCTCGATCCTCTCTCTCTCTCTCTCTCTCTCTCTCTCTCTCTCTCTCTCTCTCTCTTTCCTCGAACCAACCTGTTGATCAAGATGTAAGCTCTCAGCTACTATAGCATCGTGCTTATCTGACAGAAATCATCCTCTGAAATGGAAGCTCTCAACTAAAGGCTGTACTTTATTACTTTCCTTGGTCATGGTGTCTCCTCACAGCAATAAAGAGAACCTAAGACAGGTAGATAGCAGCAGGTTTGCTTTTTTGATCACCACACTGGAGGACTGTCATGTGAGATGCAGTGAAAATCAAACAACAGATGAGGGAGAAAGAGTTGGTACAGGAGCAGCTATGTTGCCAAGGTTGGTGTCTGTGCATCTGGGAGACAAATAATGATCCCAGGCTTCAGGAGAAAGAGCAATACAGTGATAGATAGAAGTACCAACTAAAGACAAAATAGGGAAAATGAATGCTTTCTAAGTTCTTTCCTGTTTCTGCTCCATTCAATGGGAAGTCATCAAACACTAAGTTCACAAGCAAGTATTTGCTAGCCATAAAACTTGGAGGTCATAGTCTTCCAAGCCTAATTTTGGTTTTTGAGTGTGAACTTTCTTTACTTTATGGCTGACAAGTCTGTTTTGCTGGATGTAATGGTGCATGCCTATAATCCCAACACCCAGATGCTGAGGCTGGAGGATGTCTAGTTGAAGATCTCTAGCTAGTATAGGCTTCAGAGCAATTCCTTACCACAGAAAACACATCCTCAAAAAGAACAGAGAAAAGAAAGTGAGTGACTATTGCCCTCTTTGTCTCTGTCTTGCTGTAATACAGTCTCATCATTTTGTACTGAATATGCCAAATTTCATGATCTGGAAGGATAATAGCTTTGGTGTTTCCTAAAGATGTTATAGAAACATTTACAGGATCATGCTGACCCCACAACAGTGTAAAAATGCAGTTTTACCAAAGGGTATGAAAACCACAGTAAAGCAGAGATCCATATAGCTTATACTTGTTATTCACAATTGACAAAAAGGAACTAAATTCTGTTGGTCTTTGCTGATGTTTAGGCAATTCACTTAAGCGTACCGAGTACCTTCCCCAGTTTTCTACATGTGCTGCAGCCAGCCCTGCTGACCATCACTAGAGCTGAGGGGGGAAAGTGTCTGTGAAAGAAAAGGGGATTTTGCCCTTTGCTAGCCTAGGGTTAAATGTGCTTCAATGGGTCTCTTCCTAGGAAGCCCTCTTCCTCTTGCCCTCACAGGCAGGAGAAGAATTTCTCCAACCAGAACTCCCAGCATTTCCTCTGCCAATATTTGTCTGAATGTTATGATTATGAGCTGCTGACATTAGAAAGAGCAAATGAGAAGCTTTCTCATAAGTACCAGCTACAGGTTTTCATTTAGGAAGGGGTGGGGCAACAGGATGATTATGATGGTGGATCTGAAGCCAGATCATTCCGGTTTAAGCTAAAATTCTGCTGTTTGTTTGTCACTAAAACTTCTATTTATTTTAGTTTTTTATCCATAAAATGAAAGGGATAAAATAGCACATACCTCACTAATATTGCATAGTGTTAAGTGGATATAAGCAAAGCTTACAGTGTGCAAGACAGAAAAAGTGGCAATTAATGTTCATTATTTTACAAGAAAATATAGATGGTGCACTTAGAAATTAAATACTTTATATATGGTGAATGCTCATTATGGATATTAAATGTTATTATTTATTAAAATGTTAAAATAGGTTTTAAAATTAAAGCCACTAACAAATTACATTTAAATAATTTAAAATTTAATAATATAGAAAACTATTTCTAGATGGAATAAATGGTTATTTTTAATTATTCAGAAAGAGTATTGGGTTATTTCAGTTAATTGGGACAGAGTAAATTGGGAGGGGGTTGGGTAGAACAGATCCAGGACCACAAATCTGAAGGAGCCCAACTTTGCATATAAAACACGTCAGTTAAAGTGGAAGGTCACAGACTGATGTTAGGAGGCACACTGATGGTTGTTCTATTACTGAACAGAGAATATAGACAGGACACTGGCTGAAGACTGAGAATCTGTGAGACGAGGAGAATCTTAGAATTGATGATACTCTAACGATCTTGGGTGATTAGGTGTTGGGAGAACTCTTCAAGCTGGAATCTAGAAAAACTAAAAGAAAAGTCTAACAAGAATAAACAGTCTAGGATGTTTTTTATAAGAGCAAGGCACAGACTTAGGCCCAGGGAGACTGGAGATCCAATGGTATGCCCAGTTGAGGGCTAGTTCTCAACCAGACACATGTTCCCAAAGACTGTAAAGGTTTTCTAAGGTAAATGTCCCCAACACAGCTGACTTAACACTATTTGGCATGAACTCATTTGCAAAAGTCTAGAAATATTAGCAGACTGTTTATGAGTCAGGATAAGTTAGTCCCAACATACTTGGATTGTTTTTCAGAACTGAGAAAAAATACTAAAGATAAGCTCTGAAGAATGTCAATTCAGAATTCTCAACTGATGCATAAGATGAGTAAGGGTTCCCATTTCTTCTGCTAAAAGTCAGTAACTTGGTTTTGCAAGTTTTGGCAAGGCTACGCTTTCTTTTAATTGGTTGTTTTATTTGTTTACATTTCAAATGTTAGCCCCCTTCCTGATGGTCTCCCATCTGCATTCCCCCCATTCCATCTCCCCTCTGCTTTTCCTCTAAGAGGATGCTCATGCACCCACCCACCCACTCCTGCCTCACCCCTCTAACATCCTCCTATGTTGGGCAACGAGCCTCCACAGAAACAAGTGCCTCCCATGCATTGATGCCAGTTAAGACCATTCTCTGCTACATACACAGCTGAGTCATGGACTCATTCATACACACTCCTTGGTTGGTGGTTTCGTCCCTGGGAGCTGGGGGGTGGAATCTGGTTGGTTGATATTGCTGTTCTTCCTATAGGGTTGAAATTCCTTTTAGCTCTTTTCAGGCCTTCCCCTTACTCTTTAATTGGCGTCCCTGGGCTGTCAGATGGTTGGTTATGCATATCTGCATTTGTCCTAGATGCTGGTGGAGCCTTTCAAAGGGCAGCCATACTAGGCCCCTGACTGAGAGTACTTCTTGGCATCAGCATTACTATTCAGTTTTTAACAGGGAGAAGTCAATCAGCACAAGGAATATGAGCTGGTTTGAGAAAAGGAGTTGGAATGACTACACTATGCCCATCCCCACTGTACTTTTATCTACATGTTTTGGATCAGAAAAATAACACCATGCAATCCTGAGACACTGACACTAGCCCACTAACTAATTCATGTTTAGAACAGAGACCAAAGCAGCAAGGTGGAAACGTAGTAAGTCTCTCTTGACAGAGACTTAATCCGCAGGTACTCTTTCTCAAGAGAAAGCATTGCCATTTTCCCTCACAAAAATCATCCCATTCTTCTCTCTGAGTTGGAGCTTGGGAACAACTGCTGACAATAACATGAGTAACAGCCATTATCGGAATAAGTTCTGAGTGACCATCTCTGCTTGGGGAGCCTTACCATTGCTAGCCTCCATGAACTCTTACTGAAGTGCATGGAAAGACTTAAATTTTGTGGAGCCCAGGTTACCATAGAAATGTGAGGAGCCACAAGAGGGGAAGGAACAGGACAAGAGGCTGGGGCTCCTCTCATCTCAGCTTCATTCCTGAGGCCTCATGGGAAATTTGCTCTCAGAAAGGCTTAAGCACTTTCTTTACATTGGAGAATGGGATGCATCTTTTTTGACACAGTTCCTGGCAAGCATGGTGTGAACCGGAACACTGCCAGCATTACCACACAGACAGGAGACTGAAACCAGTAGCCCATGGAAAAGAAGCCCTTCTTCTTAGCTGTTTATATCACAGCAAGGTAAATGTAACAATTGACTCAGCAAGGCTAAAGTTGGCTGAGATACTTAATGTAATAATAATTTTGAAATATAAAAATAATAACAAGATTTAATAGTTCTATGGTATTTTGTAACAAATAAAATGAACATTCTAAAAACTACACTTAAATTTACCTATACATGTTTGTACTTCCCTACAATAACTAATATTGAATTTGTATCATCTGAAAAAAATTCTAATATTTTCCTTTTTATTAGATATTTGCTTTATTTACATTTCAAATGTTATCCCCTTTCCTGGTTTCCCCTCCCCAAACCCCCAATCCCATCCCCCTCTCCCTGCTTACCAACCCACCTATTACCATTTCCCTGTGCTGGTATTCCTCTACACTGGGGCATCGAGCCTTCATGGGACCTAGGGTCTTCTTTATATACACATTTCTTAAGATTTTCCACATTTAACACCCGAGGAAATTGATACCTGCCCAGGGTGACACAGATGAACCAAGATCTTCATTGAAGTCTGTTTCTTTTGTTCTTAATAAGAGAAAAGAAAAAGGGCAGTTTATCCCTTGCTGCCTCAAACAAAGAATGTATCAGCTGGCATCTTTGTCTTCTTATGAATGCACTGATACAGCTAATGGCAGAATTCATGTCTGTCTCTGCTAACACTCATATCTAAGCCAACTGTCCCCAGAGGAGGAACCCCCCGCTAAATTTCATAAAATAGAATATGTACTCTGAAAAAGACCAGAGAGATGATTTACACCCCAGCCCCATGGGTTTGTATAGTTCTTAAACATTATCTCCTCCTTAGGCCGGGTTTTAATCATTAAGCATTAATGCCATTAAAAGGCATAAAAGATTGTTATAAACTTTGAAAGATTTTAAGAGCAAATAAATGCTATCTTATCAATTTCAGAGTCAAAGAATATTAAAATTAGATTAAAAATACACAATTAACCTAATACATTTTGAATTTGGACTAATTGTTTGAAATTCAAAAGGACCCCAGGATATTTTTCACTTGAAACACAAGAATAAAAAATTCATACTAAACAGGCAGAGTTTGCCCTCAAGGTTGAAAACATTAATCATCATGCATCTAACTGTTAACTGTAAAAAATCACTTTTCTTCTGATTTAAAGAGAATTATTTAGTGAGTGTTTTTAACTCCTCTGCTCTCTCAAGCAGCAGAAGTAGCATGGGGTCAGGTCCTGGGCTCCTCTGCCTCTTCATGGCTCCCTTCACTACAAGAAGTCGCCTTTGATATCCAGGAAGCTCCTGGCCCAAGGAAGAATGCACTGAGCTTAGGAAGAAAGGAGTCTGCTAAGAATGCATCTGAGATTTAGTTCTCAAATTGAGGAAATTATTGGAGTTGAACTGGCTGAGGAGGATGCATACAGTAACTCAAAACAACTGTGAACTCGAAATGACAACCAAGAGGGCAGATCTTCCCAGGCTTCTTTATTTATTGTCCTGTAGGAGTCAAAAGACTATCAAGCTTGAAGAAGCAGCTAAGGAAAATGTGACTTTTCATTAAAAGGAACTGAATAAAGTAAACGTGCAATGCAGTTACTTTCTGCAGCTCTACAATCATGTTGTATGATTTCCTTATGTGAGAACCATGTGGCTTTCTTGGTAGAGAGAACTGTACTCTAAGAGTAATAAAGAAATAAGATTCAGAAGACTTTGAGCTAATATTTACTTTATCTATGACAAGGATATTGCATATTTTATAGCCTTTCTGGCTCTAGACAATATACTTGACACTGCAATGTATTTAGAAATGTTAGAAAAATATCCATCACTAATTGTCTAAAATTTTATTGTTCTTTTTTATCTTGTTTTTTCAAATTAAAACTCTGAAAAGATGTTATTATCTCTTGCTGGTATAACAGACCCTTCTAGTACCTTCTAATGATGTTATAAAATCCACTATGGCATTAGACCAAAGAATGTAACAATTTTTTCATTGTTTAGTCATTTTCCCAGGTATTTTCTTGGGAAACAGATCAGACAATAATTGTCACATAATTTGAACCTTCCTTCTTTAATATACTTACGTTACTAGAATATGTCAGGATTGACATGGTCAAAAACATTGATTTAAGGTCTGTGGAAATGGGCTCATTGGTTTAGAGCACTTACTATCCTTGGAGAATATTAGGTTTGGTTCTGAGGACCCATGTGGTATTTTATAATACCTGTGAATCCAGTTCCAGGGATCTGATGTACTCTTCTGATGCACTCTTCTAACTTATGTTTGCAGACACCTGGTGCAATACATGCACTCAGGAATCCACTCATACACAATAAATAAATAAATAAATAAATAAATAAATAAATAAATAAATAAATAAATAAATCTATCTTTTACAATATTGCTTTTTAAGCTCAGTTTATTTAAAAAAATAAAACAATTTCCCAAATAATTAGCTAACTTGTCAGACACACATGTAGATTGGGGAAGATTTAGGACAAATGTAAGGAGAATATTTGTACTGTTGATAGTAGTGGAGTATGGATACCATAGTAATGCTTCTTCTGAGAACATCTAAGGGAAAGAGATAAAGAGCAAACAAAATAGGTAGAATTACTGTAATGATTGTGTGCATGTGTGTGGAGGGTCAGTTGTGTTTGTGATGTGTGTGTGTGTGTTTGTGTGCTTATGTTTGTATGCTTGTGTATGCAATATCATAAGTGAGGACAGAAATCAATGTTGGATGTACTACTTGGTCTCTGTCCACCTTACTTTTCTAGGGAGTATCTCTCACTGAACTTAACAAGTCTGGTCAATTGGATGGTCAATGAGCTTCAAGGATCTGTCCTTTGCCTTACAGAAACTTTGTAATTTTACGAGGTCCCATTTGTCAATTCTTGATCTTAGAGCATACGCTATTGGTGTTCTGTTCAGGAACGTTCCCCCTGTACCGATGTCCTCAACGGTCTTCCTCAGTTTCTTTTCTATTAGCTTCAGAGTGTCTGGCTTTATGTGGAGGTCCTTGATCCATTTGGATTTGAGCTTAGTACAAGGAGACAAGGATGGATCAATTCGCATTCTTCTGCATGCTGACCTCCAGTTGAACCAGCACCATTTGTTGAAAAGGCTATCTTTTTTCCATTGGATGTTTTCAGACCCTTTGTCGAGGATCAAGTGGCCATAGGTGTGTGGGTTCATTTCTGGATCTTCAAGACTGTTCCATTGATCTGCCTGCCTGTCATTGTACCAATACCATGCAGTTTTTAACACTATTGCTCTGTAGTATTGCTTGAGGTCAGGGATACTGATACCCCCAGAATTTCTTTTATTGTTGAGAATAGTTTTAGCTATCCTGGGTTTTTTGTTATTCCAGATGAATTTGAGGATTGCTCCTTCTAACTCTGTGAAGAATTGATTTGGGATTTTGATGGGTATTGCATTGAATCTGTATATTGCTTTTGGCAAAATGGCCATTTTAACTATATTAATCCTGCCGATCCATGAGCATGGGAGGTTTAATGCCTAAAGAGACCTTATAGCCTTTCTTTATACAAAAGGTACAGGGTTTCTAACCTGAGCCAGAGAACGTTTTGAAAGTAAAACCTAAAATGAGTGTGAACTTTATTGAGAATAGGAGGGGATATAATCCTCCAAAATAGCAGTAGTTGTTAAACACTATTTATTATTATATGCACTGTATATTAAACACATGATATAAACAAACAAAAAAGATCTGTCCATCTTAACTCTTAAACAAAGGGTTATAGATGTGTGTCACAACGCCAAGCTTTTATGTGGAAAATGAGCCTTCAAAGTTAGGTTGCTCATGCTGAGGAGGTTGTGGAGACGAAAACATTCCTCCTCTGCTGGTGGGAGTGCAAACTTGCACAACCACTCTGGAAATCAATTTGGTGGTTTCTCAGAAGATTGGGAGTAGTCCTCCCTCAAGATTCAAACATACTACTCCTTGGCAAATACTCAGAAGATGCTCCACCATCCCACAAGGACACTTGCTCAACTATATTCATAGCAGCTTTATTTGTAGTAGCCAGAAACTTGAACCAACCTACAAAGGGTGCAAAAAAATGCATATACCTACACATTGAAATACTAGTCAGCCATCAAAAACACAGACATCAAGTGTTTCTAGGCAAATGGATGGAATTAGAATATATCTTACTGTGCGAGGTAACCCAGGCCCAAAAGAACATGCATGGTATGTACTCACTTGTACGTGGTTATTAGCCATAAAGCATAAACCATGCTATAATCGATAGACTCAAAGAAACCAAATAACAAGGGTTCAAAGGATGATGCCTTAATCTTTTTCAGAAGGGGAAACAAAATAGAAACAAAAGGAGGGAACTGGGTAGAAAGGGGAATGGAGAGGGGAATGGGTCAGTGGGGGATCATATGCAAGAAGAAAAGAGGAGAGAAAGGGAGATGAGGGGGGCAATATCTAGGACATGCCAGATATTTGGGATGTGGTGAGGACCCAGAGCATCTGTAGGGTCAACTCTAGCTGAGACTCCTAGTGGAGAAATAGTGGGGAATATGGATCCTGAACGGACTACTTCCTATTGCCAAGAAGGACTCCCAGTGGAGGGATAAGGTAGTTTGCTATCCCACAAATCCTTTGTATCCTTCCTACAATGTGTGCAGGGACAAATATAGAGCAGAGACTGAGAGAATGGCCACCAAATGACTGGCCCAAATTAATACCCATCCCATGGACAAGAACTGACATCTAACACTACTATGTTATTCTTGCAGACAGGAACCTAACATAACTATCCTCTGAGAGGTTCCACTCAACAGCCAACGGAAAGAGATTAAGAGACTCAAACCCAAACATTAGATGGAACTCATGCAGTGTTGTGGAAGAGCTGTGGAAAGAACTGAGGGAGAAGACAATGACTCCACAGGAAGACCAACAGAGCCAACTAATCTGGACCCTGCTCTGAGAGACTAAACTACCAAACAAAGAGAGAGCATTGGGTGGATCTAGGCCACCCTCACATAGTAAGTAGATGAGCAGCTTGGTGTTCATGCAGGTACCCCAAAAACTGGAGCAGAGGCTGTCCCTCAGCCTATTGCCTGCCTGCCCTAATCCTAAATGGGGTCCCTTGTCTAACCTCAGTGGGAGAGACTGCACCACATCCTGCAATGACTTCACATGCAGAGCTGAGGGAGTTAGTGTGTATGTGTGTGTATGGTATATTTAAAAGGAGACTTCCCCTTCTCAAAAGAGGAGGGGAAGGTGGATGGGGGAGGACTTGCTTGAGGGGGAGCTGATAGGAGAGAGAGGGCTGATATTGGGTTGTTAAGTGAATAAATTTAATAATTATAAAAATGTATTGCCACAGGCAAAAATAGACATAATACTAAGAGCTTCATCTGAAAAGTATAGTAATAGCTTCACCAGAAAATTATAGCAGTTTGGCTTCAGAAATAAATTTTAAAATGATAAAACTTAACAAACAATCCTAAGCAATGATTTAAACACATTGAAAATAATTGATATAACAGTTAAATTAGCATTTGTTATTGAGACAGGGTCTAGGTAGTTGGGCCAGGGTAGCTTTAGATTCATGTTCTTCATCATCAACTTCCAGGATACTGGCATTACAGATATGCACCATCATAGTCAGATCAAATTACTGATTATAAAAAATATTTAAGCACAGGGTCAAACATTTAAGAATATCAGTAACTTTTAGGCATGTTCTCAATGTTGGTCATAAACTGACCTGAAAATACTCTTAAAATTTCAAAAGAATGAAGCCAAATAAAATATTTTTCTAGCATTCTAATGCATATATATTAGAAGTTAGTCAAAAAGTAACTTAAGTTTCCACATGTTAATAATTTAGGAATGAAATTCTAAATAATTCACAGATCAAAGAAAAGTTAAATTTAGATAACATATTCATCTAATGACAATATTATATATCTCAACATGTGAAACTAGCTATAATTACATTTAATAGAAATTTAAAATTTGAAATTTTAAATGGATACAAGAGAAATAGTATATCAGAAAACAGAAGCTCAGTGAATAATACAACTTCTAAAATTAGAAATAGAAATTTAATACACAGAGAATGGGTGAGGCACATAAAAGGATGAGTGTATATGATATAATCTTCACTGCATAACACCAACAAATACATTTTATTTTAAAAAGTATTCATTTAATTATATCTGATTTGATAAATGAAAATGATTGACAAAAATAACAAAATCAATATGAATAGAGACATTGCTACAGATCGTGTGGACATTAATTATGTCAAAATTTTGTCAATATATTTTAAAAAACAGATTATTTGGAAGAGCTTAGATAAAACATAACATAAAATTAATCTAAAGTTAAATTTTGAGTAATTTATGAGTAACCAGAAAGTAAAAGTCACACAATAAAACAAAGGGCTCCTTGCTTGACATTTATAAAACTAAGGTGGTAACAATAGCCATATATAAAAGGATTGAACTTCAATAGAGACAAATATGAGAAGGCAATCCCATAGTGGGAAATCACTGATATTTAGCCAAGGACCAGATGCTGCAATAGTAGAGCAGAGGTAATGTTTAAACTGTGAGCTATAAAAACAACACCAAGGTACAAGGTAAGGAATGTATCCACACTCACCATTCACCAAGACTAATCCTACATGATCCAAGTTATAAATATATCACACAAAACCACTGACATTTTGGAAGGACATCTACATGATCTAAAGTTTGAGGATGACTTCTGAAATTTAATGTCAAAGGCACATTCCAGGAATGAAAGTAATGAGAAGCAGGACCTCATTCAAATTAAACATTTCTGATTTGTAAATGATGCCGTTGAGCAGATAAAAAGTGGAGGCACAGATTGAGAACATTCCTGCAGAAGACATTTGAAGAAGGATTTATGTAAAATATATAGAGTTTTAAATCAGTAATAAAATAACTTGTATTTTATTGTATTTTGTGTAATGTGTTCTCGCATTTTGTGTGTGTGTGTTCTTGCGCATGTGCGTGTGTGCGTGTGCGTGTGCGTGTGCGTGTGCGTGTGCGTGTGCGTGTGCGTGTGTGTGTGTGTGTGTGTGTGTGTGTGTAGTACCTGAGTAGGCCAGTAGGAGATATTGGTAGCTATGAGTCACACAATGTGGGTGATAGGAACTAACTTCAAGTCTTCTGTAAAAGGAGCAAATGCTCCTAACTCATCCATTTCTCTAGCTCCCAAATAAGTCAAAGAACTCAACAGATTTCTCCAAGGAGATGTAGTATAAGCTTGGTGAACATGAACATAGCAACACACACACATGATTTATCATCATGAAATATAAATTAGAATAACTGAATTTCATAAGAAACTTGTTGGATTGGTGAACATTACAATACAGAACGTACAGATTCTGGTGAGAGGCAAGCAAGATGGTACAGCCATGTTGGAAAACAACTTGTCAGTTTAGCACAAAACTGAGCATTCTATTAGTACAGGGGAAAAAATCGTGTTTTTTAGTATTTGTTGAAAGGAATCGAACCCTAACCACCAAATGGTAGCCTGAATATTTATCTTGTAACTGCTGTCATAATTTGGAAATAACCATGGTGTGCTCCACAGGTACATATAAAAACAGCGGTATATGCAGAAAACAGAATCCTATTCATTATTAAGAAGAAATTGGCCATCAACTCATAGAAAGACACCCAGGAATCTTAGATAAATATTATTAAATGAAAGAAGACTTCCTAGAAGAACTGAATTTTATGTGAATTTTATGTGAAGAGTATGTGTATATACTCTTCTGGAAAAAACAAAGTAAATGTAAGTATTGCTGGCAATCAAGGGTAAATGAATTTTTTTTTTTACCTTCTCAGTTTTGCTATAAACATAAATTTCTGACAGTCTAGATAGCTCAGCAGAAAAGGTGCTTTCTGCCAAGCCTGAGTTCGTGAGTTTGATCCCCAGGATCTACATGGTAGAATGATAGAATGGACTCCTCTGTGATGGCCACATGTATGTCCCATTGTGCTTGCATGCATATATGAAGAAGTATGAACAAATACATATCATACATGGCACAGAAAAGAAAATTATAAACACGATAAAAATTTAATTACCACACTTAAAAGAAATGTTCAACATCCTTAGTCACCTGGTAACTCCAAATCAAAACTCCTTGGAGATTTTTATCTTACAACCATAAGAATGACTAAATCAATAAAAACAAGTGTCAGCTCATGATAGTGAGAATTTGTACTAAGAAGAACATTCATCCATTGCTAATAGGAGTGCAAACTGGTATAACCACTATGGAAATTAGTGTAGTGATTCCTCAGGAAAATTGGAATCAATCTACATCAAGGTCCAGCTTTACCACTCTTGGGCTTATACTCAAAGAATGTGGTCCACTCATTGTAGCCAGATAATAGAAACAACTAGATGTTCTGCAAGATGAATGAATAAAGAAAACATGGTATATTTACACAATAGAGTATGACACAGCTGTCTAGGAACCTATCTAGCATAAATCTACCATCATCAGAGAAACATCCTTCTGCATCACAGATACAGAGACTAACAGACAGATATTAAGCATCAAGTGAGAGACCTTGGAACTCCTAGCCCTAAATGAGATGTCTACATCAAATCCTTGCCCCCTGCCGCACTTTCAGTGCTCCAGAAACTCTAAGGAGGAATAGACAGAAAGAGAGCAAGAGCCAGAGGGAATGAAGGACACCCCCATCCTTCTAAGTCAGTGTGGTGGAAGCACATACAAACTTACAGAGACTTGAGGCACAATGTTCAGGGATTTCAAAGGTTTGTGCCTGATAGGGTTCCAGAGCTAAAAAGAAGTGGGCATATCCCCCAGCCCTAACACAGAAGCGATCCCCAATTGATGGTCTTGCAAATGAAAATTTAGTCTCCTCCAAGGGAGTCTTACCAAAAAATAAAGTATACTTAAGGGTCGGCATGTCTAGTAATAGATGGCCTATACAAACAAACTCAAGAGCACCTTTGGAAGGTTTTTGTCTCTTGGGGTCATGTAAGGGATTTTTCTTCTTTTTTCTTGTAATTGTCTTTTTAATTTTTTTATTTGTATATGTTCCCTTTTCCCTCTATGGGTCTTTTTATATAGATTATAACTTCAAATTTTGTGTTTTAATTGGATTCCTGAGGATCCAAGTGAGTAGGTCTCTCGTTCTTCTACTACTGTTATTTTCCTTTTATTTGTTTGTTTGGTTGGTTGATCCAACTCTGATTGTTTATTTTTATCCATTAGAAGCCTGTTTGTTTTCTAATGAGAGACATGGAGTGTCTGAATGACAGGAGAGGTGGGGAAGAACTGGATGGAGCAGGAGCAGGATTGTAACTAGGATAGATTATTTGAAAAAAATGTATTTTCAACAGAAGGAAAAAATGATTCCCTAAAAGCTCGAGTTTATATCTTTAAAAATGTTTACAAGGAGATACTACACAATTGCTGTTACTTTTAAAGACTAAAATTAAATACTGATGGCAGAAATATTGATCAAATAATCCAGTGTTATATTTAGATGGAGAATATATGTATTCACAGCTATACAGAATATGTAGCTATATAGAGCAATACAATATACCATGCAGAGGCCAATGGAGTAGAGTGAGAATAGGTGTTACACTGTGCAGGGAAAAGAGAAGAACAATGAATAGTTAGGAAGTTTTGTTTTCTCTGGTGGTTATGTTCTAAAGTTCAATGTTGTAACTTATTATACAACTATGATCAAACAGCTGTCAAATCATTACTTCAAAGACATATTTTATTTTTAATTGTGTATATTCAGATGTATCCGTATGTTTTTGCATACACATATAGGTATCTGTGGAGACCAGTTGAAGGTACCAGGCTACTGGAGCTGGAATTGCAGATGGGTGTAAGCTAACATATAGGGAAACTGGGAACCAAACCTTGGTTCTCTGAAAGTAGTACATGCTATCTACAACTGAGCCATTTTCCCAGTCCCCAGACTGTCATATTAACTGATGAATTTTGTGCATATAGGATACTTCAGTAAGGATGTTCTAGTAACTAAATGTAACTAATGATAATGATGCAGGGAAGGTCTATGGAAAAGAACATACACCATGTGATTCTGTCCATGAAAACTAAATTTGTCCCTATACTATTCATATTAGCTTGTAAAACTATAGAAAATTTTGTAACAGTACTGATGCTGGTTATTTTGAGTGGTATGTGGGGAGCATTAGGCAGTGATTGATAGAGCTATGTAAGGTGTTGACGTGCATAGTTCTTGATTTCTGTGCTGGCCACACACCACCTAGGCCTGTGTCCTTCATGCTTTAATTTAGACATCTCTTCTTCACAGTCTATCCCACATGCCATGTTTTTAACAGAATGTTAAAAATAAGATAATTCTTGTAAAATGTAATGAAGTATTAAGTCTTAGCACCTTGGGAATATTAATGTCATATTTCT